>NW_027397123.1:8694033-8817424 GCF_003265705.2 Callorhinus ursinus | reverse complement strand
CTGTAATTCTCCTTTTTGATGGGATCTTTGTCTGGTTTTGGGATCAAGGTAATGGTGGCCTCATAAAATGAATTTGGATGTTTTCCTTCCATTTCTATGTTTTGGAATAGTTTCAGGAGAATAGGTATTAATTCTTCTCTAAATGTTTGATAGAATTCCCCTGGGAAGCCATCTGGCCCTGGGCTTTTGTTTCTTGGGAGATTTTTGATGACTGCTTCAATTTCCTTAGTGGTTATAGGTCTGTTCAGGTTTTCTATTTCTTCCTGGTTCAATTTTGGTAGTTGATACATCTCTAGGAATGCACCCATTTCTTCCAGGTTATCTAATTTGCTGGCATAGAGTTGCTCATAATATGTTCTTATAATTGTTTGTATTTCTTTGGTGTTGGTTGTGATCTCTCCTCTTTCATTCATGATTTTGTTGATTTGGGTCATTTCTCTTTTCTTTTTGATAAGTCTGGCCAGGGGTTTATCAATCTTGTTAATTCTTTCAAAGAACCAGCTCCTAGTTTCGTTGATCTGTTCTACTGTTCTTTTGGTTTCTAGTTCATTGATTTCTGCTCTGATCTTTATGATTTCTCTTCTCCTGCTGGGTTTAGGCTTTATTTGCTGTTCTTTCTCCAGCTCCTTTAGGTGTAGGGTTAAATTGTGTATTTGAGACCTTTCTTGTTTCTTGAGAAAGGCTTGTATTGCTATATACTTTCCTCTCAGGACTGCCTTTGCTGTATCCCAAAGATTTTGGACAGTTGTATTTTCATTTCCATTGGTTTCCATGAATTTTTTAAATTCTTCTTTAATTTCCTGGTTGACCCATTCATTCTTTAGTAGGATGCTCTTTAGCCTCCATGTATTTGAGTTCTTTCCGACTTTCTTCTTGTGGTTGAGTTCTAGTTTCAAAGCATTGTGGTCTGAAATGATCCCAATCTTTTGGTACCTGTTGAGACCTGATTTGTGACCTAGGATGTGATCAATTCTGGAGAATGTTCCATGGGCACTAGAGAAGAATGTGTATTCCGTTGCTTTGGGATGGAATGTTCTGAATATGTCTGTGAAGTCCATTTGGTCCAGTGTGTCATTTAAAGTCTTTATTTCGTTGTTGATCTTTTGCTTAGATGATCTGTCCATTTCAGTCAGGGGAGTGTTAAAGTCCCCCACTATTATTGTATTGTTGTCAATGTGTTTTCTTTGCTTTTGTTATTAATTGCCTTATATAATTGGCTGCTCCCATGTTCGGGGCATAGATATTTACAATTGTTAGATCTTCTTGTTGGATAGACCCTTTCAGTAGGATATAGTGTCCTTCCTCATCTCTTATTACAGTCTTTGTTTTAAAATCTAGTTTGTCTGATATAAGGACTGCCACCCCAGCTTTCTTTTGGTGTCCATTAGCATGGTAAATGGTTTTCCACCCCCTCACTTTCAATGTGGGGGTGTCTTTGGGTCTAAAATGAGTCTCTTGCAGACAACATATGGATGGGTCTTGTTTTTTAATCCAATCTGATAGCCTTTGTCTTTTGATTGGGGCATTGAGCCCCTTTACATTCAGGGTAACTATTGAAAGGTATGAATTTAGTGCCATTGTATTGCCTGTAAGGTGACTGTTACTGTATGTTGTCTGTGTTCCTTTCTGATATTTGCTGGTTCTAGGCTCTCTCTTTGCTTAGAGGACCCCTTTCAATATTTCTTGGAGGGCTGGTTTCGTGTTTGCAAATTCCTTTAGTTTTTGTTTGTTCTGGAAGGTTTTTATCCCTCCTATTTTCAACGACAGCCTAGCTGGATATAGCATTCTTGGCTGCATATTTTTCTCGTTTAGTGCTCTGACGATATCTTGCCAGTCCTTTCTGGCCTGCCAGGTCTCTGTGGATAGGTCTGTTGCCAATCTAATATTTTTACCATTGTAGGTTACATATCTCTTCTCCCGAGCTGCTTTCAGGATTTTCTCTTTGTCTCTGAGACTCGTACGTTTTACTATTAGATGTCGGGGTGTTGACCTATTTTTATTGATTTTGAGAGGGGTTCTCTGTGCCTCCTGGATTTTGATGCCTGTTTCCTTCCTCACATTAGGGAAGTTCTCTGCTATTATTTGCTCCAATATACCTTCTGCCCCTCTCTCTCTTTCTTCTTCTTCTGGGATCCCAATTATTCTAATGTTGTTTCGTCTTATCGTATCACTTATCTCTCGAATTCTGCCCTCGTGATCCTGTAGTTGTTTCTCCCTCTTTTTCTCAGCCTCTTTACTTTCCATCATTTGGTCTTCTATATCACTGATTCTCTCTTCTGCCTCATTTATCCTAGCAGTTAGTGCCCCCATTTTTGATTGCACCTCATCAATAGCCTTTTTGATTTCGACTTGGTTAGATTTTAATTCTTTTATTTCTCCAGAAAGGGTTTCTCTAATAACTTCCACGCTTTTTTCAAGCCCCGCTAGTGTCTTTAAAGTCATGATTCTGAACTCCAGGTCCGACATCGTACTAATGTCCGTATTGAGTAGGTCCCTGGCTGACGGTACTACCTCTTGTTCTTTTTGCTGAGGTGATTTTTTTCGTCTTGTCATTTTGTCCAGAGGAGAATAGATGAATGGGAGAACAAAATGGTAACAGGTTTACAGCGTCCCCAGCCAATATACTGTATACAAATCAGAAAAGACGTGAAACCAGGGGAAAAGAAAGGGAAAGAAAGAAAAAAGAAAGAGAAAAAAAAGATAAAAACCAAAACAACAATACAAAAAAAGCAGAATGCGGTCAGGCTAGTGCATAGATCAGTGCCACACACTAGATTTTGGGCGTATTTTGGTCTGTTAGAAAAAAGTGCCTCCTAAAATTTTAAAGGAAGAAAGACATATATGTACAAAATAAGGGTTGATACAATGAAGGGATAGAAGATGACTGTAAAGATGAAAATTATAAAAGATTTTATAAAGGACTTGATAAGATAAGAAGTTGTTTGAAAAAAGAAGATTAAAAAAAAAAAAGAAAAAAGGGAGAGAATGTGATCAGGCAGGAGACAAGAACAGAACCATACACTAGTGATTTAGGGTATATTTTTATCTGTTAGAAGAAAGTGTATCTCAAAATTTTGAAGAGAGAACAACTTATATATATATGCCAAAAATAAGGGTAACTACTATGAAGGGATAAAATATGACTCTAAACATGAAAAATAAAAAAATTTTTTTTTAAAAAAGATTGATAAGATATTGGTTGAAAAAGGGAAAAAGAAAAAGAGAAAAAAAAACAATTAACAAAAATTAACTTTGATGAACTAATGAATCATGGTAAAAAAAGCCATGAATTCTATGTGCAGTATTCCCCTAGCGCTGGAGTTCTCCCGTTCTCCTTGATCGGTAACCTTGGTCTTGGCTTGCTGGCTGTTCGTGCTGATCTTCTGGGGGAGGGGCCTGTTGCTGTGGTTTCCATATGTCTTTGCCAGAGGCTGAATTGCCCCGCCCTTGTCGGTCCGGGCTAAGCAAGCTGCTCGGGTTTGCTCTCGGGAGCTTTTGTTCCCTGCACGCTCTCCGCACAGCCCTGGAGGACCAGGGCAAAAATGGTGGCCTCCCAATCTCCACCCGGAGGAGCTGAGAACTCGGGGCCCCGCTCCTCAGTGCGCCCCCAGAGAAAAGCAGTCACTCCCGTCCCCCTGGTCTCCAGCCGCACTCCGTGCTCTCCCGGCCTGTGACTGAGCGTTTGTATTTCTGGCACCCGACCCCGTGTGGAGTCTCCAAACCCAGCAGATCCCTGCGGTGCCCTCCTGCGCCGCTCCTCCTGGGGGAGGAAGGGGAATCTCCCCGGATCTGCTGCTTGTTGGGTCCCTGCTGGAGGAGCCGTGCCCCGACTGGGCCGCAGATCACAGTTTATGGCAACCCCGAGCTGAGAGCCCGCGCCTCGGCTCCGTCTCTGCAGCCGGCTTCCCCGCTCCGATACCTGGGAGCTCTGGCGCACTCAGGCTCCCCCGGTCTTTCTGTGATCCCAAGGGTCCTGAGACCCCACTGTCCCGCGAGCGTTCCACCCCCGCTTAGCCACTGGAGTGACGTCTCTCAGCGGAGCTGACTTCCAAAAGGTCCGATTTTGTGCTCCGCCGCTCTATCACTTGCCAGAAGCGGCCGGCGGAGACCCCTCTCCCGCCGTCTATCCTCCCGAATATCGCCTCGGATTCACTTCTCCGCACGCCCTACCTTCCAGTAAGTGGTCGCTTCTCTGTTCAGATAATTGTTGCTACTCTCCTGTTCGATCTCCTGTTGAGTTCGTAGGTGTTGAGAATGGTTTGATCCCTATTCAGCTGAATTCCTGAGACCAGACGAAATCTAGGTCTCCTCCTCCTCCGCCATCTTGCTCCGCCCCCTGGGTTTGTTGTTTTTAACTTTTAAAAAATCCACTCTTCCAATCCATGCTTTCTGTAGGGTTTATAATAACTATTTATAGGGCAGGATTTACTTTTGCCATTTTTAAAATTTGTTTTCTCTATGTCTTACACCTTTGGGTCTCATTTCCTTCATTACTGCCTTCCTTTGTGTTTAGTTGACTTTTTTGTAGTAAAACATTCTGATTCCCTTTTGACTTCTTCTATTAATATTTTATAGATATATTCTTTGTGGTTACTGTGGATATTACATATAATATCCTCAGGTTATAATAGTATGTTTTGAATAGATTCCAACTTAACTTCAGTCACATGTAAAGACTCTATTTCTGTACAGCTCTGTCTCCATCTTTAAATTATTGATGTTACAAATTACATATTGAGACATTATGTACCTGTTAACATATATTTATAATGATTTTTTATGCATTTCTCTTTATATCCTGTAGTAAATAAAAAATGGAGTTGCAAACCATAATGACAGTAATACTGGTTTTTATTTTGCCCATGTTTACCTTTAGTGGAATTTTTGTTTTTTAAAGATTTTATTTATTTGAGAGAGAGAGAATGAGAGATAGCACAAGAGGAAAGAGGGTCAGAGGGAGAAGCAGACTCCCTGCCGAGCAGGGAGCCCGATGTGGGACTCGATCCTGGGACTCCAGGATCATGACCTGAGCCAAAGGCAGTCACTTAACCAACTGAGCCACCCAGGTGCCCCAAGTGGAAATTATTTTTACCTTCATATGGCCTCGAGTTATTTTCTAGTGGCTGTTCATTTCAGTCTGAAGAATTCTCCTTAGCATTTCTTGTAGAGCAGGTCTAATAAGGATCTCCTTCAGCTTTTATTTATCTGGAAATGTCTCCATTTCTTTCTCATTTTTGAAGGATAGTTGCTGGATATAGGATTCTCAGTGGATAGTTTTTTTCTCTCAGCACTTTCAGTGTTTCAGCTCACTGCCTTCCAGGTTTTAAGGTTTCTGCTGAGAAATCTGCTTATATTCTCTTTGAGGATCCCTTATATGTGATAAATTGCTTTTCTCTTGTTGCTTTCAAGATTCTCTCATCGTCTCTCAAGTGTGATTATGTATCTTGGTGTGGGTGTCCGGGTTTACTTACCTTGTAGTTAGTTGAGCTTTTTGGATTTGTAGGTTCATGTCTTTTGTCAGATTCTAGAACTTTTTGGCCGTTATTTCTTCTAATAATCTCTTTGCCACTTTCTTCCTTTTGAGACTCCCTTAATGTGTATATTGGTCTGTTTGATAATATCCCATATGTCCCTTGGGCTTAGTTCCCTTTTCTTCATTCTCTTCTCTTTCTGTTCCTTAGACTTTGGTAATTTCAAATGCCCAGTCTTCAGGTTCACTGATTGTTTCATCTGCTTGCTCAAATATGCTGTTGATGCTGTTGAGTCCCTGTGGTGAATTTTTCAATTTAGTTATTAAATTTTCCCACTCTAGAATTTGTTTGGTTCCTTTTTATAATTTCTGTCTCTTTCTTGATATTCTCATTTTGTTCATGCATTGTTTTCTTTATTTCCTTTAGTTCTTTTTGTGTTTCCCTTTAGCTCTTTGAGCATATTGAAGGCAGTTGTGTTCAAGTCTTTGTTTAGTACACCTGATGTTTCTTTAGGGACAGTTTCTGGAGATGTATTTTGTTCTTTTGAAATGGGCTGTGTTTTCTTATTTATTGTATGCCTTTTGATTTTTGGTGAAATTTTTAAGTTTTGATGGGCATTTGTGAAAACAGCTATTTTTCCCAGGCTTTGCAGGTTGATGAGGATTTCAGAATAAGGTAGGTATGTTCTGAGCTTTCTTATCAACCCAAACTGAAAGGTTATGGTCTTTTCTGTTTTTTCTAAGCATGTAATGTTTCTTGGGTCTGTGGGATTTTCATATCCTGTATACGTAGCTGCTTTTGAATATTTTAATTTACAAAGATTCTCCCTCTGCTTCTCTTTGCAATCTCAGGTTGTATGTTGTGTGGCTCTGCCCCTGATTTCCTGTGCCCAGTGTCTGCGGGTCTCTAGTCTCCCTGCAGTCTCGCTGCAGCTTTCATGATCAGTGCCAGTTAATTTCCTCCCACTGAAGTCTGCTTTAGGTGAGACACATACCAGTTCTTTAGTCAGCCCCTAGACAAATTAGAATGTTGCAGATAAGGTCAGTCTATTCTCTGTGGTTCAAGGAAGGGGGAATTGGGATCTGGGGTGCCACATTCCCCAGACCAAAACTGCTTCCCACTGGGGAAGGGGGAGGGAAAGGCAAGTAAAAATGCCTCGAAATTTCCTGCTGTTTTGATTGTGGCTTTTTCTTGGTTGGGTGTTTGCTTGGTTGATGTAAACCTTTGACTGTTTTCCAGAGCTCTTGTAGGTATTTTAGTTAGCTTCTGGTTGTTCTTGGATGCTTTATGGTTGGGAGGGTGGGGGGATAAGGGCTTAGAGCTTTTTAGTCTATAATTTTGCTTCTTATCATTATTTCAAGGGAAGATTTTATTTTCCTTTGAGCATGGGAAATTTTTTTTTTCAAGAGTTCATTTCTTTTTATTGTTGAATAGAATTCACAGAATATATCACATGCTGGTTGTTCATTTTGTTGTTAATAAGCATTTGGGTCGTTTCCAATTTTGAGTGATTGTGAATAACACTGCTATAAGCATTTTTTATTTTTTAAATTTTTTATTGTTATGTTAAACACCATACATTACATCATTAGTTTTTGATGTAGTGTTGCATGATTCATTGTTTGTGCATAACACCCAGTGCTGCACGCAGAACGTGCCCTCTTTAATACCCATCACTAGGCTAACCCATCCCCTACCCCCCTCCCCTCGAGAACCCTCAGTTTGTTTTTCAGAGTCCATTGTCTCTCATGGTTCATCTCCCCCTCCGACTTACTCCCCTTCATTCTTCCCCTCCTGCTATCTTCTTCTTTTTTTTTCTTAACATATGTTGCATTATTTGTTTCAGAAGTACAGATCTGTGATTCAACAGTCTTGTACAGTTCACAGCACTCACCATAGCATATACCCTCCCCAATGTCTATCACCCAGCCACCCCGTCCCTCCCACCCCCCACCACTCTAGCAACCCTCAGTTTGTTTCCTGAGATTAAGAATTCCTCATATCAGTGAGGTCATATGATACATGTCTTTCTCTGATTGACTTACTTCACTCAGCATAACACCCTCCAGTTCCATCCATGTCGTTGCAAATGGCAAGATCTCATTCCTTTTGATGGCTGCATAATATTCCATTGTGTGTATATACCACATCTTTTTTTTAATTTTTTATTGTTATGTTAATCACCATACATTACATCATTAGTTCTTGATGTAGTGTTCCATGATTCATTGTTTGTGCATAACACCCAGTGCTCCATGCAGAACGTGCCCTCCTTAATACCCATCACCAGGCTAACCCATCCCCTACCCCCCTCCCCTCTAGAACCCTCAGTTTGTTTTTCAGAGTCCATCGTCTCTCATGGTTCCTCTCCCCCTCCGACTTACTCCCCTTCATTCTTCCCCTCCTGCTATCTTCTTTTTTTTTTTCTTAACATATGTTGCATTATCTGTTTCAGAGGTACAGATCTGTGATTCAACAGTCTTGCACAATTCACAGCGCTCACCATAGCACATACCCTACCCAATGTCTATCCCCCAGCCACCCCATCCCTCCCACCTCCCACCACTCAGCAACACTCAGTTCATTTCCTGAGATTAAGAATTCCTCATATCAGTGAGGTCATATGATACATGTCTTTCTCTGATTGACTTACTTCACTCAGCATAACGCCCTCCAGTTCCATCCACGTCGTTGCAAATGGCAAGATCTCATTCCTTTTGATGGCTGCATAATATTCCATTGTGTATATATACCACATCTTCTTTATCCGTTCATCTGAGCATGGGAAATTTTTGAGCATGTTTGTAGTAAGTGTACTGAGTGATTAATGGTTCAAGAGAAATGGTAAAAGATCCTGGATGCGATGACATTAAAAACACAGAAAATGTAGCTTTGGAAAGTGTCAATGAAAAAGAGAAAGAGGCCAGGATGGATGAAGAATATTTGAGTTTGAGGAGTTAAAAAGACTTAAATTTTCACAGAAGTAAAATCAAGTTTATTCAGAAGTGGGAGAGATTTGAGGGTTTGGTAGTATTTGTGGAATATGTGTTTTGGAAAATGTGTTATGGCCGTCAGCAGTTTTATGATTTATTTTATGAGGTAATATGTGTGTTTTTGAGTATCTTCAGTGGGGCATACATATTTTAAGTGCATTGATGTTACGATCTATGATTTTGATTTTACAATTTATGATTTGGTTTTATCTGTATAATACTATGTAATATTTATATTTAAATATATATATTTATGATTTGGGTTTTATCTATATAAGAAATGTATATAGCTTGGGGCCCTGGGTGGCTCAGTTGGTTAAGTGCTCAACTCTTGGTGTTGGCTTAGCTCATGATCTCATGCTCTGTCAAGGCTCTGCTCTCATTGGGGAGTCTGCTTGAAGATTCTCTCTCTGCCCCTTCCCCTACCTGCAATCTCTCTCTCTCTCTCTCTCTTTCTCTCTAAATAAATCTTTAAGAAAAAAATGTATGTTGCTTTAAAACATCGTACATCTTCTTAAAACATAATGAGGAGCGCCTGGGTGGCTCAGTCATTAAGTGTCTGCCTTCGGCTCAGGTCATGATCTCAGAGTCCTGGGATTGAGCCCCACATCGGGCTCCCTGCTCAGCAGGAGGCCTGCTTCTCCCGCTTCCCGCTTCCACTCCCCCTGCTTGTGTTCCTGCTCTCGCTATCTCTCTGTGAAATAAATAAATAAAATCTTTAAAAAAAAACAAACAATGAAAAAGTATCGGGGTCTACTCAGCTCCCATTTCCCATTCCCCAGAGGTAATTACTTTCAGTCTTTTGGCTGTTCTTTTCTTTTCTTTTTTTCTTTCTTTCTTTTTTTTTTTAATTGTTCTTTTCTTTTTATCTATATTTTCCAGGTTATTTGCATATTCTATTTTCTTGACCTTTTTTCAGTTTTATGTAGTATTTGTTAGCTCCCTGCCTATAAAGACTAGCATTTAGATCATTTACATACCCTTCTTTCTGTCTCTGCTCCCTAAACTTTTTAATATTGTTTTATTATAATTTTTGTTAAATCAGTGTTCACGCTTATGTGTAATTCCATTTCCATTCTTATATAGCTTTTCGTTTGAAGTTAACTGCTTTTTATTTTTTTGTTGTGTAATGACATGTGTCTGTTCACTGAAACACTTTGATTTTATTCTTAAGAGACCTCTGTACTGGAGTTCTTCATAGTCTTGCTTTGATTTGGACTAGCTTCCATCTTGAAAAAAGGACAGCTATCTTCCTGGTATCTTCCTTTACCATTATACCACGTCTTTATCTCCTATTTATTCTCTGTTCTTTGGTTCCCATGGCATCTTCTTTTAGGTCTTACTCATTTTGTTGGGGTATATAGCCTTTAGTAACTTCCTGGGAAGGTGCGTAGGAGATATATTTTTTAAAATTTTGCATGTCTGAAAATATTTTTTATACTCTTTCTGTAACCAGACTGTGATAATTCTGTTTTAAGCAGTTTTTCCTTCAGAAATTTGAAGATATTATCTTGTTACTTTCTGTCTTGTGTATTGCTTTTGCAAAAACTGATGCCATTCTTGTTTCTGTGTATGTAACTTGTTTTGTTTTTGTTTTTAGTTCCCCATGATCTGAAATGCCACATTGATATACCTTGTTGTGTATCTTTTTAAAATTGTTTGTTGGGTTCTTCCAGTGTGGAGATGCATGTCCTGCAGTTCTGGAAAATTTTTAATGTTATTTCTTTAATAATTTCCTTCTCCTGTTATTCATTTCTTTGTCTTAAAAGTTTTGAAGTGATTTCTTTTTATATTTGGAATTGTGGATTTTTAAAAAAATTTCTGTATATTTTAATTCCCAGGAGCTCTGTGTTTTTGTTTTGTTGTTATTTTTTGAATGTTCCTTTGGTGTAGCATACTGTTCTTGTTTCATAAGTACAATACTGTTCTTTTAGGAATTAGAGTTTTTCTTTTAAAGTTTTCTTTATGCATTGCCTTTGTTTCCTCTGTGGCGCTTTTTATATTTTTTCTTCCCTCCTTTCCTCCCTCCCTTCCTTCCTCTTTGACATTAATAGTGAAGACTCTTAAAATATTTGGTGATCCTTGGCTAACCATTTATACATAAGAGGCAAGTAGTCTTAAGAAGCTGTGTGCATGGATTGAGTTTGATTATTAGGCTTTTATGTAGAGAGTTCAGATGGCAAACTGATTTTGTTTCATTAAGGAATCTACAAAAATCTGCCGTTTGGGGCTTAATCAGCATTTTACAAAAGAATTTTCTAGTCTTTATCTTAGCGTTTTGGGAATCAGGCTAGATGTTTCAGGACTGTTTTTAGTAAGACTTTTCTTATTCTCACCTGTGTTCATCACCCCTCCCAGAGTCCTTGCAAACCACTCTAGGCTGTAAATCCTTTGTTTGGTCAAGAAAAGGGGAAATTATGTGGCTGTGCTTTGTGGGGTGGGATTTGGAACCAACCATTCTCTTCAAACTTTGATTCACATCTTTGTTTTAGCTCATGCTTTCATTCAGAAGTATTTCCAAGAGAATTCTTTCCAGGTCTGACAGCCCAAACTGACTTGCTGCCGCTTTCCCTTGCTGCAGTTAGGGTTCAGCTTTTTCTCTTGAACAAAGTCAGTTATCACTTGTCCAGTTTCCAAAACTTGGTTGACATCACTTGTCATTTCTTTTCTCTTTTCCCATTAGCTTTATCTTTTATGCCTTTAATAAAAATACTTAGTGTTGTTTTAATGAGGTATGGGGAAAAAGTAAATACGAAGTGCATGAATTCAATCTCTGTGTTAAAGCAGAAGTATAAACCTTGGAACTGGTTTAAGGAGAGATCCTGTACAGAGCAATCCATTTGATTCCATTTGTGAGCATTTCCACTGGGGGGCATGTCCTATTGAAACCATTGAAAGAACACTGAAAAATTTCAGCACACAGAAGGTTGAGAATGGAGTGGTCACAAAGGATTCAGAAGAGAGTTGTCTTTATAGACTGGATCCTATTTAGTACATATGAGTATATGGCTAGGTAAGAAGACCGCTTTCATGAATGATGTTTGTAACTTTTATTGAGGCTTTGTAAATTTTATTACATCCATAACTTTGTTCCTTTCAAATATGTATAACTCCACAAGCTGTAAACTAAATATTTCTAAATATTTGGTCCTTAGTGAATATTGTATATCATTTATCTTAGATGAAAATGATTCTGCTCAAGTTTTTAAGAGCTTGTACATTTTCTTTTCTAGTTTAAAGATGGTCTTTAGAATTTGCACTATTAGTTTGCTTTCAGTCTCCCTTTTCATAGTTGGTGCAAAGAATCTCAGCTAGTTCTGGACAAATTATACTATAGATTCTGAATTAGTGAAGATTTTAAAATATTAGGTTATACTTGGTGCAGAAATAACATGCAGCCTGGTTTTGTCAGCAGAACAAGTAATGACTGTATTGAATTCTTTACTTTTGAAATCCTATAAAATCTGATTTCTAATTTTTAGTTAAAATTATCAGTTTGAAAACAGTCTTTTGTTCTCCTTTCCTCCAAATTATTATTTTCTTTCTCAAATTTTAGTTATTTTTATTTTTACCTTTTTTTGGTATATGTGGAGTTACAGGTATCCCATTTTTTGAAAGTTTGTGTTAATCACTTCACTTGTATGAGAGACTGATGTTAGTACCTTGTTTTTCCTAACTGAAAGAAATCTAAAGGAGATTTTCACTTTTATGAAGAAAGGTGAAAAGCAAAAATAGCATTTGAAAGTGCTTATTTTACAGCAAGCCTTACAGGGCCAGCAGGTACCATAAACACCTTCAAGCACCTTCCCTGGAATGATACTCAGCGTCAAGCCACCATAGCTTTGAACTCTGTGGGCAAGCGTACTTTATCTTGTTAGCAAGGTGTGTCCTAAGGTATGAGAAAAGCCTAATAGATTATTTTTTAGGTCTGTGAATACTCAAAAACTTTTCCTTATATGTTAATGGTAATCGCTTCTTCTCTTTATACCATTTTGGCTTACAAAAGTTTTCATAGGAATGCTATGGTTTCCGATAGTGGGGGAATCCTGTACTTTCTTCTGTACTTTTCACAGATGTGTGTTTGATCCAACTGAACTTCAGTTTTCTTTTGCCCAGAACAATTGATTGTTAGAATGTTTGTATGAGATTAAAACTAGTACAGATACTGTCCATATTAAAAAGTATATTTTCTGTTCTCTGAACAGGTTGTTATTCACTGTGATTTCAGTGTGGTTTGAAATCTCGCTTAATAGATTTTAACTGGGTTATGTTTAGGATGTTAAAAATGGTTGAGTGTATTTACATGATTTGTTTTTAGTGACCTACGTCTATTTCATCTCTTAACAAAAAAGTTTGGAGAATAGGGTATAGAAAGCTTTAGTGAAAAATGTAAAATCATGGTTAATAATGTTAAGTCTCAGAGTTAGAGAAAGAAACAAAATTAAGTTATTCTGATTTTTTTTAATATCATTCTTTTGAACTAACCTGTAGATAATGAATTTTATTTTGACTTATTTATTTTGTGCAAAATCAGTATCTGCACTATCCCCTTATTCTGAGCAACCAGCTTTTTGTTGCTATTTTTTTTTTAGCACGGTCCAGCTTTCTTTTTTCTTGTCTTAAAATTTCTATATAGTTATCTAATTTTTTGTTTCTGAACATAGAACTTACATGATATTTTCATAGTATTATACTGAATAGTATCTGCGCATGTTTAATGTACATCACAGGTAGAATGTACATCTGTGTATTAAATATATTCATGATGATGATGATGGTGGTGGTGGTAACTGGAGTTATTTCTGGGATTCTGTTATAAAATACGTGATGTTGAGATCTGATTCCCTAACTTTGTGATAGTGGTTCATTATTAATATATGGTTGAAAGAGCTTTTCTCGATTTAAAGAGGGAACTGTAAGTGTGTGATATATCTTTTGTTTTCCTAATTACTCTTTCTATAAAACATTCTTTAGCTTCTTAAATGGAATAGTCACACAACTTTTTCTAACATGTATGACTTAGGACGAGTTTCCTTTAAAATCAACAACAGTTGATTGAAACTAAGTCCTATAACATATAAGGGCCTCAGTGAACAATCTGTTCTCTCCACATTGACAAGCCAAGGCTTCCCGGGATACCTTTAGCTTGGTTGCACAGTATTTAGATGTGGATAGACTTTTAAAAATGTACTTAGCTTACCTACCTGCCATTTTTAATATTTTCCAGTCTTCTTGAAAAAAGTTATTGATTTGACCTCCTACCTAAAATCATGTTCTTTGGATCTAAAGCTGGTTAGACACATTATCTGACTGAGTTTACTGAAGCAAAAACATTCCATAACCTTAACCTTTTCCCTGACCCCCTGCTTTTAACAACTGCCGACACAGTTTTATGCTGTTCTGTGACCATGCTCGGATGAAACCTGTCAAACAGCTCCTTGAGTTATTAGGCTGTCTGAGTCTGACCTTTCTGCAATCAAAGATATATGACTTAAGGGCTCAGATTTGCCATGGCAACCGCTCCAATTTGCTGCCGTGAGAAAAGGTCTAATTGTTGCAGGAATTTAATGATCTACAGCGGCATCGGGGCTGCGAGGCTTTATGAACTGTTTACACCGTCATTTTCATTTGGTTAATGCAGTCTTTTCTTTGTAACCCATTCATGGCTAGAGCACAAGTGCTGGTGTTTCATTTAAACTAGCATTGCGTATCACGAGAGCTGTGTCAGAAAATGTGCCGCTGTTTGAAAAGCCCTTCACATGGGCTGATATTTCACTTTGAACACCCTGCCTTATTTTCATGCTTTTAAAAGATATTTTAACTGCTTAGACCTTTGCCAGACCTACATTCATCATTGGCAGAGAAGGGACTGTATACTTTTCTCCTCCATCCCCTCCTGAGCTGCTTACTGATTGAGTGCCTGTTGTCAAACAGTAGGAAATCACCCAGCATCCGGGGGAGGACGTATCAGATCACTCTCTATTATTCTTTATCAGTGCCTGTCCTTAAAAAAATTCTATATTTGGAGATCATTCAGCTTATAATTATGATTAGAAATCCCCTGTATTTTGGATGGTGCTATTGGCTGCATAACAGAGATTTCTACTTCAATCCAAGAAACATGAATTACTTGTTGCATTTGTCTAGTATTAGATAGAGAAATGTTTTTGTCCATTCCCAAATTAAGTTTTTTCTTCAAATAAATTAATGGAGGGTGATATTTAGGAGAAATTGAAAGTGTATAGATTGTATTACTGTGCAGTTATTAAAATTTAAAGTTGGAAAATGGATGATAATATGCCATAAAAATTTTATATTTTCAGTTGTTTAATTCAGGGATATTTCTGTACAGAAGCAAAATAACGGATTTCAATCTGTTCTATCTTTTTGTTATAAAGCTGGATAAAAATTGTACAAACTGTTGTGAAATACTGTGTTATGTGTGATAGTCCAAATAGGTGGTGGTTCTGGAGGAATTTGGTCGTACCGTGCAACATCTGTAATCGTATTTTGCATTCTGTAATGTAGAGAAAAATGTTAGTAGACAGACACTTTAGTAACAGAGTCACATACTGTGTATATCACAAAAAACCCACAGTGTGACTATACTGTTAAGTCCATTTAAAATGAAAATAAAGGTAAGGTAAGATGTTTTCTAAAACATTATTATTTAGTCATTATATTTGCAGTATGATAGGACTATAGTTAAAATGATACTGTAGGTCTTACATATGCCACATTTTACATAATGGTTGTGTTGTTTATTTCAGATGTAAGAAAAACAATAGATGATTTAAAAAAAGTGATGAAAAATTTTGAATCCAGAGTTGAATTCACAGAAGATTTGCAGAAAATGAGTGATGTGAGTATTTGTTTTCAGTCTTCTAGTTTTTTTAGAACAGTCTTTATGTTGAAAAAAAATCTTACAGCCCTGGAACAAATCCCTTGTTTCAGTTGCTTTCAGGCATTTTTCTAGTTTGTATGATTGCACTTACAAGAATTTTAATGTATTGAAGATTCAAATTGTTAATGGGCTTTTTTTGTTTAAAAAATTAGGCTGCAGGCGACATTGTTGACATAAGAGAAGAAATTAAAAGTGACTTTGAATTTAAAGGTAAGCAGTAAGATTGTTTTATGTCTAGTTATTTAAATATTTGCCATTTGTGTTGATTTTCAGGGGCTCTTATGTGAGATATTTAGGATTATATGATACTTTTAAATTCATAAGATACAAACATTTGTTTCATTGATTATTATGTTTTTATAACTTTGATATAAATCATTATATGTTTTAATATATTTTAAAATATAAACATTAGAAGAGAAATAACTTTTTGATGAAAAACTTGATAACTGGCTGATCTATTTTAAGTGGTGAGATGACATGGCTTTCTTCAAAGTTGTAATGATCCAAATATCTCAAATTCAGAAGATGTATATTCTATACACTGGTCTGCCCCTAATTTGATCATTGACTTTGAGTCATAATATATCTTTTGCTAGTTCTTCTTCTTTTAAAAGTTTAGCTTTAGGTGTTGTTTTTGGAAGAAAAAATGAAGATAATCTAAGCATTTTTCGGCCATTCATTTTATGTTGCTTGCAGTGGCATTCTGGACACAGGTGGTTTCCCAGGCTCACCTAATAGCCTTCTCTTGCCAAGGATGGGTTATGTGTTTGGGTTTACTTCAGTAAAGGCAGTGAGTGATTTCCCAGTCAGTTGTAACGTGTTACAGTAGTGAAATTTTTAAAAATATTATATAAATGGTTTATAATTTGCTGCTGTAGAAAACTGTTACTTTTAACATTATTTTGATTTTTTAAAATCCATTTTTTTTAAGTAATTAACTCTGAAGAGAACTTACTGGTTGAAACAGGATAATTTTAGAAGCCATATTCTAGCCATACTATCTCTACTAATAGGGCATCAAAATTAGTATCAAGTGGCTTTAGGAGGTGAAATAAAGGAGACATACATTAGTTAAAGAACAGAAAGACAAGTTACAATTTTTGTTTGTGGTGACCAGTGAAAGATTTTTGTGTTTTACAGGCCTGAAATATGAAACTTGCTAATACTGCTTTATCAATGATAGTTACAGAGAATAATAGGCCATGAAACACAATTTTGGTATTTTCAGATTTAGGAGGCTGTTCTACTTTTGAATATACGGTGGAGGTCATCTGTTAACCATATCTCATAACAGCATTTTAGACTTCTTCCCCATTGCCTTCTTCAAAGCTATAATATGCTTTATAAAAAAGTCCATTTTTTTCAAATGAAAAGCAAATGGATTTGAGTTCAGATTTTCTTTATCTCCTGCCCTCACATGAGAATTACAAATAAGATAAAGCAATTTAAAAAGTAGAAATGTTCATATATAAAATTATAGTCCAACTTCCCAGGGATTAGCCTCTATAGATTCCTCCTAGGGTTTTCATGCCTGGCAGTGTCTTGGAGTTGAAAGTATCCTGTGACAAGGCTTTGATGTATTACTTTAGTAACTAAATTCTTTTGAGTAAGAATGGAAGATATGTATTATTTGTGTTGAATTTTTTTGTTATAAGTAGGGTACCTTGTGACCATTTCTACTTATGCATTTTTGAAGCTCTCAGGTAGCTCTTCATGGTCTTTAATGTGCATATGAATCCTCTTGGGCTCTTGTTAAAACACAGGGTTGTGATTTGGCAGATCTGGGGTGGCCCTGAGTGTCAATACTTCTGAAATGTTCTGCAAGGATATCAGTGGTGCTGGTCTTTGGACCACACTTTGAGTAGCAAGATTATGAGATAGATACATCTTGGAGTTGCCTTTGCTTACCTTTAAAACCATCCCTCTCTGTCTCAACATCCCCTCTCCTCTAAAGAAAGTCTCATAAGTTTACATTTATGCCTTTTTAAAGTTGGCCATTAATAGCCCTGTCTTTCCTTTTTTTTTAAATAGCAAAACACCGAATTGCTCATAAACCTCACTCCAAACCAAAAACTTCAGATATTTTTGAAGCAGATTTTGCAAATGATGTAAAATCCAAGGATTTGCTTGCTGATAAGGAACTGTGGGCTCGACTTGAAGAACTAGAGAGACAAGAAGAATTGCTGGGTGAACTTGATAGGTACCTAATGACATTATCTTTCCAAGAGAATTTGTTTCTAAACAACATTTCCTTGTTAATCTCTTTCCTCATTAATAAAACAATACATGTTAATTGAAGAAAATATAGAAAAGTATAATATATTAAAATATCAGTAATCCTCCCACTCTAAAATAAATATTAACTTCTTTAGAATATTTTCTTTTAGGGCTGTACATTCATGTACATGCCCATGCATATATGTGTGTGTACAGAAATACTTAAAATCAGTATTCCTGTTTTTTTTAAGATTTCAGCCATATTTTATATAATGAAGTCCTAAGATATATAGTCGACTTAAAATAATTATGGATGTTTTATATATTACATTTTAAATGAAATATTTTTATACTCTAGTCAGGATAATGCTGTATATTTGAATGACTTGTTAAAAGAAAAACTTGCTCTGGATTTGTTACTGTAAAATGTTTATTCTTGCTTTCCTTTGCAAACTTTTCTGTTTATTGAGCAGGCAGTTTGTAATCTGGTCAGGTAGTTATATATATGAAAAACTTTTCCAAACTGCTGTTTGAAATACACATTAGCACTCACTTGGAATTGTCAGAATGCTCAATGAAATCTGTTACTACAGAAGTTCATATATTATTTTGCTTAATGATGTACCATATGCAGTAATTAGTTTCTGTGAAAAATAGGACATGAGGCACAAAGGATATATATTTTTTTCTACCATTTCACCTATGAATTCTTAGGTCTTTTTGATTAACTGAAACTCTTTCATTTTTTTAGATCAGTCTTGAATCTTGAATCTTGTTGTTTTCTTGGTCATGATTCTCTTTCTATTTTTGCATGATGTTATTTCAGTTCTATTGCTTTTTTGGTTTTGTTATTTTTGTAAGGTCTTCAAATCCTTCAGAAATGAAGCATGAAAAATGTACATGTGTGTATACATATAATTACATTCATGTGTGTATGTATGAATTCTTTTTTTAAAATTACAATAATACATGCTTGTAAAATATTCCAAATATAGAAGTAGAAATAAGAATGTGTTACATGTTCTGGGGCTTTAATTTCTGGTCTTTAAATAGAGAAACATATTCTCTGTGAATTTCTTACAAATCTCTTGATTGTATTATTTATATTGTGTTGTGGGTGGCCATGTCCTCTTGCAAAGATAAAAAAATCATCTATATTTTACTTAGTGTTTGAGTAACTACAACATACAGAATTAGCGTAGGGGTTTTTTGTTAATTTATTTCAAAACATTTTTATAGACTTAGAATTCTAGTTAAAAATATATCTTATTCAATCTTAATTTCTGCCCATTGAAATGAACTGAGAATTAGAATGTGGAGAATTTTGATGTGTTTGTTTGATCTTGTTAATTTTCTTTTTCTTTACTAGTAAGCCTGATACTATGATTGCAAATGGAGAGGATACCACGTCTTCTGAAGAAGAAAAGGAAGATCAGAATATAAATGTGCATGTGATGCATCAAATAACAGACTCTGTTACTTCCAGCAGCTGTTATAAGGATGTTACACATTCAGAACTGTTCGGTGGTCAGATGAATGGCATTCATTCAATGAACGGTTCAAATTCTTACCACAGTAATGAAGATGATGATGATGATGATGATGTTGATGGTGGTGATAATGAAAATGAAAATGACCATGATGCTTTAGGGGTTGGAGATCATTCTATACCAACAATATATTTTTCTCATACTGTCGAACCTAAGAGGGTTTGTATACTTTTAACTTTATTAATTTTGCATATAATTTAAATATTCAGTATCATCGATAATACTCTTTATTTTTTTAAAAATATTTTATTTATTTATTCATGAGAGAGAGAGAGAGGGAGAGAGGCAGAGGGAGAAGCAGGCTCCCAAGGAGCAGGGAGCCCGATGCAGGACTCGATCCCAGGACCCTGGGATCATGACCTGAGCCGAAGGCAGATGCTTAACCATCTGAGCCACCCAGGCGCCTGATAATACTCTTTAAAAAAGAACAGTGTCAGCAGTGATTAATATTGTTGATAGTGCCAAACAAGAAAACCATCTTTTGCCTCTTATTCTGGCCAATTTTTCTAAAAAGAAAAAGGGTAGGGGGGGAGTCTAAAATCTAGATAGTTTGTTTTTGGTCCATTGTTCTCTGAAGCCACAATAGAATTTGAATTATTTGGGGTCTGGAAAGGGATCAGATTTGAGCAGCAACCACTGTAACTCCACCTGTCCTTCATTCGGAGAGTTTTCTTATGAATTCGAGAGTTAATTATATTGTGGGTGTTTTGGTGTACTTAGGATGTTAAAGTGACTGCTTTTGTTACATTTTTAATTATGCCTGGTTTTTATTTTCTGTATGGGCACAACATGAATAGGAGCACCATGAGCAAAGTGGAAAAATTTAGGAGGAAGTAAAAAGTAGCTCCTTTTCTGATAAAGTAAATATAAACATCTGTGGATAATCATGACTTTAGAATTTTGGCATTTTAGACCTGGGGGTTACTGTAGAGATCTTCTTTTTAATAATTTTTTATTGTTATGTTAATCACCATACATTACATCATTAGTTTTTGATGTAGTGTTCCATGATTCATTGTTTGTGCATAACACCCAGTGCTCCACGCAGAATGTGCCCTCTTGTAGAGATCTTCTAATACAGGGTTTGTAAGCGTTTCTTTAGTATCAAAAGACTTTTTATTCCCTTCGTACTTATTGTAAAATCCCAGTATTTAAAATAGATCAAAACAGGTTGGTTCTGATTGGAGGAAGGATAGACTACCTTAAACTCATTCCCTTGCTCTGCAATGCTGCTCTGAGGAGCAGCTGGGAATTTATCTTTCTAATTCATCTTTCTCAAGGAAACTTAAGGCCTGGAAGTCCATAGAGCTGGCTAGTAATAAAACAGAAAGTCCTTTGTGTCAGTGTAGTGCTCTTTGTACCACAAGGTATCTCTTCAGGGATTGCCTAGAGCAGAGTTAAGGGTCCATGGTATCAGTCTTAAGTATCCGTGATTATTATTTAATGAAACATGTTTAAAACATATTTGATATTTCTTAGGTCCCTTAAGTTATCCCTGCTCTAATAGGAAGTGAAATTATTTATTTATTTATTTTTTAATACTTCAGTCTAAAGGGAGCATCTTGTGAATTCTTTGGAAAAAATTGACCTAATAACCAGAAAAAGAAGTTTGTTTTATGATTCTTATTTCAGGCTTTAAACTTTTTCTTATTTGCATGTCAATAAAAAAGGAAGAAAAAGTAGTAGTTTTAGGAATGTTATGAGGAAGAGCAGTCATTCATGTGGAAAGCGCAGTATAAATGCCTAGTAGGAATAGAAGAATAACATGATAATCCTGCAGGGTTTTTTTTGTTTGTTTGTTTTTTCTTAGTTCAGTTTCTAAAAACTAGAGGTATTTAAAAAATTCTAAATAGTTAAATATTATCTAATATTGCTTTTATGACCTAAATTTTATATTCTTACCAAATATTTCTTTTGGTTAATTGTGCTCTTTGTTTTGAAATGCATGATTTAAGCCAAAAATTTACGTCAAAGTAATGGGGTGATGTGAAAGCTTATAATAAATGAATCATTTAGTTTAAATGTAATTTGCTTTCAATACAATAATAAAGTCACTGAAGACTAGAATTGGTCATTAAAGAAGATACAATTTAATGTAGTAAAGTATGTTAAGGTAAGGACTTTTTAATCCTGATAATGCACATCATTTCATGAGTGTCAAAAAAATTTAAACTGTCACTCTTCTTTACTTACAGAGTTTGTTTTAGTTTTGACTTTGATTTAATTTCTCAAAAGGGTTGTTATTTTATGCTGTGAAATTTTTAGGTCCGAATAAATACTGGAAAAAATACCACTTTAAAATTCAGTGAAAAGAAAGAAGAAGCTAAACGGAAACGAAAGAACAGCTCTGGTGGTGGTCATTCTGCCCAAGAGCTGCCTACTATCAGGACTCCTGCTGACATTTATAGGTGAGTGGTATTCACAGGCAGCAGAACAATGTGCTGTTCCCTTCCCTCTTTTTGTAACTGAACATTTATAGGAAGAGGTTGTCTGTAATACAGAAGGCTCTATCTGTCACTGAAAAGTGAGGTATTCTGATAGAGTTGCTTAGTATTTCAAATACTCTCACAGGGGCTACTGAGCTACCATAGGTTCCCAGGTCAAAGCACTTGGAAAAGTGCATGGTCTTTCCCTTTTCCCCCTCTTTGCCAGTGCTTTTAAAACATTCCCAATCGATCCAGTCAAAATATGTTGTATGTTAACTTTAGAAAAAAAAGTTTGTGTTTCTAGTGGGCTGGAGCAGTACTTTCTGCCATAGCTGTGAAGATGCTTGGCATGTGGTTTACCTTTTCACAAAGCAGGAGTCAAGCATTGCTGTTCCAGTTTTTTGTTGTGTTGTTTGTTGAAAAAGTTACCATTTAAAAATACCTACTGTTTTCATGACCCATATTTGTAAAAGAGTTAAAATTGCTAAATTGTCTTGTAAGTAGGCCTAAATTTATGTGGAATTTTGGCAAATCAGGTGTCACCCAGAACATGGGTATAAAAAAAGTACTCAGGCCAAAAAAATCATGTTTTTAAGAATATAAAATACATCATTTGAAGCTAAAAATTATTTTGATTGTGAAAATTTTAGATGTAACTTTGAAAAAAGCGTTGTAGATTAATTTCTAGAAAAGATTTTTTTTAAATCATTATAAATGTATCCTCTGTTTTTGAGTTACCCAAAGTGGCTGTGTATGTTTTCGGATATTGTAGAGTCTTCGTTGATGTTGTGAACGGAGAGTACGTGCCTCGCAAGTCGATCCTGAAGTCTCGCAGCAGAGAGAACAGTGTTTGCAGTGACACCAGTGAAAGCAGTGCTGCAGACTTGGACGACCGGCGGGGAGGCCTGAGGAGTGTCAGCTGCGAGGAGGCCACTTGCAGTGACACTAGTGAGAGTATTTTGGAAGAGGAACGAGAGGAAAATCATCCCAAGAAACTTTTGTCCTTATCAGGAACGCCTGAGGTGTGTGTGTGTCTCTGCCTCTCTTATGTCATGTAGTTATCTTTCCTCAGTTTTTGTGAGATCAAAAAGGTGGTGGTAGCTCCATTTCAGAAGCGCCTATGATTCACTTTCCCGATTTCACAGAGATAATTTTTGGAGTTGAAAAGACATTTCTTTAAAAGAGGCTCTCCTCTGCCTTTTTAAAAATTAGAGGTGCTCTATCTCCTAGGTATGGTTTATAAATTATTAGTCTTCTACTCTTTAAATGATTTTATCTTATATTGTTATTTATTGAAGTTAATCAACTGGTTAATGGAATTGTTTATCTTACAGCTTCTTTAGTTTGTACATATATTTAATCTCAAAAATTATGGGACCTAATTCATTCTAGGTTTGTTCTTTTTCAATAATTAATAATTTGTAAAACATTAATAGTCACTAGCAACATAAATGAGGGTCTTGTAAAGTTAACATAATTCAAGAAAACTTTTGCAGGGGGAAAATATTACCAATCTTAAAGTTTTATTTTTGTGAAGTAGGAATTTTAAAGTATCTCAGTTTGCATATGTGTTACATTTTTGGCTAGAAGATCATTTAACAGCTTACTTTAAATAAATTACCACTAGACCAAACCATAGTCATTTTAGAATAGTTCAAGTAGATGACTGTACACTTCCTTTATATGCTTTAGTTGAGTTAAAGAAGAAATATATATGGCAGATAATTATCTGAGGTCCTGTGTTTTGGCCTGTGCCAGGGACATATTTACTCTTGGGGGTTATGGAACCGTTTTACAATTTAATGAAAGCTGGAGATCCTCCCCTCAGAAAAATGAGTGCACACAGATATATTCTTATCTACCACATAGCACACACTATTGTGTGTGGAGGGGAGGGGTATTGGGAGATCCCCAAATTAGAATTCCTATCTTTGAAATAGTCATATGTTATGGTTGCCATTATTCCCAGGCATGATTTCTAAATTTTTTTGTTTTTTGTTTTGTGGGTATTTCAGATTTTCAGTTTATAAGGTTCCCACTCACACCTGCATCAAAGTGATATACCCATTTGTGTATACATCAAATACATCTAAAAATATATATGTTTATATATAAGCAAGCATATCTAAAACTATTGCTTGTACTAAGTAGTAATGAAACGGTGATAATTGTACTAAATGTCACTGGGGATGGAAATCATTAGCATTTAGAGACAGTATATATGATCAGTATATTCTCCTCCCCTCCACCCAGTACAATGATCTCAGTTGCCCTGGAAAATATCTCATTTAATAGTCTTCCATACTATTAGAAAAACAGGTAATGGGTGTAGATTTCTGCTATTTTTAAGTTTTTGAAAATTAGGTTTTTATAAGGACTTAATGTATCATGGTATAGCTAGAGCTCAAGACTGGAACTTAGTTTTATTTCATTCTTATTAGCTTTGCATTTTGTATTGAACTGTTATCATTAGCATTCTAGAGGCTATACATTTTTTTTGAACACCAAAACAAATAGTTCATGCATATGGTAAGTACTTGAAAGATATCCTTTTCAGTGTCTTTAAATGCTGAAATAATGTCTTCTTTTTGCAGAAGCATTTTTTATATAAGGCTCAATGCTCATCAGGATAAAATAGGAGTTTTGAGAAAGTAGACTTTGGGTTTCTTTTAAGAGCTTGGATTCCACCCAAGTTCTTGAAATACTGTGGGAAGGAAGGGGCATTCTTGTTTTGTTTCTTTGGTGGGGCAAGGTGGAGGGGCGTGGCTTTCTAAAGTATTCAGGTGATACATTGTCTTAACTAAATTTGTACTCTTGGTAGACAAAGGGAAGCAAAATATACATGAAAGTTTACATGTCAGATTTTACTTTGTATGTAATGAGTTTTAAAAGATGAAAGGGGCAATCAAATTCCAGAAACTTTCAGAATAAAATCCGTATCAACTCTTGGGTTTTATAGATCTTATTCATTCATTCAGTCATTCATTTATATTTATTTATTTTAAAATATTATTTGAGAGAGAGTGAGCATGCAAGAGAGCACAAGGCAGGGGGAGGGGCAGAGGGAGAGGGAGAAGCAGACTCCCCGCTGAGCAGGGAGCCCGATGGATGCGGGGCTCGATCATGACCTGAGCTGAAGGCAGACACTTAACTGACTGAGCCACTCAGGTGCCCCTTTATATAAAAAGATATATAAAGATACATCATTGGTTATATTTCCAGCATTTTGTACACATTACTTTTTTTTCAGTTGAACACATAGTTGGCCAGATTAAGTCCAGCAGACATCCAGTTGAAATTAAAAGAATCATTTTTTTTTGGTGGAACATCTGATTTTCATTATTGAATTATGATAAATTTTGAGACAGGTGCTTGTCTCCACTAGTATCAGCACTTAATTTTTCAGTTCACACTGATCTCTTAAATAAAATTGAGGCAAGATTCAATAAAATTCTCAAGTAACTGCCATAAATGAACACCACCTAAGAAATGTCACTACTGCTGAAAGTAAGCTATTGGCTAGCGGGCAGCATGGCCTCCATAGGATAGCTCATTCATCAGCTCATGTTTGACACCCTAATAGCATGTTTTAGTTCAATACATTATTTTCCACAGCATGGTCTGGACATAAATGGAATGTGTGAAAGTTGAGGATATTTTATGTACCCATTTTTGTTTGATACCAGATAAAACGTTCATTTTACATTTTGCTTTCTTATAAAAATCTACTTATATTTGGTGGTGTAATTAAGATATATTTTAATAGTACTTGATTTCTTTGAACAATTTGTATTTTGTGTATTTATCCAAAAATCTTAAGAATTTACTTTTAACAAAAAGAAATGTCTAATTGGCAAATACAGGATAAAGATTTTGTGGGCATCTTACTTACGTTTTGTTACCATAATCTGACTTTTGTCTTCTAGGCTTTTTCTGGAACTGTAATAGAAAAAGAATTTCTGTCACCCTCCTTAACACCACACCCAACCCTGGTTCATCCTGTGCTACCCACCATTCCAGAACGAAAAGAAGTTCTGTCAGAAGTATCAGAAGAAACTACAAAGAGGGTTTCAAAGTTCAAAGCTGCCAGATTGCAGCAGAAAAACTAGGGCCTGCCTAGGCAATGGGAGTTTACATCCTGGAACCTAGTTTTGCATTTCTTTAGAATCTATATCGCAAAATACGTTACGTGTAGTTTGAAATAGGCATCCAGAATTCATTTGGCAGCAAGATCTCTTACTGTTATCAGTGGTATTCAAAATCAAAGTAAATGTTTGAATACTTTAATATTCAGCTTGTTTTGTTAATTTTCTGAATACTGTCAATACTGTTGTCTAAGTGTTCTTACGATGCACTGGCAGTATTTAGAATTATTTTTCAAAGAATACTGTTCATATGCATTGTTTTTGTGTTTTGAACTAAATACAGGCAGTTTTGTACCAGCTGTGAAGTTGTGCATACCATATGGACCATTTTAAGGAAACTTAAAAAATTTCAAATAGATTCAACAATTATGTTACTTGCTTTAGCATTTTAAAGGCACTTTAAAAAAATCTACTTTTTGTAGGTTTTGCAGCTAGGTGGCTATTTAAAAAAACTCTCCCCTTTGACGGTCATTCTATCATCTCTGAGGCCGAAAGCTACATGTACCCTCTGGGAAAGTTTCTTTGATTAGAAGAATGGTATTTTGTAAAACATTTTTTTTTTCAAGTAAAAATTTTATGAAACTTGGTCTCTAAAATGTTGTGAAGTTTATGATTCAGAATTGAATACAGAAATGTCTTTGATTCATATCTATGCTACCTGCACCACACAGTGGTTCCTTGAATTCGTGTAATTCCATAGGCAATTCTTTTTCCTTGGTGTGTTCACTTTTAACTGGAATTATATTTTGGGAGAGAAGGAAAGGTTGTGTAGATGCTTAAAAAAAAAATCCAAGATTTTTTATATAAGAAATTTTATGTTTTAATTTTCCAACATTTTCATTCTCTAAGGCTACTTTCCTACTAGTAAATAATTGAAATAACATATTGACTGTTAGCAAAAATCCTTAAAATAAAGAGAAATTTATTCTAACATTGAAAATTACACTTCAAGTGTTAATCATTAGCTTGATGCATGCTGAAATGTAGCTTTTAAAAAGCATTCTGCATTAGTACTAAAATAAGCCATCAATGCCAGTCCACCCTCTATTCATGGCTAAATATTTAAAAGTTATTTATAGCTTCTTTAATGAATTCTTGCTTAAACAAAGTGAAATTATGTCCTAGAAAAGTAGAAGCTATTTGTAACTAGAACAGCACAACTGTAAAAGTTTTATGAATATGTATTTTAATAATACGGGGATGAGCCTGAATCTCCACAAGTTAATGGATAAGTCAGAACAGAGGACTGATTTTGAAAGATAGCCTAAAAATGTAGATTTGTTCTTTAGTAAATTTTAACCAACTGTGCGTATATTTTTAGTTAAAACTGTTTTCTCTCAGCCCATTCCCCCACAAAAATCAAACCAAACCAAGAGTACCATCACATACACACAGAAGAGTCCTGACCCCAATTGCCATTCAAGTGAGCCTTGTTAGATATTCCCCCAGAAACAAACTTTATTGTGGGACTATTGTGATATCCTTTACAGGCATGTAATTTCAAGAGTAGTGTCATTAAATAATTTTTCATAATTTGAGCCTGTTGTTTATGTAGTTTATGTCACTTGCAAATACGATGTTCCCTCATAGAATAAGATGGTGGTAGAAGCAAAGAATAAGTGTTTGGTAACATTTTCTTATGTTCTGCTGAAAACTAAATGAAGTGGTGTGGCCCATTTCATGGCTTCTTCAGTCTTACAACAAAGGTTCGATTGTAATTTTACATTATAGCCTTATTTTTCATATTAAATTCATGTTTTGATGGGATAAAATGAAGCTGGTCATAAGTGTTCTCTTTTAAACCATTGTAAAACAATAGCAGAAGTTTTTTTTGTATGTTGAACAAATTTTAGACTTACAGAAAAATTGCAAAAATAGTATAGTTTGCATATACCTCTTCATTCAGCTTCCCCTAATATTATAATATCTTGTATAACCCTAATGCAATGATTAAAACTGGAAAATTTATGTTGGTACAGTACTATTAACTGATCTACAGATCTTATTTGAATTTCACCAACTTTTTCACTAAGTGTTGTTTTTCTGTTCTAGGATCCTATTTTGCATTTTTTGTAACTCCTTAGTTTCCTCCAGTCTGATAGTTTGTTTTCTTTTATGATTTTGACATATTGAAGAGTACTGGTCAGATATTTTGTAGGATGCTCCTCAATTTGAGTTTGTTTGATGTACTCATAATTAGAATGAGGTTTTGCATTTTTGGCAAGAATACCACAGAAATGCATCATATCAAGAGGTTCATATCAGAGATGCATTCTAGTGTGTCATTTCAAGAGGTCCAAAATTTCAGTGTTGACCTTGTTAAAGTGGTGTCTGCTAGGTTTCTCCACTATAAAGTTACTATCTTTTCCTTTGTAGTTATGCTTCTTTTCCTCCTCAAACTTAAGCCCACTAATATTTGCATTCATTGGCAGATCTTGTTGGCAACAGTTATTACTGTGGTATTTGCCTAATGGTGATTTTCTTGTTTTGGCTCTTTCTACCTACCTACCTAACACTGCTCTGCCTTCCCTTCCCCCTTTTTCCCTCCCCTCCCCTGTCCCCCATCCTTCCTCCTTCTTCCCCCCTAATGTAATCTAATGGGATAGAGGGGCTCCTGTGAAGCTATTTTAAATCCCCCTTTAAAAAATAATTAACAAAAAAAAAAAAAAAGAATTAATTAGCATTAATGCTTTATTAGCATCAAGATGTCTGGGTACTTTATTTTTTTTACATTTATCTCTTAGAATTCTTTTGTAATGAAAAACTGTGCCATTCCCCTTCCTGCTGTTTATTAATTTATTATTTATATCAGTATAAACTTGGATATTCTGTGGGTTAAGATCCAGTTACCATTGTTTTGTTTGCTCAAATTGTTCTATATTTGACCATTAGGAACTTCTTTGAGTTGGTTCCTGAATTCTTTCACAAATCTCCATATTTTTGTTTGAACATTTTGACTCCACACAATGTTACAGGCTTATCTTGTATTTTTCCTGCTCCGGTCTTCAAATCATCAGCCACTTCTCCAAGGAACCCTTCCTCCTTTTATTGGAGAAAGGTGTTTAAAAACCAACATTTCTCATATGGGTGTGTGTATTGCCATTGTGGTGCCAATTGCTAGAAGCCTTTCCTTGTGGAAATTATGTATACTAACCAATGCATGTGTTTACATTTACATATTTGTTTATATATATTAAAAAACATACAAGTTTATACTGACACTTCTGATTTTAATCAAACGCCACAGGGTTTATTCCAGTTTTTCCTTATTTGTGACTTCTTTAACAGTGAGAAAACTGGCTCTTATTATCTACAATGTATTTGCCTACTTTTTTTTTTAAATCTTCTAGACACATAAAAGTAGTTTCAGAGTGCTAATCCTTACCCCCAGGAGAAACACATTTATTAACTATAGTGCACTATTTTATGTTCTTTTTTTTTTTTTTTAGCTAAGTATGGGTCAAGAAACTTTTCCAAAGTTGCTTAGGTTAGTGTTTTTTCTTTTCCCATTTCTTTCATTGTGATTGTGTATTTGTAATACAGTTAGGTTCATTTGTTACTATTTGTGTTCCATTTTGGGTTGTCTACATCCTTGTTGGTGTTAACGGTGTAATTTGGTGGTGTGTGAAGGGTGTTTGAACATCAGTGTGCTTCTAACAGTTAAAACTCTGCAAAAAGGTAAAAACGGAGAAGTGGCACAGCCGGTTGTTTCCTGGCTCCTCGTTTCCTGTCCCATCTTCTTTCTGTCACTTCCCCACCTACCTGCTGTGTATAACCAATCCCTATTTTCTCATCTCATTTTTTTTTTATTTCTTTAGCACAAATACATCCATATGTATTTTCTTCCTCCTTTCTTTCTGGCATGAGGATGACAGGTATAACTTCTCCACTGCACTTTTTTTTCCCCCCAGTTAATAGTATGCCCTGGTAATCACCATATGTCAGTTTATAGAGATCTTCTTTTGTTCTTTTGTTTGTTTTTTTAAGAGATCTTGTATTCTCTTGTGTAGCTGTAACATGGTTTATTTGGCACTTCCCTATGTATGGGCACTGTTTCTGGTATTTTGCAGTTACAAGTGATGATGCAATGAGTAACTTCAGTGTATCTATATCTTCAAGGCAAGAGTCCTAGAAGGATTGATTGGGCCATTGGCACAATTACTCAGTGATTTCTTTTAAACGTAGGATAAGGTCTGTTTTGAATGTTATTTGTTCTCTTGTTGAAGACATAGTTTTAACACGTTTGCGTATCTACATTTCATGGATGATTCTTTGATAATATCTTTGGGACACTGTAGTGTCCTAAAGGAGTTTCAGAATCATTAAGGAATATTAAGTATATATAGTGATCATGTTCATTTTCTATATTTTTTATTTCTTTTACTTTTTTGAGGAAATTGGTCTTGCATATAATTTATAATAAGTTTCTGTTCATTGGAGTATTTCCAAATTTCAGAAGTACAGATACCTTATTATATTTGATTTGTTTTTCTCTTTTGAGGAACAGCTTTTCAAGGATACTAATCTTTATCTGTGTGTTCTTTCGGTGATAGCATATAGGCTTTCAGTTGAATGCTTGTTAAATGAAATCTTCAACTACACTAGATACTTACGGTTTATATGCTTAATCCGTTGGTCAGTATTGTCGAGTTTTTACATTTTACAGTGTTTTCTCAGTTTAATTTCATTTTATAGGAACATCATTAGGTTATAAAGTTTTTGTAGTTCCCTTACCTGATGAATCGTAAAAAATTAAATAATATTTTTGAGCACTTACTATGTATCAAGCATTTTCCATATACTTTATATGGACTATTTCATGTAATGCTCATAGCAGCCTAGTGAGGTAGGTACTGTGTTTTTTGTTTTTTTTTTTTAATCACCTCTATTTTAGAGATGAGGAGACTAACTCAGAGACTAAGCAACATTTGAAGTCACACAGCTGTTAAAGTGGTGGAATTGGGGTTTAAAGCCAGGCAGATTTGCTCCATAATCAGCGCTCTTAACACCCTTCTCCGACATGTGAATTGTTTGCCCTCTAAACAAGGGCACGTAGCTCATAAGGAAATATGTGATCTGTAGAATATCCGGATACTGGCTTACTAATTGTGAGGTCACCTTTTTAAAAACCCAAATTGGAAACCTCTGTTTCTTAAACTTCACACATTAAGAGAGTTCATTTTGACTTGCTGGAGTGGAGGTGGTTTCAACGATATTATTTGGCCATATGCGTAAAAGAAAGGAATGTGTAGATAGAGAATAGGAAAAGTGTGAAGAGAACTAATCGGTGTAACAGTGTTTCATTGAGAAACTTCATTTTTTAAATACGAATTTAGGCATTATGTGCATGGAAGTACAGAATTAGTATATTCATAATCCAGTGGCTTCATAGTGACTCTCCTTGTCCTTAATGATAATTTTTTTTGCCTTAAAGTATTTCATGTAACATTGATATAGCTAAATATTTTTCTAGTATAATCATTTCCATTTTGTGTGTGTGATATTTTTGTGTTTTGTCTTTTTGTGTATACATAGATGCCCATAGTAGTGATGTTATAGTGTTAGTGTAAACAGTTCTTAGCCTACTCTGACAATGTTTTATAACTGTCAGGTTTAGTTTAGGGTTACTGTAATTACTCTTATTGGGACTTACTCTACTATTTTGGGCATTCAATTTACTCTGATTATTTATCACCTCCCTACAATGCCCTTTACTACTATTCAGATGAAGTGCTTTTTTTTTCCCGTTCTCTCTACTGATTTGGAAATTATATACTTGCTGTATTTTAATTTTTTGACACTTTCCTATAAAAATGTGCACTTTTATTATAGCTCTGCTCTTCCCAGACAGTATGATCACTTTAGCATTTGTAGTACTTTGGTTCTATTTTTTTCCCAACGGCTTTATTGAGGTATAATTTATATACCATAACATCCATTTTTTAAGTGTGCAGTTTGGTGGTTTTAAATTTCAAGTTGTGCTACTATTGCTACAACCCAGTTTTAGAACATTTCCATCATACTAAAAAGATCCTTTGTACCCATTTACAGTCAGTCCCTATTTAGATCCCCAGTCTCGGGCAACCACTAATTTGCTTTCTCTGTATGGATTTCCATTTTCTGGACAGTTAATATAAATGGAATCACACAGTATTTAGTCTTTTGCATCTGTCTTCCAGTTGGCATCAGGTTTTTGAGGTTCCTCCATGTTGTATTAATGCATCAGTAGTTCCTTCTTATTGCTGCCTAGTAGTCCATTGTATGGATATACCACATTTTGTTGATTCATTCACTAGTGGACGAACACTTGAATTGTTCACTTTTCTGGGTATTGTGAATAATGTTACTATCAACATTCACGTTGCAAGTTTTTGTGTAGACGTATGTTATTTCTCTTGAATAGATACCTAGGAGTGGTGTTGCTAGATTGGATGATGAATTTAAGTTTAGCTTTTTAAGAGAGTGCGGTTTTTCAAAGTGGCTGTATAATTTTACATACCATCAATGTATGTTTCTGGTTTCTACATATCCTTGGTAACACCGTATGGTCTTTTTCACTTTAGCCATTCTAATGGCTATAAAGCTTTATTTATTTATTTATTTAAATTTGCATTTCTGTAGTGACCAATGATGTTGAAAACTTTCATGTACTGTTAGCCATTGTTTAGTACTTTCATGTTTAGTACTCTCACATAGTACTTTCAGGTACTGTTAGACTCTGAAGTGTCTATTCAAATTTGTTGCTCACTTTTAAATTGGGTTCTTATTATTGAGTTGTAAGAGTTCTTTACGTGTTCTAAATACAAGTCTAATATCAGATATGATTTGCAAATATTTCTCAAGTCTGGCTTGTCTTTGATTTTTTTTTTTAATCGTGTTTTTGAAGCACAAAAGTCTTCAGTTTTGAAGAATCCAGTTGATAAATCTTTTCTTTTATGGATTTTTATTCCTTTTTCTCTTCTTTTTCTTTCTTTCCTCCCTCCCTTCCTCCCTCCCTTTCTTTTTTCTTTTTCTTTTTCTTTTCTTTTCTTTTTTTTTTTGGTGTCTTATCGAAGAGCTCTACCTAACCCAGAGTCACAATGATTTCTTTCCAGTGTTTTCTTCTAATACAGGTTTAGCTCTTAAAGTAAGGGCTATGATCATTTTGAGTTAATTTTTGTCTATGATATGAGACAAGGGTTTAAATTCAATTGGATACCCATCCAGTTGTCCCAGAATGACTTATTGAAAAGATTGTTCTTTTTACAGGGAATTATTTTGGCTTCCTTTTTGAAAATCAGTTGATTGTAAGTATGAAGCTGTTTCTTTGTGTACTCCCAATTATGTTTCATCTATTTGTCTATCCTTACGTCAGTACCAAATGGTCTTTATTTACTGTGGCTTTCTCGTAATTTTTCTCATAGGGAAATGTTAAGTTCTCCAATGTTACTGTTTTTCAAAATGTTTTTGGCTATTCTGAGTCCTTTGCATTTCGATGTAAATTTTAGGATCATCTTATCCACTACTGCAAAAAAGCCTGCTGAGATTTTTACTGGGATTATATTAAATCCACAGATGAATTTGGGGAGAATTACCATGTTATTATTGAGTCTTCTTAATCCAGGAAATGGACTCTTTTCTTCATTTATTTGGATCCTCATTAATTCTCTCAGTAATGTTAAGTAGTTTTCAGTGTACAACTCTTATACTCTTTCTAAACTTATTCCTAAGTATTTCATTATTTGTGATGCTATTATGAGTGGAATTGTTTCCTTAATGACATTTTTAAATTGTTCATTTCTAGTGTGTAGAAATGCGGTTGACTTTTGTATATTGTTTTTGTATCCTGCAACTTTCCTGAACTCAGTTATTAGTTTCTGTCACAAGGATGTGTGTGTGTGTGTGTGTGTATTCCTTAGGATTTGCTATGTAAAAGATGATTTTATCTGTGAATAAGGAGAAGTGTACTTCCTTTTTTTCCCATCTGAATTCCTTTCGTTTTTCTTAACTGATTGCACTGGCTAGAACCTCTAGTACAATGTTGAATAGAAGTGGTAAGAATGGACATCTTTTCATTATTTCTGATATTAGCGAGAAGGTGTTCAATCTTTCACCATTAAGTGTGATGTTTGCTGTAAGTCTTTCATAGATACCTTTTATTAGGTTAAGGAAATTTCCTTTTATTCCTGGTTTGTTGGAGTTTTCTACCATGAATAGGGCTGGATTTTGTCAATTTTTTCCCTGTATCTATTGAGATAATTGTGATTTTTCTCTTTATTAATATGGTACATTATATCAATTGATTTTTCTGATGTTAAGCCAACCCTGCATTCCTGGGATAAATCCCACTTTGTATAATCCTTTTGTTGTATATTGTATGATTCTATGTTGTGTATAGTCCTTTTTATGTGTTCTTGAATTTGGTTTGCAGATATGTTGTAGGGGATATTCATGAGAAATACTGGTCTGTAGTGCTCTGTTCTTGATGTCTTTGTCTGGCTTTTGTATCAGGATAACACTAGTCTCATAGAACAAGATGGGGAGTTATTCTTACTCCTTTGAATACGTTTATGAGGGATTGGTATTATTTTTTTCTGTAAATGTTTGATAGAATTTGCCAGTGAAAACATCTGGGCGTGGGCTTTTCTTTTTGGGGATATTTGTAATTACTACTCAGTTTCTTTACTTGTTATATTTGAATTTTGTATTTCTTCTTGAGCCCATTATGGTAATTTTGGCTTTCTAAGAATTTGTCCATTTCATGTAAGTTGTCCGATTTGTTGGCCTATAGTTCTTCATAGTAGTTCCTTACAATCCATTTAGTTTCTGTAAGATTAGTAATGATTTCATTTCTGATTTTGCTGATTTTTGTCTTCTCTCATTTTTTGGTCAGTCTAGCCAGAGCTCTGTCAATTTTCTTGAGCTTTTCAAAGAAACATTTTTGTATTTCATTGATTTTTTTTTTCCCTCTTGTTTTCTATTTTATTGATTTCCACTCCAGTCTTTATTATTTCCTTCTTTCTCCGTGCTTGGGCTTAGTTTGGTCTTCCTTTTTAGTTTTTTTAATGTGCTAACTTAAGGTATTGATCTGAGATTATTCCTTTCTCATATAGGCACTTAAAGATATAAATTAACCTCTAAGCACTGCTTAAACCACATCCAGTGAATTTTGATCTGTTGTGTTTTCATTTTCCTTTAGTTCAAAATATTCTATTATCTCTTGAGATGTCTTGTTTGATCCATGGATTATTTAAATATGTATTGTTTAATTTGCAAATATTTGAGAATTTCCCAAGTTTCTGTCTGTTATTGATTCCTATTTTAATTCTGTTGTCTGGAGAACATACTTACTATGTCCTTAGTCTTTTAAAATCCATGAAGACTTTTTTTTATGAGTAATGGATACTCTCTCCCGTGTGTTTGGAAGAATCTGTATTCTCTTGCTCTTAGAGTATCATGGCATGTTCATCATTATCACTGTCTTCTGTGTTCTTGCTAGTTTTCTGTCTACTTGCTCTGTCCATTATTGCGAGTGGGTTATTGAGGTCTTAAACTACTATTGTTGAGTTGTCATAGCTTTTCATTTTTGGTAATTTTAGCTCCATTTATTTTTTGACTCTGTTGTTAGGTGCATATATGTTTGTCATTGTTATAGCTTCTTGATGAATTAATACTGTTGTTATTACAAAATGCCCCTCTTTTTCCTTAGTAATATTTTTATCTTAAAGTCTATGTTCATGACCACTTTGGCTCTATTATGATTACATTTACATAGTGCTCCTTTTAGGTCCAACCCATTTGTGTCTTTGAATTTAGCATACATGTTGTGTAGATAGCATATAGTTGAATCTTGCTTTTTAAAAATCTATTCTGATAGTCTCCCTTTTGATTACATGAATTAATAATTATAGATCATTTACATCTGCCATTTTGCTGTTTGTTTTTTATATGTCTTATCTCTTTTTTTTTCTTCTGTTTCTCCTTGATTTTCTTCTTGGTGTTAAATAAATATTTCTTTTAGTATAACCTTTTAATTTCTTTGTGTTCTAAACTATTTCTTAGTATTTACTGCTTCCCCCACCCCAAGTGTATGGCCATATTTTCCTTTTTAAAACTGGACATTTCCAATAATGCATTTTAACACCTCTGGATTCTGATCTCCTTTTGCCTGGAATAATTGTGTGGAATTTGTTTCTTCCACAATGTGGCCCCTGATGTCTCTTCATTTTTTTTTCTTTAATTTTAAGCCCAGCTTCTTTTGGCATTCTTGGATCAGTATATCTTAGTGGCCAGCCAGTGATTGGTCAGAGGTTATAGTTAAATATCTTGAGCCATTAAGGCTCCCATCATTTGTCAGTGCACCTGTGTGTGGTTTGGAGCATGCATTCAAAATTCATGCAGTTTACAAGACTTCCCCAGTTTTTATTTTTACTTCATTCCAGCTTTCCTGTGTCTCTTCTGTGTGTATCTGTGCATGTGTTTGTGTGCGTGATATGTGCAAGGCCTCAGAGGTTCTATAAACAGCTAGAACCTTCTCAGGTACCTCATGAGCATGTCTATACATACTCTAACATGCCCACAGTCTTTCAAAATGTGAGCTTGTCAAGGCCTACGGATGTCTCACTCCCTAGATCTTCCTATGAAATTTCCAGCCAGACTGCTGGTCTCTTGGTTGCATCAGCCAGTGTTGCAACCTCAGGTCAGCTGTGATGTGAGCCTTTCCCATTTGTTTTGACAAAGTTTCTGGGCATTAGGATTTCCCACATTGTTCCAGATCTAGTCATTCCCAGACCAAGTAAATGCTTCTGGTTTTCAAGAGCTGTCCTGCCCTGCTAGAACCAGTGTTCAGAAGGAGCTGGGCGAAGGAAGGTGGCTAACATGTCATAGACTACGTCATTCTTACCCAAGGCTCAGTTTCTTGTTTTATGCCTTTGGTCAGTTTTCAGAGTTCTGAAATAGTTGTTTTTGACAGTTTTGTCCAATTTTACCTTTGCTCTTTGGGGAAAGTATTAACAAAGGTCCTCACTTTGCCCTTCCTTTCAATTGTTAAAAAAATTTTTTTTAAAGATTTATTTATTTATTTATTTGAGAGAGAGAGCACCAGTGGGGCAGGGAGGGGCAGAGAGAGGGAGAAGCAGACTCCCGCTGAGCAGGGAGCCTGACGCAGGGCTCAATCCCAGAGTCCTGAGGAGAAGGCAGTTGCTTAACCGACTGAGCCACCCAGGCGTGCCCCCCCCATTTTTAATGTATGAAAATCTTTAATGTCTGTTCCTGAATTTACCATTTCTCGTCTTTTCATTATTTTCTGTACATTCAGGTTTCCACCTGATTTTTTTTTTCCTCCAGCCTACAGAACTTCCCTTAATAGTTCTTTTAGTGTGACAGATCAATTGACCATTCTGTCAATTTTTATCTGACCAAGTATTATTTGGTCTTCATTTTTGAACGATATTTTTGCTGGGTAGAGAATCCTTATGATAGGTTATTTTCCTTTAGCACTTTGAAGATATTTTTCTATAGTCTTGAATTTTGTTGTTTTCTATATCTTTGTTGCCCTGTATGTGATGTTTATCTTTTTTCTGTGGCAATTTAATAATGATGTGCATAGGAATGATTTCCTTTGTGCTTAGTCTTGTTGGGGTTTGTTGAGCATCTTGGATCTGTGGATTTAGAGTTTTGTTTTCTCAAATTTGGAAAATTTTGGCCATCATTTCTTTAAATATTGTTTACCCCCCCACACACACTCATTTTGTAATACCAATCACATTTATGTTATACAGCATTTATTGTCCCCGTGAGGTCATTGAGGCTTGTTCAGTTTTGTTCAGCCCTCTTCTCTCTGTTTTCATTCTGGGTAGGTTTTACTGATAGGTTTTTAAGTTCACTGATTTTTTTTTCCTGCAATATCTTCTTATTTGCTCTTGATTATATCCAGTACATTTTTTTGTTTCAGATACCGTATATATTTTTTTACCTCCAGAATTTCCATTCGGTTCTTTTTTTTTAATATAAAAATCTTTTGGGGTACCTGGGTGGCTGTCAGGCGTCTGCCTTCTGCTCAGGTCATGATCCTAGGGTCCTGGGATCGAGCCCCACATCGGGCTCCCTGCTCAGCCGGGAGTCTGCTTCTTCTCCCCCCCTGCTCGTGCTCTATCTCCCTCTCTCTCAAGTAAAATCTTTGAAAAACAAATATAAATCTTTCATTTCCCTCTTTATTATCTTAATGATTTCCTTTAAATCGAGCATATTTGAATAGCTGTTTTAAAGTTCTTGTCTGCTAATTGTGTCATTTCTAGCATTTTCACATCATGTCTACAGCTCTGCTGACTGGTTTTTCCCCTGATCATGGGTCCCAGTTTGCTGCTTATTCTCATGTTTAGTAATTTTTTATTTGATGCCAGAATTCTTTTTTTATTTTGGATAAGTCTAGATTTACAGGAAAGTTTCAAAGATAACTGAGAGGGCTGTCATACATCCCTCGCCCAATTTGTTTCCCCTTAATGGTACTATATTACATTACCAAGGTACACTTGTCAAAACTAAGAAGTTAGCACAACACAGTATTAACTAAACTCAGACTTCATTTATATTTTACCACTTCTTCCACCAATGCCATTTTTCTTTCCAGAATCCATGGCAGGATGCCACATTGTGCTTAGTTGTCATGTCTTCGTTCTCATCCTATTTGTGACAATTTCTCAGTCTCTTGTTTTTCACGACCAATAGTTTTGAAGGATATTGGCCAGGTAATTTTATAGGATGTTCCTTGGTTTGGGTTTGTCCATTGTCTTCTTATGCTTAGCCAGGAGTTAAGAATCTGGGGAAGAGTATCATAGAGATGAGGTGCCTTGTTCTTCGCATCACATCAGGATGTTGATCTGGATCGCTTCATGAAGTTGTTGGCTTCTTTCTTATAAGCTCAGTCTTACTTGTTTGGATTCCTCCTCATGCTGTGGTCCAGAAAAATGTCTCTTGAGAAAAACGGGGATTATAGGACTCACCTCTTTGTTTCTTTTGTTTGGGGGTCTCAGTCTTGTACTACACATTGCTCTCATGTCTGAAAACACTTGTGTCATGGATTTTGGGCAGTTTCCCAGCTGTTTATTGCAGAAGGACAGATTCGTACCAGTTTATTTCAAGACTAGAATCAAAAGTCCTTGGCAGGACCTCTTTCTGTGACGTCCATTGATCAGGTATCTCAGTTCGTTTCATTGCCTATGGCTCCTCAGAACCCCATCAGGAGGAGGGCTAACTTACGGTTACACATTCCCAGGGGGGCTCCAGCGCAAGCCACCCCACCTAGAGCTCAGGTGGATAGGAACAAGTTTCTTTGGTGTGTCCTTTCGCTAGTGGGAAAATTTCTCCCCATCTGTCCTTTTACTTGGCTCCAGCTCTTCATGGGTCCTGTCTTAGTTCTGACTGACTTCCCTCATTTACCTCAAGGACTTGCCTCCGGTTTCCTGAGATTTTAAAACCTAAACCTTTTGGTTGGCTTCCAGAACAGCTCTAACCTGATGATAATGGTTTTAGCTTTTTTTTTTTTTTTTAAATCTTTATTTTTTTTAAAGCCACTGGTGATTTCTCTTACTTGCTTGCAAACCAGGTTCTACATTTGAGAAGATGTTTGTCTTATTTTATCCAGCATTTCTAGAGATTTTGTAGCAGGAAAGCTGACAGAATATTTGTTTATAGTATCCTTGAGCATTTTCTCTGTGTAAAGTACCATTCTAAGCCCTTAAAGAAGTGATCCATTGCTTTCAAGTGGTCTATCTTACATGGGAAGGCAGGTCAGCGTCTGGGTCAAAGAACAATACCAAAACGGCTCTAAGAGATCCACAGTGAGGATTCAAACTTGAGAGTCCTGTGTCCTCTTTGAGATAGGAAATTGGCAACTGCTTCATGTCAGAGGAGGTACTCTCTAGGTGGGATAGTGCTCAATGGGATTTACAGGATGGAAATAATCCTGATATTCTTACTGGGGACAGAGCTAGTAAAATTAGAACCTACCCAGGGGTTTTATTTACACTATGTTCAAGATATAAGAACCTGAGCCTTTTAATCAGTAAGCATATATTTTTGGAGATTGTTCTCTTGGGATCCAGCATTTTTTTGTTTTGTTTTGTTTTGTTTTGTTTTAACCATTGTACATTTGGGGTTTGGAAGCTAAACTGAAAATAAGTGGAATGCCAGTGATGATTTGGTGAATCCTGTTTGCAAGGAGGGAATGGTTCAATTTGGTGGAAATTAAAATGAAAACAAAATATTTGTGCTTTAGAGCAGGCTTTGAAATTCTAAGATAGAAAGCAGCATATAGGCGAGATCCATTTGTGGCCACAAAAGCTAAAACAGTAAGTTTAATTTTTTCTATAAGGAGTAGCAGGCAGACCTTCAGAAAAGTGAAGTTTGTAAATACTTGTTGAAATGTAACTGTATTTAAAAATGGAGGGCCTAGTATGATCTCTGTGGGCTTTCTGCAGGGCCCAGCTCTGTGTTCTGCACTATGGTGTTTCTATCCTAAACGACCCGTGTGTGTCTTAGGTGCGGCTGTTGCATCTCTAGTGGGGCCTTGACTGAGAGCAACTCTCCAAGGCCATGTCAGTGTTGGAACTGCAATGTGTCTGAATTAGGGAACTTTTGGAAATTTGTTGATTCCTGAAAAGCAAGGAGATAAGTCATCAGTGACCCTACCTAAAATTGATTATCGGGAAGAAAACATAAAAAAAAATGTATCTGTTGATTTTAAAACTGTACAATATTTGTGGAAAATTATTTTTTATGTTGCATTGCAGTCAGCTAATTAGGGCCCGGGGTGGGAAGTTCCAAGATGTGTGGTATCTGATGCACTAGGGAACATTCCCTGGTGACAGTGAATCTGTCAGGAGCACTGCAGCATCTGAGGCTTCTGACGGTTGAGCCTGGCCTGACTGCACCATGGTCGAGCTGTGTGCCTCACCGTTCTCGCTTTCACACACCCTCCGCCTTGGTGATATTTAATCTAGCTTCAGCAGCCTCTGCAGTGATTTGTCTGTCTTCTTCTGAACTCTTGAACTGAAAGAACTCTCGACTTTGAAATGCATTGACCAGACAGAAGGAGTGAGTCCTGGGGTGGGAAGCGTGGCAGCTGCGGGCTGGGACCAGTTGGCGTCAGCGGAAATACCCACCCTCGGGGGTCCGATTGGGGCGGAGGACACCGTTGGTCACTTGACGCCTTCTCAGTCACCAGTGCTTGGTTCATCACCATGCCAGCATTCTCTTGCTTTGGAAATTGAAAATGGCAGATTTCAGTGTCCTGAGAGTGGTGCATGAAGCTGTTTTTGTTGTTCATTTTAGGAAAGTAACGACTTCTGTGAAAAGATGAACCAGGGTTAAAAGAAATCAGATGTGTGTATTTGGTATGCAATATTTTTGTATTACAAATAGCTACATTCTAACCCACATTAACCCCATGATATGTGAATTTTGCCAACTCCTGCTGTGTCTTTTAAACCAAATCCAGTAAATCACTATGAACGTTCTAATTTCTAAACAAACTAGTCTTCCAGTAGAGGTGCTTTAACACTGTACTGCAAATTAGACAACCTAAGATAAATGGACCATCTTTGTTAATTATGTAGTTTAATTGATCAAAACTATCAGATAGGATTTTATTTATAGCAGTTTTGCTTAGTATCAAATTCTATACTATTAAATAGCTTGTGAGTCGTACATCTGGGGTCATTAAGATATATGCTTTTATTTAGCTTCCTTTAACCTTATTAAGTACCTTTTTTTGGTCTCGCTTATGTCACAATATGAAATTGCTTTTAATTGAGATGACCAGCTTCCATTAGATTGTTCAACCCCCATTGTATACACGAACACAAAGCACTTTTCATTTTTGCTCTATTGATCGAGCAGCAATTTGCTTGAACTGTATTCAGAAACTGGTGGAGGAAGATGGGAGATTTCTCTAAAGGTTCTCTCTAGTGGTGGTTCACTCTGTGGCAAACCCCAGTGTTTGCATGTAAGTAATTTTGCACGCCAGTAGGTAGCAGTGGTGAGCAGAGGCACCGACAGAAAGCTGCCAGTCAGCGGTTATAAATTATTATTCATTTCTGTTATAGGTGGGGTGTGCAGTCAGTTACAGTAATAATTACCAGGACTAGAGGGTTTCCTAGGCAACCAATTTCCCCCCTCATTCATGCTGTTGCTGAGAGAGTGCCCGTAAAGCATGACATTGCTGTATTCTGAGGTTTGTTGGCCCCCTGCTGCTCCAGGTTTGAGGTTAGTTACAGCATCATAAGGTGCTCTCAAGCATAGAGAGCTCAGGCTGGGCTGGAAAGCATGCTGGCGAGGGGGCCGCCTCCACCGTTTCACTTTTAAAGAGCAGGGCTCTGAAAAGGCAAATTCCACATTCTTCTTGATAACATTGCTAAGATCTCTAGAGTTGTAGAACATTTTATTCTCTATTTTGGAAATAGTGGGTCATTTCAGTTTTAAGTTTTATTATTTAATAAAAATGTGCAGAGACAGACCTGGAACCAGATCTCTGCTTAGGACTCGAGTCAAATAAATCAATGGGAACCTGTCATACCTAATCATGGATGTGTTCGTTGTTTCTTCAGTTTTATGAAAATGGTTCATAAAGAGGAAGGTAACACGTTCTTCCTGCAGGAGCAGGATTAGTTCTTTATGTGGTAGGAAAATAATAGAAACCACATCTGTTATCAGGGATCTATACATAAATCATATCCTACATTTTGGGGCTCTCTAAAATCTTTCATTTTAATGAACTTACATCAAGTGCTTTGCAGTGATAAAAAGTATTTGTTTGTGTCTGTCATGAAAAAGATAGGGGATTCATGTTTCAGTCTTACATGGAGATGTGAAACATTTATCCATTTACAAGGCAGAAGTCACAAACCCAGACATGATGCATCCAGATCTCATTCTCTGCTAGATGATTACAAAGGTGTTCAGGACCCCACATCGGACCTGTGTATTTATTACCATGCGTCCTTGGTGAGATGTAAGCTGTCTTCTACTCAGTGTGCATGGCGGAGGGCATGCGGTTTGTGGGGGCGGGGGGACACCAGAGCTGCTGGTGACATTATTTCATTGTATGTGGACCACGGCCAGGCTCCTGTGTTTGTGGGGCTTCTTAGACTCCATGCAGTCTCCTCCTTTCTGAGAGAGAGAACGTGAAGGAACATTCTCTGTCCCCATTACAGCCCTCCCCTGCTCTCAGCCATGACTCTGCCTCTGGCAACTGGCACACCAGTGTCCCACTTCCCCTTAGAGGAGTCTAAGCACTGCCTGCCCTGCCCTACACTCCTGTGTAGGGTATGAGCCTCCAGTCAGGTCCAGAAGCAGTGAGTGTGGACCTGGGCTGGCTGGGTCCTGCAAGAGGCCGGAGCGAACAGCCCTATGCCTCACTTAGCCTTCTGTGTGTCTGGGGAAGACTGCCTTCCACTGACCCAGCTCTGTCCCGCAGCTCCAGGATATGGGCCCTAAGGCTCAGCTGCACTGGACCGTGAGAGCAAGAATTTCCCACTTCCCACAGGAGGGAATCCTGAGGTCCAGTTTCCTGAAAGCACTTCAACTGTACTAAACATAAATGTTTAGTCGTTCTGTTGGAGGTGGCCTTATGGAGGGATTCGTAAAAATATATGTGGACTATGTTTTTGATAGTATAGATACTATAAAATGTAATTGGCTATACAAATCTATCAGGATGGGTTCATCTGAAGTTTAGGTGTACTTTAAAAGGTTTAATCTTTTAAAAAGTATTTATAAGCCCAAACTATGAGGCTAGCACCTGCTCGCCCAAACAGTTTTATGAAGAAATCTGTTTTCCTCTGAATGGTTTAACAGCCTCAATGGAAGGGGGTGAATTTCCTGAAATGTAGTGATCTGATATACTTCAGGCGAGGACTTCTGCCCAACTTAGCAAAGGAAATCATTATTTCATATTGCATATTCTGTAGTGTAAACTAAACTCAAGTGCATAGCTAATGTTATAGATTAGATAATGAACTGATAACATGTTACATGGTGAGTTAAAGACATACAGAGAAAGTCATTATTTACTGAGAGACAACTATCCTTGCAATAGGGAGTCAGAAAAAGGGGGTGATCTCAAGTGAGTCCATTCTGAACTCTAGATTTAAAATAATCCCTTTTTAAAAATTACATCTTCTGCATCTCTGGTTTCTGGAGAAAGAAGGAATGCCTTAATCTTTAGAAAGAGGCCAGTCTCATGTTTATAAAATAATAAAATAGAAAAAGTTGACACCTCCTTGATTATAAGCTTGTTATACTGTTTTGTTTTTTTTTTAATAATTGAACTGTTTCAGGAAACATTGTTAAAATCTTAAGGTTAAAACATTCTTTTTTTTTTTGTCTAAAGATCACTCTGCACCCCAGACAAAGGAAATATTTAAACTGTTAAATTTGAACAAAGATACAGTCTGCATATGACTTCTCTGAAGCCCTATAAAAATTCTTTAAAATTGCCTATTCACTCAAATTTACTGAGTGTAGCAAAAATGTCAAAGGCATAAAGTCAGAGAAGATTGAATAAAATAATGCAGAAAGACAGATTAGTCATGCACAGACCCACACAGCCTTTCAGAGCACACAATACCACTTTTTATTACCGCTCTATCTTTACAAAGACTACGTTCAATACATAGAAGATGATACATGGTCAGCCATGTCATCTGCCTTTGATTCCAGGACTCATTTATCTGGGCCCTTTCACAATGACATTGATGAGAGATCTCAGTGTTTTCAGAGCATTGTTTTATTTATCATATATAATGGCTGGTAAAAAAAAAAACAGGATTATGTCACCAACAGCACATAAAAGAGTTGCACAGAAAATTCTGTGACAAAGTTTGGTAAAACAGAACAAGGAGGCTCACGTAACTCTTCTTCCCACCGCCTTCTCCCCCCATTCTAATCCCCTGAAGATCTGCGCACTGATCAATGTTAAAAATATTAAGAAAATGTTGTGTTAAGCCAAATAGAGGATACCCCCAGTCGTTGTAAACTCTTCGGCAATTACATTTTTGTTTAAATTTAGAACATTTTAATTACTCTAGAGTTGCTGACCAATATTTATGCATTTGCAAAGGGAAAAGAGACTATTTGTCAGTCAGTTTTGTATCTTGCAAATTTAATAAAGAGCAGCCCTTAAGATAGAATTTCTTAGGCTGCCACAATTGACAAAAGCCAGCTAATGCTGAAATGTCAACAGCAGACCTCATCAGCAGGCTGCACTGCTGTGCAATCAAGGGCGAGCTATAGCTCCGTATAAACAAGCGTATGTACCGGGCATGTGTGGGGGTGAGGAGCCCGGGGTCCCAGCGCCAAGGGGACCGACGGCACAAGCTTGCGGTGCGAACATGTTGAGAATTCCTCCAGAAAACAGGCTCCCTCTACCACTTCTAAATTTTAAGGAAATCAGTACTGTGTATATATTACTCAGAGAAAGTCCCAGGGAGAAGGGGCCGAGGTGGTGACTGACAGCCGCCTTAGAAAAGGTTATCTGGCTTATGTTCTTTGGGGGGAACTTCATTTCCATGCCCTTGGGGAACGGGTTTATCTCTCTGTGCCTTTGGTGGTGTCAGAATGCTTGAGAACTATTCAGGGGAGTTTCACTTTTTTGGATTACTGAACGCGAAGGTCCTCGACAGTGTGCACCTGCGGGGTGGAGGGCGGGCCTGGGGGGCCGGGGAGCCCAGTCTCACCGCCCACCCTGGCTGTGCCCATCTAGCGGGTGGACCCTTGGGCAGGTTGCCGGACTTCCGAGCCATGTCCTTGCAGATGGCAAGGTAGCACACGTGGAAGGCTGTGTGGCTGGGGAGGCAGGGGTTTGTGTGTGGTGCTCACGGGGAAGATGGGGAGGGTCAGCCTGCTCTGGCTTCCGTTGCCCTTTGAAGACTTGCTTTGGTCCTAGTTCCTTGATCCAGCGAGCTTGCCTTCTCTGTCCCATCGCCACGTCCTGTGGACTGGCGCCGGGGATTCACAAGGCCTTCAAGTGAACGGAGGCCCGGAGACTTGGAGCAGGAAAAGCTTTCCGCAAGGCCCCAGTGTTCAGTCTGTAGACCTTCTTGTAGCGCTCGACGTCGGACAGGGAGAGGAGCTGCAGGTTGCCTGGTTAGAAGGGAGGATTCCGGGGAAGGAGAGGCTCAGAGTATCTAGCTGTGCACCCTGCTCGCCCGCAGCACTCATGCACCCCCCTTTCTCCCAGTCTGTCTAAACAGAAATCTAGCCCAGTGCTGCCCACTGACTGCCGGAGTGAGGCTAGGCCCTGCAGCCTCTGCCCGTGCCCACCTCTGGCTGCCCCGGCCTGGAGCCGCCCCAGCTGATAAACACCTGCCCTCTGCAGCGCATCAGCTCCTGGGAGGCACGGAGAGAGGGACACACCTGGGGGAAGGAAACCAGATCTAGTTTGGCGGGGGCTGTGGGTCTCATTCAACCAGAGCATGCGTTTAGCCTCCGCCCTCTCCTTCCGGTCACTGGGCAGTGCCCCGCATGCCCTGATGTTCTCCCCTTCCCCCGTCAAGTCTCCCGCGGGCAGCAGTCTGAGCGTGTATGGAGAGGCGTGCTGGTGACGCAGGCGGCCGCCTGTGTGGCTGTCCTGCCCTGAGGAGGAGGCTGCTTCTCCGGGCTTGGGTCCCTGACGTTTGTTTAGTCAAAAGTCTTTCTTGAGCCCCTATATGCCGTGGGTGCCAGGGACAGAACAGTAAGCAAGATGGGTCTGGGCACTGCCTTCATGGAACTTTGAGTCTAGTGAGAAAGCCAAGCACATCAATGTAAAATGGGCCGGGAGAGGAACTGGGTGGGGCCGGGAGTCAGATAAGGCCACGGGATGGGGCGGCAGCCCCAAGATCTGAAGGATGAGTAGGAGGGAGCCTTGGGAAGTAGCCGAAAGGAGGGGACAGCCAGTGCCAAGGCCCTGAGGCAGGCACGCCTGGCTGGGGGGCTAGGGCATGGGGTGGAGAGAGGCCACGGGTGTGTCTGGAGGGTCACCAGCCTGTTGATTGCTGAGGACATGGCTTATGCTCAGGGCAGTGGGAAGGTTCTGAGCAGGACAGTGACTGGATCTGACTCCCATTTAAAGAAAATCACTGGGTCTGCTCCCTTCAGATTGTGGGAGGCTGGGCGTGGAAGCGGGGAGACCAGGAGACTGTTGTCACAGGCAGACTGTGTAGATGCTACAACAGTGGAGACAGAGGGAACAAATTTAATATATATATTGTGGTCGGAATTGGGGGGGCTCGCCAACAGACACCTATGGGGGGAGCCAGAGTAGCTTAGTCCTCAGCAGCTGGCTGGGGCACAGGGTGAGGTGAGGTGAGGTGAGGCCCCCAAATGACAGGTCACCCTGCTGCCACTGGAGAGGTGAAGCTCCTGTCCACGGGGGTCAAACCAGGTCTAGAACTCAAACCCTGGGCCCTGCCTACCCATCCAGTGTCTCTTCAAAACTAGGTTGATCAGAGATGTAAAGATTATAACCCCAGCCCGGTAGTTGCAACATTACATACAATAGTGAAATATTGGCAAAATCCAAGTGTCTGATAATCTGATATAAGAATGAATTATAAAAATATGTGTGGCTATTAAAATGGCTTTTAGAGACTTTAAACAGTGTTGGCTAATGCTCATGATGTATTCCATGTTATATGAAAGCCCTATTTTGTAAAAGGGACCTAAATGCAAATATATTAGTCAAGGTTCTCTAGAGAAACAGAACCAATAGGATGTATGTACACACAAACACACACACACACGTGTGTGTGTGTGTGTGTGTGTGTTTGTGGAGAATGAGGGGGGGTTATTTTAAGGAACTGGCTCCAGCCCCAAATCTGGAGACCCAGGGAAAAGTTGACATTGCATCTTGAATATGAGGGTTGTCGGGAGGCAGAATTCCCTCCTCCTTGGGGAATCTTGGGATTTTTCTCTTAAGGCCTTCAACTGATTGGACGAGGCTCACCCACACTATGGAGAGTAATCTGCTTTACTCAAAATCTACTCATTTAAATGTTAATCTAAAAAATACCTTCAAAACAACACCTAGACTGGCATCTGACCAATAACTGGGCACCATGGCCTAGCAAGCTGTTACATAAAATTAACTTAGAGTGATGACAAAAAAGACTAAAAGGAAGAACGTCCATGTTAGAGGGATTCTGGGACATTTATTTATACTTTTCTCTCTCTTCCCCAAATATCTACAACAAACATAGTTTTTAAATTTTAAAATATAAAATATAAACATTAAAATGATAAATGAACGTGTCCCCTTGGCCAGTATGAGGCAATAACGCTTTTGATATCTGCACAAGAGGCCTCTACATGCACCAGCTGTACTACTGTTTCTTTTATTATCTCTTACATTTTAGAATCACCTCAAAAGTCACCTGTAATCTCACCACGCTGTATCAGTGGTGCTGCCGTAGGACATTTGAGTTTTCTTCCCCTACAGTGAATGTGTGCACAATGTCTCACCTCACTTCTCAAAATTTCTTTAGCATCCCATCATATGGTGGCACTTTATGATTATTCAGTCAATCCACTATTGTTGGACATTAATGTTCTTTGTAGTTTTCTGCTATTAGAAACAATCTGGTCCTGAACAGCTTTGGACACAAGCTCTGTGCACACATACCGATTCTTTTCTGTTGGGTCAATGCCTGCATGAGGAATTGCTACACCAAAGCATACACATTTCTGCAAAACTGGCCCTGCATACCTAGAATGGATCTGTCACAATCCTAGGTTCCTACACACCCGTCCTTGGACCCATACATGGTGTCATTGTTTAAGTGATATCTTAAATAACGTGAGCCCCCCCCATCCAAAACACAAACTAAAACCTTGACAACAATCTAAGATTCCCCCTATATCCCCACCTCCCTCACCCAAGATAACAATCTTCTCAATACTCTCTTCATTCCTTTGCTTTCCTATATTGCAATTGTAAAATCAAATATTTTTATTTTGTTGTTTTGAACTTTCAGAGGGTGCCATCCTAGACGTCACGCGTGGTGACTTAGTTTTTGCAATTAATATTCAATTGCTGAGATTCTCCCACATTGTTGCATCTCAACATGGTTCACTCATGTCTAGTGTTCCACCGAGTGAAAATACACACCAGGCATCTACTCTCCTGCTGATGAGCATTTGGGTTGTTTCCAGGGTCTCGACATGGTGAACAGTGCTGCTACTAACATTCTTCATGTGTCTCCTTTTGTACATGTGCAGGACTTTCTCTTTGGGATACACACCTAGGAGTAGAATTACCGTGAATATTCAACGTTAGGGGATGATCACAAGCTGTTTTCCTAAAGGGGTTGCCTCTCCAACAATGTATAAGAGCTTCTTCTCCTTCTTCTTCTTTTTTTTTTTTTGAAGGTTTTATTTATTTGACAGAGAAAGACACAGCGAGAGAGGGAACACAAGCAGGGGGAGTGGGAGAGGGAGAAGCAGGCTCTGAGCCTGATGCAGGGCTCGATCCCAGGACGCTCAGATCATGACCTGAGCCGAGGGCAGACGCTTAACGACTGAGCCACCCAGGCGCCCTAGTGTATAAGAGCTTCTATGGATCCACATCCTCTCCAACACTCGGTGTTATTAAACTGTTATTCTTTGTCAGTCAAATAGGTATAAAATTGTGTCTCATTATCATCTGGATTGTATGTCCCTGATCACCAATGATGCCAATCTGTCTTTGCTTGGGCAGGGGGGCTTAAACAACAGACGTTTATTTATCACAGTGCTGGAGGCTGGGAAGTCTGAGACCACAGTGCTGCTGGATCTGGCCCCTGGTGGATCTGGCTCCTGGCGAGGGCCTTCTTCCTAGTTTGCAGAAGGCTGCCTTCTTGCTGTGTGAATCCTCACCGTGGTGGAGAGACAGAGGTCATCTCTCCCCTGTGTCTTCTCATAAGGGCACCATCCCCTTCACATGGGCCCCACCCTCGTGACCTCATCAACTCCCAAGGGCCCCACTTCCAAATACCATCACGTGGGGCATTAGGTTACAATGTGTGCAATTTGGAGGGGCGCAAACATTTGGTCTATGGCATCCTCTCTTAATATAAACATATTGGCCATATTTATTTACTCTTTTGTGAAATGCCTATTTATGTCTCTTGCCTATTTTCCATTGGGTTGCTTATGCTCTTCTTGTTGATAATATAGTTCAATACATTGGTGATACTAAGTTTTTGTCAGTTATGTCTTTTGACTTTCAAAGTTATCTTTTGATAAATATAAAACTCTTAATTTTTTTAAATTCTTAATTTTAATATGGTCAAATGTATTAATCTTTTTCTCTCTAGTCACTGATGTTTGTTAAAGGAAATCTGTTCCTACAGTGAGCTCTAAGTGACATTTAGACATATTTTCTACTAAGATGTTTAAAGTTCTGTTTTTAACATTTAGGTCTTTAATCCATCTGGACTTGCTTTTCCAACATGGCATGAGAATATACCATTTCTGCTGTTTCCAGACAGCTAATCACTTTTTCCCACAACTTCATCTATTTGACAGTTCCTTTCGCTCTCTGCTGTTCTGACATGATTTTTGTCATGCACCCAATACCATGTCCCTAAGTGTGAGGTTCTGTTTCTGGGCTTCCTGTTTCTCTGGTGGGTTTGTTTCTCCATACACTATTATCACACTCTTTGAATACTATAGCTTCACACTGAGTGCCGACGTAAAGTGGGACAGTCCTTCCTCTCTACTCTTCCTCTACAGAGGTATCTCGGCTATTTCTGGCTTCTTATTCTTCCATATCACTTAACAAGTTTCCTTTAAAGTCCCTGTTAGGACTCGGAATGGAATAATAGTGAGTCAACTGATGGGAAGAAGTGACATCTATGCAATGTTATACTTTCTTATCCATGAGTATGGTACATTTCTCTATTTAATTGAGACATCTAAGAGCTCACAGTCAAGTCCTGTAATTTTTCCTGCAGAGGTTATAAACATATTTTGTGCAATTTCTTCCCAGGCACTTGATCCATGGATAACATGGATCTTTTTGCCATGTAACTCTCCAAGCTGGTTCTGTTTATTCCCCTTGTCCCTCAGCAGAAAGAGGCGTTGAGAGCTTGCCTGAGAGGCTGTTTCAGAATGGAAAGTCTGGCCCATTTGCTGATGCTTGAGTGAGCTAGTGAGGGAGCTCTGCTCTGGGTCCATTTGGGAAGACAGCATCTACTCTTCTTGGAAGGGGAGCCGTGGGTGCCCTGCTGATCCAAGGAGGATCTGTTAGGGGAGGAGTACCCAGCCAGGAGGTGCCCCGTGGGAGGAAGAAAGGGTTCCTGAGATCCAGGCTTGGGTTCTGGCTCTGCAGCCTACTGGCAGCCTTCTTTATAAGTAAAAAAAAAAAAAAAAAAAAAAAAAAAAAAGGCTAACTTCTTTGTTCTTTATCAGCAAAGGGGCTTAAAGGCGACACTCACGAGAAAAGACCCGCGTGGAGTTTAGAACTATCTGAGAGATTTTCTTCTTGTCTGCTTACCAGCTGAGAAGGGGGAGCCCTACATCGTCAGAGTGTCTGTGACCAGTGTGCAGCTGGTGGCAAAGCTGGGCTATAGATCATCGTGGAGCAGGGGTTTCCACCCCCTGCAGTTGTGGCTTTGTGGGCTTCGAAGTGGCAAGCATCATCCAGGGAGCATGTGTCAAGGGGATGGGCAGCAATGCCACGTCTGGGGCTTCGAGGGGCTTCGAGTGACAATGGAATGCGTGCTGCATGTTCCCTCTAGGACACAAGGCCCATGAGAGGAGAGTGGTCCCTGCTGAGCTAATGGAAGCCCGTGGGGGACCACACGTGGGGGATCCATCCCCCAGCTTCATTCTAGGGCGGCCCCCAGGGGGTCCTGCCCTAGCCCACATCCCTGGGCTATCCCCCTTTAACACATTCTTAGCCTTGTCATCGGTTTTCTCACATATTCCAACAACTGGGGACTCTTGCCTGATGATGCTGGGCAGTGTTCTGAGCTCCCCTTGGACCCCGGCAGCCTGCCCCATAGTGCTCGGGTGGGCGCTGCCTCTTACAGTGGCTTGCAATGCCTTAGGGCACCATGGGCCAGCTTTCCTGGACTTCCTTGTGGATTCCCTGGATGCCCTTCTCTGAAGCAGAGGGTTTCAGGCAGGACCCAGGACTCTGTGGCAGAAGCTTCCCCGCCAGGAGCCAAAAACGGCTCCGTCCTCACCTGATTTGTGTCCACCCGAAAGGAGCCTGCACGAGACCGATAAGTCATAATCCAGAGAGGTGATGACAGTCGTCTCCATGTCCATTGATTAATGAAAACAGGGCTAGTTGGACACAGAGTAGATGGTTATAAATGGTGCTGTCAGGGAAAAATAATTATTGTATTAATAAGGAAACGGTTCAAAAACAGGCTCTAAAAAAGAGAACTGGCAACTTAGCATCTCCGTGGGCTGGTGCGGCGGACTCGAGGGGATGCGGGGGGCACTTGGGCCACCCCCTTGCTCTCCAGACCCCAGCCTCTGCCCGGCTGCGCCCGAGCCCACGCCCCCGGGTGTCCGCACCTGGGGGTGTGTGTGGACGCGGTCGGCCTGACCCGGCTCTCGCGGGATGCGAAGGTCTGCTGGGGTTGTTTGCAGGCATCCGGGACCACTTCCAGCAGGAACGGGGAAAAACGAGCATATCTTATTGTACCTGAAACACTCTATGATATGTACTAAATATTATGACTACTCGGGGCTTTGCAATAATTGATTCACCCACACAGCCATTTAGTCTGCGAGCTGTTCGTTTTACAAATTCTACAATCTTTTAGAAATTCTTTCAGTGCGGAAGATTGCTGCCTGGCCTCAGATTCATTATGGTGATTGAATCCTCTTCAATAGAGAACGGTTTAAAGAGAGCACATGCCCGTGTGTCTCACTCAGAGTGAAGGCACATAGGTTAAAAGCTTGTCTGGGTGGCATAATTCACTGCCGTTATGCCAAACAATCACGTCTTATTGTGACCTTCATAAGATACAAAAAGGCAACAGGATGGAGCTCGGCTTTTTTTAAACCCACTCACAGATTTAGCTTCCCAACATCTGAAGCTTGGAGAATTCCTAATTAAATAACCAATTAATAATGTAGAATAGAAAAAGCTATTTTTTTTCCTGAAATGCAAAATCATAATTAATCAGAGTACAAAAAGCTGCCTGTCTTTATATCAGAAAAATATAGACTAGGTATTTAAATATTCCACCACACCTGAACCCTGGCCATCCGTCATTGTTATGACTTAAAACATCTCAGACTAAATTAGGTTTTGTTTGTATAGAGCAGTGAAAGTCAGATGGCTTGAATGACAAAATTAGAACATGCTCAAATCACTGAGACAAAACCGCATAAAGAGAAAGATGTGCAGGAAAAGGGCTACCAGTGTGGAGCAGAAATCTTCCACTGATTTTTTTTTTTTTTTAAATGTATTCTTTCCCACTCACCCCAACCAATCTGTGTAAGTATAAATTCCTGGCCCCAAGCAGACATTCCAGGAAAAAAAAATTTTTTTATCCCTGCCCCCTTGTTAATTGCCCCAACTAGCAAGCCAGGCTGTTAGAGGAGGCGCCCCCTCCCCTCCACTCCCCGCCTAGCTCCCTGCCTCCGGCTGGCCCGGGTGCCATTTACCCCCGCCGCACAGGCCCGCCCACCGCTCCGCCGCCCAGCCCGAGGCCGGCTCCCCGCCCACCAATTATTGTCAGCAAGACAGGCGGGAGCCACTAATGATCTAAGGTCCCCCCAGCCCTCCGCACTCTGCACCTCTGGCACATTTATATTTTAAAAGAAAAGCTTGCTTTTATACTTTGTGCCACCTCCACAATTTATACTTTGCCCGTGAAATACCCAGAACCGGGGAGTAAATTTTCCAAGGGAGAAATGTACAAAACCGCTTTCATTGATTGACTAGATCAGCAGACGGCCGCCACCGGCCGGGAAATTGAGGCTCACGTCGGGTGCTGTGGGCCCAGGGTCGCCCCGGGGTCTCCCAGTCACATGCTGAAATGTGCCAGGCGCCTGCTGTCACCTTGTTTTCTGAACGTGGTACTCATTTTTTTGCCTTCAAGCTTTTGCTCCTGCTGATGGAGGTGAACATAGGAACCCACCTGATCATCAAGGGGTGGCCCAGTTGTCACTCTCTGAGGACACCTTCCTGGCCCACCTGGTTAAAACGGACGTCTCCTGCTTTGGGGTGCCAGCACCCCCATCACCTTCTCCCTTGTGTTCTTGGGTTCGAACACTGTCCCGGCTCTCACTGGCCACCAGCTTGTGCTCCTGGGAGGTGAGGCGCTGAGCCCCTGCTGAGAAGGATGTGGTCAGGTGACTGTGGGACAAGGCCTACCAAGGCTGGTTTCAGAGGGACCCTCACTTTGGCCCCAGAAGCCACCAATCTCTCTCTCTGGTGTTCTGTCCAAACCCACCATCACAGATCTCCTTCAATATATAATTTGCTGTTATCGTAGCAATAAATAATTTTTGGTGATAGTTTTACTCTAAGACTTTGTCCGGTGTTTTTTTATTGACAAAACCACTGTGAATCAACATACATGAACACAATAAAAATGTGAGAAATATCTGCATTACGGCTGGGGTTTTATCAATAGGGCAGTGCATTGATCTCTGCTCCTCTTTGGGGCTCCGTGAGCAAAGCGGGTTTCAGAACTGTGCTGCTCAGGAGGAGCACCCAGGTCCCACTCCCTGCCCAGCTCCCTGGTCCTTCCCTGATGACCCGCCCTGGGGGCAGAGGTTGCAGAGTGGAGGGGGTGCTGGTAGAGAGCTCACTTAATCCAATCCTTCCTTCCTCCCTCCCTCCCTCCTTCCATCAGTCAACCAAGCAAAGAGTCTGCCAGGTGATGAACCAGGTGCTGTGTCCTGGGACACAGAGGAGGGCCAGACTCCAGCCAGCTCACCGAGTGCTCCCCTCCTCGTGGAGGGGACACACCTGTCTCACTTGTTCCTCACGCTCCCTAACTGAATGCCTCAACAGGCCAGTCCTGGGCTCTGTCCAGGGACCCACCTCGGCCCCTGCTTTCCAAGTATTCATGGTCTTGCAGGGTAGATGGCAGAGGTTGCACACATAAATAGTAAGGAGTCTGAGGGACCCACCCCCCCCAACTCCTTGGAATGGCCAGCAGGGGGTCTGACCTCACTCTGAGCAAAGGCTTCCTGCAGAAGCATCCGAGCCAGGGGCAAAGGGCAGGGAGTTGGCCAGGCCAGGAGCTGAAAGGCATCCTGGCAGGCAGAGCAGCCTGGGAGGGAGCCCAGCGCATTCGAGGAGCTGAGAGGAAGCCCAAGTGGCCGGGAGGAGGCTGGGGTGAGGGGTGGCAGAGTAGGACCTGGAAGCTTCCCAGAAAAGACCCCAGGGGGGCGGGGGGGGTGCTGGGAGCTATCATGATGTGATACTCGGTAACTGTGCCATGCCCCCCCACTGCCCCTGCAGTGGTCATGGCCATGTCACCTCTAGAATCCCTCAGATCTCAGCCTTCTGCTTTCCCCACCTGTTCCCTCAGCTCTCAAGTGCCCTCCACTCCTCAGCAGCACTGGCTCTGCCCACTCAGGCCTCCACACTCCTTACCTGTGTCTCCTAAGTTGCAGGCCTGCCCAGCGCTCACCCACCCAGACAGCAGGGACCCCACCACACAGTCCCTGCACTGGCCTTACCTCATTCCCGCCACCCCCACCTAGGTCCTGCCATCCTCTGTGGAGGCCCAACAGAGCTGACCTCCTCTGTGAGGTCAGTGAGAGCCGGGGCAGTGTTCGAACCCAGGAACACAAGGGAGAAGGTGACGGGGGTGCTGGCACCCCAAGCCCTCTTGGGTCTTGCTGGTGTCTCTGGACCCCATGCTCTGTCTTGCCCCCTGGCTCAGGGGAGTGGGGACCTCGCTCAGCCCAGGTTTCTTGGTAAGATCCGGGGTTCCAAGCTTGGCTCTGCCTCTCGGAGAGAAAGGGTGGGACTGAGAAGTCACAGAATTGCGGGCTTCGGAGCCAGGCCTGTGAAAAGTTCGGCCCAGGTGGGTGTGGGGAGGCCTGTGGCCAGCAGCGTGGATCCCTGCCTGCCTAGGGCCGCCAGACGCCCTCCCCATCTCTTCTTGTGTCTCTTTGAGTGACCGTGCTTGCCAAAGCAAAGGCATCCGGGGGCTGCCCATTAATGTCTCCGTGTCAAAAGGGACACAGAGCCACCTAGGCCTGGAGGTCTGAACGAGGAGCCAGTTGCAAGGCAGGGAGAGCCCAGGGTCCCCCTACTCTGGGGCCCCCTCCAAGTGCCAGCTGACCGAGGGCACCCCCCCCGCCCGGAGAAGCCCTGCCGAGCCCCTGTGTCATCCAGCCCCTGGCCCTCCCCGGCTCCCTCCCACACCATCCCGTCCTTCCTCTCTGGCAGGGATCACTGTCCAGCTCAGTGGTTTACTTGTTTAAGGGCCGTGTTCCTCCAAGCCCACTCAGAGCTCCGGGGAGCGGGGTCCAGGGACCTTCCTGGCAGGGGGAGTGTGAGGGGGGCAGTCTTCTAGCTCGTCAGAAGACAGAGGACAAAGTGGCACGTGCATGGCAAATTGAGAGAGTCGGTTGTGCACGGGCAGGGAGGGGTGGTGTTGGATGGCGGGTGGGCTCCGGTCCCTCCAGCCTGTCCTGTCTGTCTGGCTCAGCAGTGTCGCACTGGCACGGAGGGCTGCCCTGGCCCAGGTGCCAGCAGGCCTCATCGAAGGGGGAGGCACTCTTTCCAGAACCTGCCAATCACCGCACATGCCGAGGGTAGCCAGCCCTTTCCTGGTCCCCGGCACCTTGGCTGGGGTCCCCTGACACCCTGGAGCTGGCCAGGCAAGCGGGGTTTCCCTTTAAGGGTGACAGTGCAGCCTCTACAGGCTGCCCTGCCCCACCCCCGCCAGCATGGCACCTGCCACGTGGCACCTGCCCAGGGCGCTGGCTGTGCTCCCGCCATCCTCCTGACGTCAGCCGAGGGGACAGACGCCACCCCCTCCGCCACACGTTGCTCACAAAGTGTAGGCAAAAGGCAGGTGTCCAGTTGCTGCGGGTGAGGAAGAGAAATAATTTGGTTTCTAAATCAGGACTCAGCACCCAGGGACGGATCCCTGAAGGGCTATGGAGCGGCTGCTCCTGCAAATGGGGGGGATGGCCTAGGCCCCCGCCCCCAGGGGGCTTTGGGGGCTCCCCTCAGCTCTGGCCCCTGGTACTGAAAGCCCTGAGAACAGGCCATCTGAAAATTAGGATTCTGCGTCGGCCTGTCAGTCCCCAGAAGCACACAGCCTTTCATTAAAATCCGCCTGACATTTCTGTTATGCTCAGAAATCCCGAAGATATGCCAAGCGCCTGCTATTTGCCATCACATCCGCCTGGGAAGCTGCAGGGCCGCCAAGCCCATTGTGCTGAGCTCCCCCCAGGAGGTGGGCGGCCGGCTGTGCAGGGCCTTGGCAGGGGCGCGGGCCGGGCCGCTCGCAGGGGGGCGGCGGGTGTGCCCGAGAGACGGTGGGGGGGCCCCTGGGCCTCGGGGTCATGTCCTCCGTGGGCCGCATTCCACGAGGGGTTTCCGAGGACAGGAAAGTTCCTGCAGAAATGACGAGGGCCTTCTGCTGCAGCGGGCGGGCCTGCAGGGAGCCCGCACCCCCCGGGCCCGTGCCAGGGCCTTGGGGGGCCGAGAGGGTGCGGGGGCGGGACGCGGGAGATGGGTGACGGGGTTGGCCTGGCGCCGAGGAGGAGGCGGGCAGGCGCTGTCGATATTGGGCATTGACCCGGGTGTCTCTGAGGGAGGGCCTGTCATTTGGCCAGCACGCCAGGAGTAAATGTGCCCAAAAGGTCGCAGAGACCACAGCATGTGTGATCTGAAAATGCAGCCATCCCAAGAAGGCAGGGAAGCCCTGGGACGAGAGGGAAGGAGCACACTGTTAAGCCAGGGAGATAGATGGCCACTGCTCGGCTCTGACGCCGAGGGCCATGAGGTGTGGGGGACAAATCACACTCCTGCACGGAAGTGAGTGCCTACCCCAGATAAGCATGGGGGTAGTAGGAGGAGGGGGAGGGGAGAGGGCAGTGTCGGGGTTGAGGCGGCCAACCGGACTTCCTGTGGGACTGGCTATTGCACTAGGGATTGAAGAAACCAATGGCCATTTGGGAGGGCCCAGATCCCAGAGGACAGGAGTGATGCTGGCCCTGGGATCTGTTATGGTTCCAGGAGTCTGGCTGCAAGTGACACAAACCCAACTTTGGGCCTTCACCAAAAAGGGGACTATATTGGTTTGTTCTGCCTTCAGGCGTGGCTGGATCAAGGCTCCTGAACAGTGAACCTACGGTTCTGTTTTTCCTGAACATTCTTAACTCTGCTTTCCTCTGTGAGAATGGTTTCATTCTCACCAGCGGCAGCTTCTATCACCTTAGCAACCCAAGGACAATTGCTCTGGTAAAAGTCACATGGGTCCTTCCCGGAGCCAGTCACCAGCCAGGGTGATGTGGTGCTCTGATTGGTTAATCCTGGGTCATGGAACCTCCCACCCACAGAGCATGAACTGCTACCTGAAGAAGAGGAATGACAGACGGTTGGGCGTTGGGGGTGGGGAGGGGGCTTCCCCAAAGCAGGTCACACATTTGTCATGCCTGAGTTTTTACACTTGTCCCGGAAATCTTACTCTTCCCGAGGCCCTACAGTCTTGTGCAATCAGTCCTGATGAAGCCATAATTATTGCACATCCTCCGGAGCCAGGCTGGGCCTGGGAGATAGAAATGAAGAAGCAGGTGGAGCCAGCCACTGGGCTTTCACCCAGGGACATGACTTAGTGGCGCTAGGACAGGGAGGTAGGTAGGAGGTGATGGGGCCACGTTGGCTGACATCTGCAGCGGTCAGGACAGGCTTCCAGGAGGAGCTAAGGGGTGGGAGTACCAGCTAGGTCCTGGTAGGTGGACAGAGTTGGGCGGAGAGTCCCATTTTCAATCTTTCCAAACATTTGCTCTTGCACAACCTGGGCTCCTGGCTGAGACCTTCACCTGGAGCCCAGGTGCAGCCACGTGGCTGATAGTAAGACTCAGAGAAGCACTGTGGAGCTTGGAGTTAGATGACAGCTTTCCCACCAAGGGCAATGGTGGGTTTTCACAAGGATGGCTACCAACAGAGCCACTGTGCACCGCACCCTCCCACTCTTTGCAGGATGAGCCAGGAGATAGCATTGTGTCTGTTTTAGATGGGTAGCAAACAGCAGCTCAGGGACCTCAGAAGCAGGCCTCATGGGCTGGAGCCACCACCCTGAGTGTGCTGCAGGCCATTCACTTTCCATCAGGCCTTGGGAGAAGAGAGATTTCCAAGAGGGGAGGAGCAAGGGGTGCTAGTGTCCCCCAGGATGGCAGGATGGCGGTGAATAAGATATGGAAGTGTGTAGGGGGCAAAGATAGTGGGTCCAACGTGGGGAGCAGAGGGATCCTGGAGGACAGGCCGTGGAATGGCCAGACTTGGAATGCTGGGTGAAGCTACAGGCTGCATTCTATTGCTCACAGAGCAAAGGAGTGAAAGGATAAAGCAAGAAGAGGAGCCTGGCTGAGTTTATTGACTTCCTCCCTCCCCCTACCCATCCATGCCTCCACCCCTCCAGCCACTATCCATCCATCCACCCACCCATCCATCTATGCCTGCACCCACTGCTCCCAAGAGTTCACACACCAGGATATGACCTTCTGAGGGTCTTGGTGAATGGGTGCCAGAGTCTGAGGGACAGCCAAAGTGTTGTGCAGTTTTGTTACCACTCTCTGGCCAGGAGAATGGACACATACGAGTTGTGTTATGTGGCAAGCAAACCCCTCCATCTCACCAGCTGCCAGGAAAGAGAGGCTGTCACATGTCAGCCGGCTGATGAGATGTGTCCAGCTGGAAAAAAGGACCCCGAGCCCGACCAAGCTGAATGGGTAGGGCAGGGGGCCTGGGTTCCCAATCATGTCCCACTCGACATGTCCTTGTGACTGTGCAGGAGGGTGAGTGCCCTGAGAGTGGACAACTTGAGTTCTCCACCTTCCTCCATTTGATAGACATGTAGTAGGCCCTCCTCAGTGCCAGACCCCAGAGACACAGTGGCAGGCCAGTGAGACCCAGCCCTGGCCCCTGGGAACCTGCGGTTCAGTGAGGGGAGAAACAGAGATAACCATCACCCACCTGCGTCTAGGTCTGCCCAGCCCCAGGCCTCACCCACTGGCAGATACTCAGGCAGGAGTGAATGAAGCCAGGCTCCCCGAAGGATAAGCCAGATAAGGCAAACTTCCCCGCCCCCTGTGTGTTGTGGGTTGGATTATGTCTCCACCCCAAATCAAAGTCCTAACGCCCAGTACCCCAGACGGTGACCTTATTTGGAAGAGGGGTTATTGCAGGTGTGATTAGTTAAGATGAGGCCCCACTGGTAGAGGGTGAGGCCTTAATCCAATGTGACTGGTGGCCATATAGAAGGGGGAAATCTGGACACAGATATGGAAGGGGGGAAGACGAAGCCTGGAACAAGCCATCCGAAGGACAAGCTGGGCCAACGCCTTGATCTTGGACCTCCAGGTCCATGAGATGATACATGTCCGTTGTTCAAGCCACGTAGCCTGTGGCATTTTGCTCCTGCATCCTCAGGAAATTGGTGCAGCATGCCAGTTGGGGACCCTCAGGGGTGTCCATAGCCAGGTCCTTGTGGGTTGGGAGCTGTCTAGAGGCTGGCTGCACCCCAAGTCACACAGGATCTCCCCTCCCCACTCAATGGCCCCCAAGGACTCTAGCTACTTTTCCTTTGGGGGCTGCCCAGGGGCAGGCCAGAGCTCACAGCAGCCCACCTGGGTGTCTCTGGTGGGAGGTAGGTATGGTTGGATGGGAGCAGTCTTGGGAAGTGACACTGGCCTCTCCCTTAATAAACTGTCCTACTTGCTGTCCTATGTTTTCTAAAACACACCACCTACTTTGCAACTCTGGGCTTTGTCCCCTGGCCTGAGGTTCTTTCCTCGGGCCATTGCATCACCAGCTCGGCCTAAACATAACCTCCTCCTAGAAGGCACCCCTGACCACCAAGCAAACAGGGCCGGTCCTCCGGTTTTCTCCAGGAGCGTGTGCAGAGGGTTCATCCCGTGGCGGGTGTGCTGGGGTCAAGCATTTTGGTTGTCATGGCGGCTACTGTGTCCTCTGTGTTCAGAGTGGTGTCTTAAATGTAGCCAATATTCAGTAGATATTTGGGGAGGATGGATGGACAGACGGTTGGATGGATGGATGGGTGGAGGGATGGGCTTAGATCCCAGGGTGGAGCAGAGAGCTCATGTGGCTGTTGGGTTTTTTTGTTTGTTTGTTTTTAGCAGGGCTGTTCTCTGGGAGGCCCAGGGCAGAGCAAGAGGGCTGTGGGAAGGGGAGCAGACACACGGGGCCCAGTGTCCCAATGCGGCTCCAGCCGAGGCCTGCCGATCTCGCCCAGTGGCCACGGCACCTGAGTGGAGCCCCACTCCATTCCTGCGGTCTTCTGGCTTTTTGGCTCCTCTGAGGGTTGGCTGCTCTGGGGGAGGCTAGGGAGGATGGTCCCCTAGAGGCTTCAGAGGGAGCACAGCCCTGGGCATGCCTCCTCCCAGCCCGGGGCCCTAGGCCTGCCCCCGGGGAGCCTCTGGGACTCTCCTCCCTCAGCGGTGCCCAAGGCCCCAGGTGGCCATGACTGCAGTTCAGTGGGCACAGAGGCGGCTCTGGGGCTGTGTTTGGCTCTGGGGAGAGTGAGGGGTTCCCGGGGTCTGTCCTGCTGAGGCGTATGGTTCTTCCAGCCCCCACTGGAGACCCAGCACCTCAGCCGGGCCCTCCTGGGCTCCACTGCCACCAAACGCTCCACTCCCCCAATCTTGAGGGGCACAGGCCCGCCAGGCCACTGCGGCGGGGGGCGGGACAAGTCTGCTGGTGGCCCGCGCTCATGCCACGGGTCAGACAGGGAGGGCCTGGGCTCGCTGCCCACTTGGGTTCCGAGAGTGGGTGTCCCCCAGGGGCAGCCCCAGGCAGACAGCCCGGTGGCCAGGAGTGGGTGGAGGTGGGGGGTGGGGTGGGGGTGTGCCTCAGGTGGCCCCAGGCTCTGGCATGGAGCTGCCACCACCCAGCCCAGAGGCACCCCTCCCCGGAGGGCTTCAGGCAGTTGGGACAGGCCCTGCACATCAGCTCAGAAGGCAGCACACTGCACCCCATCAGGTAAGGGCTGCCGCCCATCCGCTCCTCCCCAGTCCAGCCCCCAAAGCTGCAGGAAAAGCCAGCTCTGGGCTTTGTTTATTTTTGGAGTTTTAACTGGCTGGGTGAGGAAGTGAGCCTTGTTAAAGGGGATTTAACTGTGGGTCACTGTGAGTTTGAGGGGCTTAGGAAGAAAGAAAGAAAGGGCTTTCCCCTTCATCCTCCCCAGAGCTGGGGCCCCTTGCTCACAAAGACGCAGGCCCCTGAGCTGGGACCTCAATGCCAGCCCAGCTGGAGGGAGCCTGTTAATGGGGAAGAGCTTAAGTCATTTATGGGAACTGGAGAGGGATTTCTTAGCGCCGAAAAGAAAGGCCTCCCCACGCTGGGAGCCGGGAGGGCCGAGGGGGTGTGGGGGGGGATTTCCCGATTTCCCGGGCTTTCTTCATGGGCCCCTCGAGGGGAGGGTTGTGCCTCTGCCCTCTGGAACCCAAAGCCAGCGCTGGTCTCATGGGCCTGGGGTGCACTGGAGACCCATGCCCCTTGACCCCCCTAACCACTGGGACCTGAGCCAGGCAGGCCTTGGAGGAGAGTAGAGTCCCAGCCTGGCCCCTAGTTGACTGTGGAGACCCTCCTGGGTCTTTGCTCTGAGCACAGTGCTGTGAAGGAGAGGGGTAGGAGCTCTGGGCCTGGCCTGGGGTACGCTGTTCCGGGCACCCCATCCTCCTCCCTTCTGGCTGAGGGCGGGCCTCCTCTGTCTGCGCTTGGGGTCCTGGAATGTAGACCCCCTTGCTGAGGGGGAGAGGTGCCTTTGGGCTCCCCGCTGCAGAGGGGGCAGGGGCAGGGCTCCACGGCCCTCTCGCCCCCACCTCCTCCCCAGGAGCTGGTACATCCCCCGACTTTGTCACTCTTACTGTTTCCTCCAACCTCCCACTTCTGGGCCGAGTCCCAAGACAGCCCTTTGTCAGGGCGGGAGGGCTTCTTGCAGTCAGATCTCACCCTGGCCTCTGGAGGGTTTTATTATTATGGGAAACAGCCAAAGTGGTGGGGAGGGGGGCCCATCATCTTCTGCAACCAGATAAAATAGAAACAACTAAATAAAGCACCCTTGCTGCTCAAGGGAAAAATTCTGCTTGTCAATTATGATTTATGAGCGATTGCCAAATGGGGAGCTGGCCTGCCTGTCTCGGAGGCCTGCTTCTGCCTCCCCCCAACTTGGTGGGCGGTGGGCGAGGCTGGGGGTGGCAGGGCTTTTCTGGGAGAAGGTGGGTCCTTCCACAGCGCTGCCTGTTAACCCCTTGTTGCCTGCATACCCAGTACCCGGCTGCTGGAGGGAAGGGAGGGGAACTCGTGCCCCCGGTTTGGCACAGAGGAGGGGAGGGCATATGGACGGCGGCCACTGGCGACGTGCCCACGCCAGGCCCTGGCTTCGGTCCCAGTGTGAGCTTGGGACGGTGGTGGGTAAGCTCTCCATCCCTCTCTGCCCTATAAAGTCCCTGGCAGAGCCTCCCCTGCACCCTCCCGGGCTCCCCGTGGTGGGGCACCAATTTGTCCTCACTTGCGACTGCTCAGGCCAGATGGTGGGTGTTTCCAGGCCACAAAGTCCTCTGACCTTTGAACAGTTGTCGCCGGATTTCAGTAATGAAAGGGCCTCTTTTGAATACGTACAAATGAGACGTTATATTTCCATACATTTTATTTCCAGCCTCATCTGCGAATCTAATATTGACCCGGAGTTATCTGTGATGGGGAAGTTATTAATTCTGACAGATATAAGGGAGAAGCTAATATTCGCCTTTTACAAACACCTAATATTAATCTCGGCGCTGTAAACGAGTGCCGGCATGGGGGAGATGACACTAGCTCGGAATTTGATAATGAAAAATGGGGAAGTTTAATTTCAGGGAATGGAAAAAATGTTGGCCCGCTGTGAGGTAGGCAGCACGGGAGGGCCCGGGCAGGGCTCCCAGAGGACAGGGCAGAGGTCTGGTGGCGCCCTGCCTGCCCCAGGGCCCGGGGACCCAGAGGCCCTGAGCGCCCTAGTGCTGTATCCCCCCACCGCCCCGGAGGCAGAGAGCCAGCCTCGGGGTTGTCCCGGGGCGGGGGGGGAACCTGCAGGCTCAGAGCTCCTGAGGGTGCATGCAAGCTGGGTCCCCCCGGCAGACCAGGCAAGCGGGCAACAGAAGGGAGGAGAAGCCAGAGTGGGGTGGGGGGGAGAGCTCCTACAGTAGAAACCACCTGCAACGTGCCCTTTGCCCTCGGGGCCCTGCCTTCTCTGCCGACCCCTCATTGTACCCCCAGGGCCCCTCGTGTTTGTTACCAGCTTCTTTCACTTTTCTGGCCTGCCTCCTCTCCCTGCCCCTACTGCTTCTGGCTTCTGCCCTGCAGGGCCAAGTTCTGAACCCCTTCCTGCGAGAGGCCACCCCGGCACCTCACCGAGTCAAGCCCCCTTCTATAGACTCCTATAGGGTTAAGGGCTGACTTGTGTCCAAATTCCTATGTTGGAGCCCTACCCCCCAGCACCCCAGAATGTGGAAACGTTTGGAAACAGGCTTGGGACAGAGGGAGCTAGTTTGGCTGAGGTCACATGGGAGCCGGGGAGCCTCTGATCCAGTATGACTGGTGTCCTCATACAAAGGGGACGTGCGGGCCCCGGAGAACGCCCCGTAAAGACGAAGACAGACACTGGGTGACGTGTGGTGAGCCAAGGCGCACCGAAGTTTGCCGGCAAAGCCCCAGAGGCTAAGGCAGAGGCGCTCAGAGGCATACCAGCCCACACCCCACGCACTTCTCTGTCGCGGAGCCCCTTGCTCAGTGTCCTTTGCCACGGCAGCTGTGCTGTGCTCACACTCCCAGCGCAGCTGGGTCACCAGGAGTGCAGATTATGCCCCGTGAGCTCCCCCCGGGGGGACAGTCCTGTACTCTGAGCATGCACCTGCGTGTTCCCGGCGCCGGGCACGCTGCCGGGCACATTGGTGGTACCCTAAGAGGAGAAGGTGGGTAAGTGGCTGAGTACTGTGGTTGCCTCTGCCAGAAATACAACAGTAAGCATTCATTAGACTCCTTCTGTTTGCCCAGAATGGTGCCAAGGGCCGGGCTGTGTACACAGGACATACCCTAACCCCCGACCCCCAACCTGTCCTGGGGGAATGTTGTCTGGTATTTCTTGTGGGGCCTACATGTGCCGGCAGTCTGGTCAGGTGAGGGCTCTGCACTCCAGCTGGGGGCAGGAGCCCTGAGGGCAGCGCTCAGCTCGGGCAGAGGAGGTGGCTTTGGAGGACCCAGGGACAGCTGGAAGCTTGGGGTCCCTCCTGGGGGTGAGCAGGCCTCAGCAGTGCATGCCTCCTTGGCCCACCCTCACTGCGGGCCTTTGGGGCGGCAACCGAGAAGCTGTGCAGGGGGTTCACAAAGGGCTCTCCACTTGACCCCTGCAGCACGGCATCTCTGTGATGTCACCGCGGACCCTCACTGTCTCGTGCCTTGCACACTCTGGTGGGTGGAGCTTATGTCATGGGGTGGATTGGGTGCCTTAAAAATCTCCAGCTGCTAGAACTGGGAAGAACCTCAGCTATCACTGAGTCTACTCTGTACCAAGGTGGCAGGTGAGGAAACAGAGCCCAGGGAGGGGGAGTGACTTATCCAAAGCCACACAGCAGGTCAGGGTCTGAGTGCGGAGAGGACACAGCCCCTGGGCTTGGGGCTCAGACACTCACTTTCCCAGGAAGAAGGGGCTGAGAAAGCATCGGCATTGATAGGAAGAATGCAGGAGAGGGAGGTCAAGATTTTCCTTTCTGTTTTTTTCCTTCCCCTCCATTAAATCGTGAGTCTTAAGTGTTTGCTCTGCAGAAGCATTTGAAAGAATCCGAGGAGCTGCCTGCTCCTCAGACCAGCTCATGTGCTTCCCTTGCTCACTCTGTTCTCCCTCGCACACCCTCACCCCACACCTGCTCACCCTCACACCCCACGCGTGCGGCTGGACGAGCACATGGTGAGTCACACACACACGCACACACGCACATGCACGCACACCACCTATGTGCGGAGCAGACCCTGAGAACAAGGGTCAGGGGGCTCGGGAATCCTGGGCTAGGTGTGGCTCTGATAGCAGAAGGAAGATGGGATCCCGACTGCTTCTCACGGTTGCACATCACAAAAGCGCTTTGAGGATCTAGGAAGCACGCGGGATTGTGAGTGTGAGTGCGTGTGTGTGAGTGGGTGCAAGTGTGTGCATGCACAGAGCAGGGAAGTCCAAGCAGCTACGGTCCCCTTTCTCCTCCCAGGCGCTCCTGGTCATGGCGTCCCCTGGCCCGTGTCTGCGCACTCTCCCATGTGATCGGTGGCGCAGGTGATGTTAGGGGGGAGGACGCAGGTCTTTCGGTGCCTCCTCCGTACTCCCGGGCGGGTCACGGTCCCTCCCGGGTGCTGGCCATGCCCGGCTGGGCTGGGCTTTGGCAGGATTTTCCAACAGGTCCTGCTCAGGAGAGCGTGGCCCGTCCGGCTTCCCCGTGGGCCGGACACAGCTGCTGTGGCCCCGTGCGCCTCTCGGGTGGCTCCGCCCCGGGGAGCCCGGCTCCAGCGGCGAGCCCCGCACGGCCGTGGGTGGCCTCTTGCCCGACCTTTGTGAGCTGAGGCTGTGTTTATTGTTAGAAAGATGACTAAGAAATCCTCAACATATCGTATCATCAGCATTATGATCGGGGAAACAACACCTACAAAATCTATTATTCATTAAGTGTAACCAATATATAATTTAAAACAGTGGGTTTTGTCAAATAATGTTAGGTCAGCATAATTTTCTGCCTATTACTAATATCTATAACATCTTTGCCTTAGTCAGCTCTATTTAAATATGCAATCATTTACAACTTTTGAGAATATTTCTGTGCACTCCCAATTTCCAATATTCAACTATGACAAATTTTATGCTGACATCAATAGCAAACTATTAAAGACAGTATTTCATTATTGGTTTTTCATCCCGAAAGTTATTTACAATTATATACTAAGCACTCATATTAAAGGAAACCATTTAAATGAGGTGCTATCTACTTTAACAATATGTCTGTCACAGAATGAGATTGTGTTTAAAGATTTTATCAAGAAATGGTTGTTTGCTGAGGTTATGTTTTGTCCATGAAATATGCATTTCATATCTCTTTCATTTCATTAACATAATTTAATTTGTGCTTTGCATTTTGTGCATAATACATATTTGATTTACAAAACAAATATTTCCATTAGAAAATGAATTTCATGCAGGCAAAAAAGCAGAACCGAATGATGTATTGAAGGAAAATAAGAAGAAATGAAATGCATTTTCTCAGTCTATTAAAAAATCTATGGCATTGACAGAAAGTGCACTTAGTGCTACATTTAAAAAATAGCACATATGTCAATGTATTAACAAATAGAATTGGAAATACAAATATTTCCCTATATCAAGCCAAGAATCTCTTTATTTTAATTGAGTTGATTTAAAAGCCCAACTACAATTTAATTTTTATTTCATGATGTGGTGCTGGGGCTGGTGCCGTTGGAGCTGTGTGGGGTTGGCGGTTGATGGAAGAAGATAGTTGACCTTAAAAATGGCTTTTATTGACAATGGAGAGACATGGTTGAATAGGAAGCGAATGGGAAGCGGGCCCTTTGTGATCCGGGAGCAGGGAGGGGAGGGTGAGGAGGGCAGGCTTCTGAGCAGCTTCTGCTCGCTGCTCCCCGCTGCCCCTCCCATGCCCCTCTCTCCTGCACCCAGTGCACCCGCTCTCCCCTGTAAGGCTTGCTGGGGTCCCGGAAAGTGGGGAACTGGAGTCTTCGTTGGCCCATGCATGAGATGGAGGCTGGGGGATAGGGGCTGTGGATCTCCAAGCTAGGACTCCGTTAGGCCCTTGCTCCCCTTCCCGCCACAGAGGACCCTCCTCCTGGCCAGGGCCGTGGCCCAGGGTGTGGTCGGGGCAGGCACACCCCTGTCAGTGCTTGCGTGCAGCCTTGGGCCCACCGTGACAGTCAATGATGGAAGACACGGGAAGACATGACTGAGACCGCCCTGTCGGTCACTGAGCGACACGGGGCAGCAGGCGGGCCCTCAAACCAACAACCCCGGCTTCTCCGCAACCCCGTGGGAACAGAGGGGTGCTGACCCTTCAGGAGCGCTGTAGGACGGGAGCCCGAGGGACAGACCACTGCAGGGCAGCTCCTCAGGAGAGGACAACTTTGCACAGTGAGTCTGTGGCCGAGCTGTCTACACTGGCCACCACACTGGGTTCCTAGTCTCTGACCTGAAAGGTTTTTCCTGCAGCCCACAGATCCATACCCCAGGCCCACTCATACCCATCCTGCCTTGGCCTCCCACAGAACAAGGAAGCAACCCCTGGCCCGACAGCCCTCAGGACGGGTGAAACAGGGTCAGAGGGATCTCAAGTATCAGGCTGAGGCTGTTTGGACCATCCACAGGGCCTCTTTAGAAGAGAACAAGGGCTAGTCTTGGTGCTGTGATTATTGAGGAGGGTTGCCGGGAGCTCACGAGACCTCCCGTTTATATATGCAAAGGGCAGTGATGACATTGGCGGCCCTGAGTGGGACTGTAGTGTATGCATAGGCTGTGTGCACTGAACCAGAGTAGAGATGCCACTCACGTCGTTGAACATGAGAAGTGTGCCCCTTAGCAGTTGTGCAGTATGGCTGCCCAGGACGGAAGGCCACATCCCACCATCAGTGATCATGGAACATCACTGATAGGGATGGGAATGCTCCCACATGCTCCTACTCACACATGCTCCCATAAATTTACACACACACTCTCTGACACACTCAGACATGCTCCCACAACTCCCAATACTCCCGTTCTCTCTCTGTCTGTCTCTGTCTCTGTCTCTGTCTCTCTCTCTCTCTCTCACATACACACACACACACACACACACACACACACACACACACACACACACTCTTGGAGACCCTGAAGACCACCCTGCTTATTTATGGCCACCTAGGTCTGCGCCCTCAGCGCTCCTCATCCCCTTCCTGTCAGAACCTAGCCCCTCTGAGGCTGGGCCAGCCCTCCTTGGACAGTCCCCACCATGTCAGACAGAGGTCTGTGTACACCTGGGCCCAAGAAGGATGGGTCACCTTGCATGTGGGAAATGCCCAGAGGCCTTTGGGACACAGGTGCCTGGGCAGGGGTCTAAGAGGTACTGAAGGGAGACTTCCTCCATGATCTGAGTGGGACCAGCAGTGCCAGGCTGGGGGCTGTGTGTGTGCTTGAAAGCCCCGGGCCAGCCTGGTGTCGCTGCTCCTAACTCTGCCCCCTCTCCTTCAAGGCCCTGTCCCTCCTTGGGCTGGCCAGGGCCCTTGGAGAACATGGATTATAATTAGAAAAATCCCTTTTGTTTCAATACCAAACATCACCAAAAAATGGTCAGGTTGGTTGGAGAGGGGGGAAACCAGCAGAGGGGCCAGGAAGCTGAATGGCACCTAGCAGGGGCTGAAGGCAGAGAAGGGGGGCTGGCAAGGCCCCCCCGCCTGCGGTCAGGGATGTCTTTGCCCAGTATTCCACCGCGTGTCAGGAGCTCCCAGGCACTGCAGGCCAGTTTGGTCACCCACACCCCTGTGTCCCTGGCCCCCAGCCTGGGTCCCTGGCCACGCTGCCTGAAGGAGGCAGGGAGTCAAGGTCTATGCGTGGTCTCTGTTGTACCACGCAAGCTGAGGCCACTGAGCCAGGAGGGAAGGCTGCAGTGCAGTAGAGACATGGACAACACTCATCCGTGATTGAAGAAGGTACTTCCTTCCTCTGAGCAGGGCTCCATGGCCCGCAGGTGTGGATGCTGGTGTCTGCCTCATGGAAGAAGAGAGAACAGGTGTGCGTGGAGGTGGCTGGCTGGGCCACCATGGGCTCGGCTGGTGAAGAGGTGGGAATGTGCCAACACGGGAAGTCAGCTTGCTTTCTGGCTGGGGTATTGAAAGAAAATCCATCTCTGGGGCGAGAAAAAACCTCCTCATATTAGCTGTATAGATTTCTGGCTCCAGCTGAGCCAGAGTCCCTCTTCCCTGGAGGGAAGGGCGGTGCACAAGGGCCTCAGGAAGCTTCCAGCCGTCCTACCTTCCTGTGGCTCCTCAGGAAGGGAGGTCTTCAGAGAGCCTGAAGCCGCAGGGGCCGGATTGCTCTGCACCTTGGCTGGCAGGGAGCTTGCTCAGGGGAGGGTGCCAAGGAGCGTCTGAGCCAGGGGCAGGTCCTGGGGCTGTGTCCTTCCTGGGTATCCGGAGCCCTCTCTCCTCTCTGGCCAGCGAGTTGTCTGTCTCCTGAGGACCTGAGACATCTGCATCGGTGACAACCAGCCTAGAAACGATACTTAATTTTGCTCCCAGGATGACACATTTCAAGCCCAGGGTGCTCTGTTTGGCTCCATGCAAGGTACTGGGGAAACAGAGGCGTGGGACTCTGTCCCTGCCACAGTGAGGTACACACCAGAAGAGAATTTATCCTTAAATGGTCTTAATGGATAATTCTATTAAATACAACTTCCTTTTAGGCATTGAATTTGTATATAGCTAACATAGGTGAATAATTTTCAGCATGAGTTGGCTTCTGCGGAGAAGCACTTTCTCTTATAGAGACCAGCGTTCTCCGTTCTGCCCCTCCCCACAGTCACCCTAGCTCCTCAGGGTGACCACTGCCCACTCTTTTAGCTGTTCTACTTGCATTTGGTTTTGTTTGCTTCTGTTTCTGCTGGCTGTTTAAAAAAACATATACCATTATGAATTTATGCTCAGATTTCCCGCCAGAACTGTAAACTCGTATTGCAACCACAGTACTGTGTCGTGTCCGGCCGTCCAACATTCCCATTTCATTTTCCTTGAGGACCTCCTCGCAGTGTTTGGCTCTGCTGGAGGCACTTCAGAAGGGGGCTCAGCGGCTCTCCTGGTGTCTCCCTTCCACATCAGCCTGGGGACCGACTGGCCCCTCTTGCTTCCCATGGCTACGTCCTCCCATTTCTCAGCTTATTCCTTCATTTTGCTGGTACACACCCTCCAGCGACTTTCTGAAAAAAGGTGCCTGGAGATCCTTTTCTTTTGGACTTTGCATGTTTGAAATGTGCCTCTTGACTGGCCGTTTGGCTGGGTCTACACTCTGAGGCTGGAGTCCTCTCCCTGCCAGTGTTGAAGGCGCCATCCCAGTGTCTCTGGGCCCCAGCATGGCTGCTGACAAGCCCCATGCTTTTCCAACGTGGCCCGTCGTCCCCTGAAAGCATTAAGACCCTGCGTTTATCCCCTCGGTTCTGAGATCCCACACGGCCAGGCTTGCTCCGTCTGGGCGTGCCTGTCCTGCACGGCCAGGATGTTTCTTTGAGTCACTGCGTTCAGAGACGTCTGCCCTGGCCTTCCTTGGCCCCACGTCTCCGGAAGTCTTGTCAGTCTGTCTCACCGCCTCGTCCCCCTGCCTTAGCTGGTCTCTCACATTTCCATCTTTGTTCTTTCTGTTCTGCTTCTGAGGAATGTCCCTCCCTTTAACTTCCAACTGCTGATTTGCTAAAATCCTGCTCTCTTATTTCTCATTTTAAAAAGCTCTTTTTCTTCTTCTTCCCTTCTTCTTTTTCTTTCTTTCTTTCTTTCTTTTTTTTAATTGAATGTTCCTTTTGTCCATCTCTAGTTCCTGTCTCAGGGAGTCCATGCCTTTTTCTTACCTCTCTGAAGCATTAATGACAACCTTGTGGGCATTTCCTTCTAAAGAAAAAAAAACACGGCAAAAATGCATTACATGAAACCTACCCCCTTTAACAAAATTTCGAGTGTTTTATGCAAAGCGAAGGAAGCCAATCATAAACGGGTAAATACCACCTGATTCCACTTTTATGAGGTATCTAAATTAGTCCAGTGCAGAAGCTGGGAGCAGAATGGTGGTTGTCAGGGCCTGAGGGAGGGGAAACAGGAGTTGCTTGCTGTTCACTGGGTGTGGAGGTTCAGTCGGGCTAGAGATCTGTGGGCATTTCCTCTCTTGTTCCTGCATTGCCTCCATGTCTCCCAAGTCCCTCTGTTGGCCTCTGTCTCACTTTTTGGAGACTCTGCTCAGATGTCCAGTGACCCTCCCCTATCCCTGTGTATCTCGGAACGAAGGGCCAGAGGCACCCTGGAAGGTTTGTGTGCAGACTGGCCTTCTGGGGTCTGGCTGTGGGCCACTGGGAGGTGACCTGCCCACTTCCTGCGAACAGCCATGTGTGGGATCCCTTGGTGTCTCTCTTGGGCCAGTCTTGCCCGTGAGAGCCCCTCTGATCTCCCGTGGGCCTGGGGCTGTGTGGATGAGCACGGCTGTCAGTTCTGGGGTCCGGGGGCCTGGGGCTTACTGTTCCCTCTGGGGCTTCTTTGTGCCTTGCGTTGTCATCATGGCACCTGCTACCTCTGCCCACCTTCTCTGTAGAACCGGTCCCACCATCTGCTGGGGGCAGGAGTGTGCTCTCGGCAGCCCAGGCTGGGAGGTTATCGGGGTGGCCCATGACACTTTTAGCTCTGTCCACACCCCGTGGCCACCACTGTGGCCCCTCATGCCGGCCCACCTCGTGCCGCCCACGCCGGCCCCCCCTGTGCACCCCACGCCGGCCCCCCAGCGCTGCTCACTCACTACTGTTCCATCCGCTCTCTGTCTCTCAAACTTCTGTCAAAATCCTCCTTCGCCGCGGCCGCTCGGCCCATTCTCTCTGTCTTGTGGACTCGCGCCTTCCCATTCTCCCACCGTCTGCTAGTGACGTCGGGCATGAGAACAGAGATGCACACGTGCTGAATCTTCCACGGGTACCCAGAAAGACACAAGCATGGGGGGCCCTCTGGGCCAGTCCTTCCCGTCCTCTGGACTCAGTTTCTTCATGTGAGGACGAGGCAAGTGGTGGGTGACCTGACCTCCCAAGCCCTGGCCAGCTCTGGTGGTGTTTCTGGGTTCTGTTGAGTTCTGAAAAAACCTGCACAGATCCCACAGAAGGAAGCTGGGCTGGAGGCGCATAGCGGTGTTGCTCTTTTGTCCAGAACGGCCACGGGCTGAGCTGAGACCCCTCTTCCTCCCAGTCACAGCCAACTCTACCAGGCCCTGCCCCCAGGAGTCCGCTCCGTCCTCCTCATACTCAGCCACTGCGGGCCCGGATCCCAGCCCCCGGGCCTCAGGCCAGGAAGGGATGTGCGTGTGACAGAAGTGGGAGAGGTGGGGGCTGTGGCACCCACGCAGCTCATGCTCCATCAAAACACACACACAAGTTTTTAGTATAAATACCCACATCTGCTGGCTGTGCGTCCTGCCTTAAAATATAGTGTATTAATACAAAACACGAGGTACAATAAGGGTCGCAGGGGGGACCACCAGCGTGGGTGGGGGCAGAGGGAGGGAGAGGAAAGTGTGGGCAAGAGTCTTTACTGTGTTCCGGCTGGAGGGGACAGGTGTGGCTGGGTACGCAGGTTAGGATTGGCAGGTGGGGATAATCCCCGCAGGCGCTGGGACGCGGGGCTGTCTCTGGACACACGGCACCTGGCCCTGGGGGGATGCGGGCAGGGGGGTAGTGGCCTGGAGTGGCAGCGTCCCACTGCACACAGGGAGGGGGGTGAGGGGGGTGCGGCCCTGGGTTGGTTGGTTGGCATGGCTGTTCCATATTCTGGGGACTAGCTAGCCCTGGGAGGGGTCGGAGCATCAGAACCACGGAGAGCAGAGGACGGAGTTAGTAACTGGCCCTGCCCAGCTGCCGGCAAGAGGCCTCTGTTGGGGGGACGAGAGGTGCAGGAAGGGTAGATGTGGGCATGCTGGGGAGGTTCCCCGGGCGCCTCTGGGCTGGTGGGGAGAGCACCCCGAGTGAGGACTGCACAGAGGGGATGGGCTGAGGCACTGGGGCTGCTGCACGGGCAGCTGAGGGGTGCTGCCTGGGGGTTCTGAGGAGCAGCTTGAAGGATAAAAGTGTGGGCACTGTGGGAAGTTCCCTCTCTCCCGACTCCCTCCCCTGCCCCGCCCCCCCCCCCAGCATCAGCCAATCAGCCCGGGCCCAGTTATGTGTGTGAACAGGCCACTAAGACGTATACCCAGCGGCACCCCCCCTCCCCCTGGCGCCCTGGCACAGTGCGTCCCAGCAGGGGAGTCCCCGGGGGACTCTGGGTGCAGAGTAGGTGCTGGGAGAAGGGGGGTTGAAGACAGAGGGGCCTTGGGCTGCCCCGGTCTGCTCATCCTGGTGGAGTGGGTGGGTGGGGGCCTGGTCCCATGGTTCCTGCCCGCTGCAGGTCAGGGCGCCCTCTCGGGGCCTTGCTCAGGGGAGGGGCCTCCTCAAGTGCCACCTGATGGCGGGAAAATAAAAGCCGTGATTTAGAGGCCGCCTCCACTCGACGGGCTTCCTTAGCTGAAGACACTCAGCTAATGAACCTCAAGCAGATTCATGGCTGTGTGTAAAGTCGACGGGGTCCTCACTCCGCGGAGACGAGCAGCATAAATCTTTGCTTTTAATGTCTAATGATATGTAAAATATTTAAATTTGCAACTCAGAATTATTAAGCTGCCAAGGTTTTTTGCCTATTAAAGTGTATTCTTGTCTGAGAATTTATGGGGTGCCCTGTGCCCGCCGCTAGCCCCCGTTAGGGGACAGGAGGTATAGATTTGTGGTCTCCTACTGTAAAAAACTTCAGGATCGTCTGACCCTGTAAACTGAAAATTCATGTCTCTCGCCCGGGGACAAATGCATTCTTTGTAAAGGCGGCCCATGGCCAGCCTTGGGCTCATGTTAGTTTATTGTCACTGGTTGATAACGTTTAATGGAAAAGATACAAGAGTGCCAAAGAATTTTAATTATTTTTGTGATAAAGTTATATGTTCGGCCTTGAAAAAGTAGAGATAATGCAGGGATTCATTATTATTCCCACTGTGTTTAAACAGACGACACAGAATGCAAACAAAAGCAGATGAAATTTGAAAAGTATTATCAATATTGCAGATAGCAGATGCCCTTTCGAATCAGAACAAGCATATCTTCTATAGCAACTTTATGGTTGAGTAGTTTATTCATTTCTATTAGAAGGTTGTACGTTTCTAAAATATGTAGATGGTATCTAGGAAAACCAACCAACCAGACGGGTCATTCTGCTTGTTTTCCTAAATTTATTATTTCACTTCTGCAGGCCCGATCTGAGGGTCATTAACATGGGAGTGGAGTCTTATTGTGTCAAATTCTATCTTGTACATGACCTTTGGCGGGCTTGGCGCTGCCGTGGAAAGGAAATCGGAACGAGGTGTCTGGACCATGGCGGAGTTTACATTTGGCTTTATCTGGGTTGTGGTTGTGAGGCTGGAGTCAGGGTCTGCCTGTCTGTTGGTAAACTTTCCATATTCTCTGGGCTTCTTTCGGCACCTGACAGAGGGAGATGGGTCCAGAAGCAAATGGCGATTGTCCCTCCCCACCCGTCCCCCTCCCAAGCCCTACCCCACAAGACTGCAAGGGGTCACTCCAAGGTGTTCGAGGGGATTTTGGCTTCACCTTGACACGTAAAAGTGGATCCGACTTCTTTCTAGGGCTGCGATCTACCTGGGCTCCTTGTCTCTGGAGGTGCAGCTGGGGCTATTCAGATTCTGTCCAGGTGTTTTCTTAGAGGCTGGAAACAGGCCCTGGATGACCACTTTCTCCTGAGGCCCCACTTTGGGACCGAGGGCTTTTGCCTTCCTATTCTGATTTTCTTTTCTGAGAAATGGATCAATTCTCGTTCTCATGTTCACTCAACAGGATAGCCTAGAGCTTCAGCTTTGTAGCCGGGACCTTGGGCTCCTTGGGAGCCCCTGTTTTCTCAGCCGTAATGTGGGTTCGGGTACTGTTGGGGTTGTTAGCATTACACGAGGTAACAGAGTCATGTAAGCTCTCAGCCCCTTGTCTGGCAGTGAGTAAGTGAAGTGCTCAGTAAGAGTGAGCTGCCATTATCATCGGGACTGTTGTTTTTCTCCACTGATGGCTCCTGACTGCATAGCAGATCACTCTCCCTGTTCCAGCGGTCGGTTGAATGGGGCTCCTTCTGTGGCTCCTTCCGGGGCTGATGTTTCTTTGAGGCAGCCCCAGGACTGTGACCGCCACTGGCTGGGTCTCTGAGGATGCCTGTGACACACGGAGGTGGAGAGCAGGGAACCCTCATCCCCGAGCGCCTGGAGCTGGAGGATCTTGGCCATGGGGAGGCTGTGAGGGCAAGCCCAGACTCTGGGGGGCTCATCGAGCCTGGCCGGGGAGCTGAGGACCGGTTTGGACAGGGGTGCCGTGAATTAACAGGTGCTTTCATGGAGCTCTACCTGTCACCAAACAGCTTCTTAGAGAAGGGACCTGCTCAGAGACAGGACATTTATAGAAATAAACCATGTGATGAGCCATAGAGACATCTCCATATGTTCCAAAGGACAGGTAAGAGATACCTACTGAGTCCTCCGGCCACAGTGGAGTAATACTAGATGTGAAAAACAAAAGGACAGCTGCAAATTCCTGTGCGTTTGGAAGCTAAATAACATTCGAAACAGAAATAATAAATTAGGAAAACCTGGAATGGAAGGATCCTGAAGATGCTACGTGTCACAAGGTGTGGGTCACAGAGAAAGCCATTAAATACACAGAGGGAAATTTATGCCTTTTAGATACATTTATCAGGAAGCAAGAAGGGTCGACAACCAATGAGCTTAGTGTTCAACTGTAGAGACTGGAAAAAGAGCAAATGAGAAAGAAAGTAGTAAGGATAAGGGCAGACACTTATCACCCAGAGCAGACTCAAAAAGACACAGCTCCTTGCAAAGACTACTAAGGCAGAGCAAGGGGCAAGAGACGGGGCAGGCAGGAGGCTGACCCAGGAGGCCTCTGGTGGTGGTGGGGGCGGGATGTGAGCATAGGCCAAGGGGACCTGAGTGTCCCAAGCGTCTGCCGGGACCGGTTTCCCTGGACAGTCCTGCTTTATGCCTGTCGTCCCCTCGTAATTATTAATGACACCTCCTTTCATCTTTGAATGTCCTGGTTTGGAAGGTAACGTACACCTGTGTACCATCCACCAAAAGTCACTTGTGGCTACTGAGACCTAGAAATGCGGCTCGTCCGCAATGGGGTGCACTGTTGGTGTGAGCTCACACCAGCTTTTGAGGATGTAGTACGAGAAACAGAATGTAAAATATCTCAGTATTTTTTTTTACGTTGATTACATGTTTAATAATCTTTTGGACATATGGGGCACATTATTAAAATTAATTTCACCCGATTCTTTATGTGGCTACTGGAGAACTAACATTGCCTGTGTGGCTGGCATTCTCTTTCTGTTTTTCTTTCTCTCTCTTTTTTTTTTAGAGAGAGGGAGGGAGTACATGCACTTCGAGTGTGGGGGTCGGGGGTTTGGGGCAGAGGAAGAGAGAGAATCTCAAGTAGGCTCCACGCCCAGTTCAGAGCCTGACACGGGGCTTGATCCCACGACCCTGAGATCATGACCTGCGCCGTAATCAAGAGTCAGACGCTCAACCGACTGAGCCCCCCGGGCACCCCTGGCATTCTATTTCTGCTTTACAGGTCAGCCTGGCCGTGAGCGGGCTCTGGGTTAGGAGCCTGCTTAAGGGCAAAGGCTCACGGTTCAAATCCAGGCCCCAACACTAACTTGCCTTGGTCAAATTACACCGTTGCTCTCCATTTTGATTGCCCTTCTCTGCAACGGGAACAGTACCTGTCTGATGAGAGCAGGGGGTGGGGTGGTGGGGGGGAGTGAAACTCAGATAATTCATATAAAGTACTCAGCACTGTGCACTTAGCATTCATTAGGTACTAGTTGCCAGTCATAAAACCCAGCATAATGACGATATGCTTCCTCCCCACAGTCCTCTGACGCCGTTTTATCGCTAAGGAAGTGACAGCGCACAGAAAGCTTTAGTGGCTTGCCCGTGGTCTCAGGAGTGCTAAAGTGGCCCGCCCATCCTGCCACACGGTGCACCTGGGACCCGTCACCTGCACTCCCGTGCTGACACGAGCTGGCTTCTCTGTGTCTAAGTGGTCCTTCCTTCTTCCAGCCGTTCACTCCTGCCCTCCTGCTGCCCACCAGCCCTTGGTCGTCTCCGCCCCTCCTGGCCCTGAGCCAGATGAGGATGTTCTCCTAGTTTCCCTCTCTCCATGACCTCCCTTAGTCCTCCTAGAGCCGAGCATGCGGCTTGGCCCCCAGCACACATTGGCCAGGAGTTTGACGGATGCTTTCTTGGTTCCTCAAACTCTCCAGCTTGAGCTAAATGCCCTTCTTTCAGACCTTTGGGCAGGATGGGCCTTAGCCACGGTAATCGGAGATGTGATGAGCAGAACTTTTGTGAAGATTAAATCAATCTTAATAAATAATAATAATAATAAACCCCGGTCTGTGCAGGGCTGTGAGAGCTGGTCTCCCCAGCTGGACATGCTGACTTGGGGACCTACCTGAACCTCAGGTACAGCCCCTGGTTTCATGGATCACACCACAATCTCCATTTCGGTCAGGACTAGCCCCGTTGGCCAGATTCCTGTCCTGAGACCCTCTCCCTTGCCGTTCCAGCGGCAGACCCCCTGAAGACCCGGGACCTGACCCAGTGAGAAGGAGATGAGCCCAGACAAGTAGCCACCCCGGGCAACACCCCGTCATGGAGTCCTGCTCAGTTCCAGGGAATTTGGGGACATTTGCCAGCAACATCCATCTACTGGCTTCCCAAAAGGGACACTGCAGCCTGTCAGGGGAGTGAGGAAGCATGAAGACCAAGAGCTCATGTTCCTACCGGTCTTCAGTGTTGACAAAGTACTTGGTGTTCTTTTATTTAATCTTCAGAAAAGTTCTGCTGCGGTATTATGATTCCCGTCTTACAGCTGGGGAAGCCCACACACGGTAGGTCCCTCCCAGCTGGTTCCAGGAAGAGCCAGGACTTGGGAAGGACCTGCCTGGTCCCGGGGCGGGGGTGATGGGGTGTCACCAGTTGGGGTCCAGGCAGCCTGCTGCCTCGGGGTCTATCCTGGGCACCTCAGGGTGGCAGGTGACAGGGAGGAGGCAGTAGAGAGGGTGGCAAGAGCTTGAGATCAGGAATCGGTAGGTCGTGTTCAAATCCTGTTCCAGTGTGGCTGCCTGCCCGAGCCACATGGCAGTCCAGGGCCAGAGCCCACCATGGTGGCACTGGTCCACCCCGAACTAACCACAAGCTGAAGGAGCAGAGCACACGACCTGCTCAGGCTTAGCCATGCAAGAGACAGGGGGGGCACGGCTAGTCTGACCGAGCTGATGCCCATAGCAGGCTTCCCGGCGGCATGCCTGGGGGAGCCCCACACCACCTCCTCTCAGGGACCGGAATACCAGGTGGCCACCTTCATCCCACAGCCCTTCCTGAGGCCAGTGTCCCTGGGGGAGGAAGGCATCTCCCTGCCTGGCTGTTCCTGCCCGCCACGGGTGAGGACCTCAGGGCTCCCCGTGGGGACGCCCTGGAGGCACTGTCTATAAAGCACCAGCCGGAGTAAGTGTGCTTCTATTTTATAAGCTCTGCTCTTCTTTGAAAATGGAGCTTCTTAAAATCATCCCCTTTGGGAAAATTGGCCTTGACTCTTCTACCATTACGTGCAGGGATAACATTAAAAGGCAAAATTGTGTACGCAGGTCCGAGGCAGTTATAATTAGAATAATTGTCCTGTGTTTCAGGTGCCCCTCTTTCTGGGAAGCTCAAAGCACTCTGTGAGCATTATCCAATTAATTTGGGAAATAGCCAGTGAGAGAGGTGGGGACAGGTCTGTCACGCGCCGTTTATGCCTGAGAGGTTAAGTGACTTGCCTAAGGTCCCACGGAGTCAGGAACTGAGCCCTATTCAGTGCGCAATGGATCGCGGTCCTAACAAAAAGCGTTTGTGACGCAGCTGCAACTCCAAATGGCAGGTAAAAAGGCCCGGTTTTCATACAAGAGCCAGAAATTTCCTGCTGAGCTCCCAGGTCACAGTTTTCCCCGGAAGCCAGAGGAATAGTGCCCTCACCGTGTCCCCTCGGTGGACTGGAGGGCCTCCCTCCCTCAGGGCTGCACGTCCTGTGGACTGAGCTCTGAAAGTAGTGAAGTCATCCATAAAGGTTCCCGAAGATGACACACGGTGGTGACCCAGAGAACTAACCGAGCCAGATGCAGTTTATGGGTTACAGAACAGACTCACTATAAAGAAGAACCTCTCTTTTTGAGAAACAATCAACAGTCATGATTTGTTAAGCAGCTCTCCTGATGGTGTGGTTTTATGAGCTAGCCTCAGGGGAATTACAAACACCCCAAACCCCTTGGCAGACAAGGAGTGGGAACCCCGGAAGTGGCTTGGACCCCAGGTGCCATGAAGGGAACACGGGTGGGAGAGGATGTGATGCCCGGCTGGTGGCTTGTGGGCAGCACCGGGCAGGATGAGGTCCCAGGTGTGTACGGACAAGGGCTTTGCTGGAAAGTTCTCTCCACCTGTGGGCAGAGCACAAGGAGGATGGTGGGACGGATGGAGACACGGGTCTCCAGGTGAGCTTCTGGGCATGGCTTCCACAGGAGAGCCTGAGAGTGGGCGTTCCCTCAGGGAATGCTGTCACCAACCAGGAGGAGGAGAGAGCTGGCCCCCATGGGGTGTGTCCAAATTCACTCACTCATCAAAAACTATGGGTATCAGGCTCTGGGGAGACACCAGTGAGCCAGAATGGAATAACAAAACCAACCACACAGAAGCCTGGGGCCCTGCCCTCCTAGGGCATTGCTGTCTCGGGGGATCCAGGCATGAATTTTTAAGAACCACACAGTTAAATGTAATATTTATGTGATGAATTCAAGAGAAGAGTGGCCTCAGAAAACATGAATAAGTAGTGGGGGTGGGGACCGGTAGGGGCTGGTGACAGAGGAAGACTCCATGAGGAAGGGCTGTCAGTGGAGACCCAAGGGTGTTACCTGTGAAGGTGTGTGTGTAGAAGGAGGGGAGGTGTCCGGGGCACAAGAACAGGCAGAAGTAATGAATAAAGGGGCGAGAGGTCTTGGTGATGTATGAAGAGGAACCCAAACTCCAATGTACCTTTTTTCTTATCTATTTGAATCATTGCCTTAGTCTGCTCAGGCTGCCATAGCAATTACCATAGACCAGGGTGGGGGGTGGTTTAAACAACACAACATGAATTTCTCACAGTTCTGGAGGCCGAAGTCCAAGATTGAGGTGCCCGCAGATTCGGAGTCTGGTGACCACCCACTTTCTGGTCCGCGGATGGACCCACACGGGGATGAGAGAAAGATTCCACCTTTGTGGCCTAATCACCTCCCAAAGGCCCCAGCTCCAAACACCACCACACTGGGGGTTGAGCTTCAATGTAGGGACTTGGGGGGACAAAGGTTCAGTCCACAGCAATCATCAAAATTCAAGTCCAGTTAAATGTCCCTTCTAGGGATGTGTGGAGTAGAACGTGAAGAGCTGCATGAGGACAAGCTCAGGAGACAGTGAAACCCAGGTGGGACAGCCATCCTCACTGGTCCCCGATGGCCACAGCTGCGCCCCGGGTTAGAGCCCATGGCACTGGCGGGGTCCTGCCCTGGGAACGGTGGAGCTCCCCCGGCTCCAGGGCTTGCTTCTCCTTGCCTGAGGCCCCGAGTCCAAGGGAGAGCACGGTGGACTGGCGGGAAGGAAGCCCCTGCCCACGTGAGCTCACCTCTGTTCCCTCACAGGCTCCGAGGGCCACTCTTCCAGCTGGAGCTGTAGCCGCTGGTTGGGGTTCTCTGGCTCTTTGCCCCTGGCCTGTCCTAGCCCTAGAGAGGAAGAGGGAAGCCCCAGGAGGGCTGTTAGGACCCCACGGCTAAGTATGGCCCCTGGGGAGTCAGTGGGTGGGCTGTGGGGGCCCCATGCACGTGTCCTATGATGGTGTTGTAGGGAGTCCCTGCTCTCTTGTACGCGCACACACACACACACACACACACACACACACACACACGTCCTACTACAGGGAAGTTCACCTGCTTGGCTCACTTATTTCCTGGTTGCCCCAACCAACACCAAGAGGCTGAGAGTTTGCCTTGCTCACAGCCTCCCTTCCCCTGTTATCAGGGGCTCCCCTCAGTCTCCCCGTCTTCAAGAGGAGGTAACCGGGACTCAGCCAGCTCCGTCTCCCCTGGAGGAGGCCTGGGTGCCCGGTGGAGCCCCAGGAGACAGGAGCTTCAGGAAGGGAAACAGCTATTTAAAACAGCCCTCAGGGCCCGCCTTCCCATCCCAGAGAAATGGGTGGCCGGGCTCCTCCCTCCTGCCCTGTGATTATACAATAGATTTAAAGTCTCTGATATCCACAAATCTACATCAAAATATATTCTCTAGCCGTAGGGAACGTCTCAGAATTGTTAACCTTCTCCCCAGGTATTAGAGGTAGCACACTGTGAGATTAGATGTATATTTTCTTCAAGATACACCACCCATTGAGGGGTTCATATTTACATCTTTTGTTGATATTTTTTATAGATTAAAAGCGCCTCTTTGCTAGGTGATAATTCTGCTAAGTACTGTAATTTGCTGCCATTAATATTTGTCTGAGTCCTAGTTTGCAAAATATATTTGAAACCATGTTAGAAAGTCGCATAATTGCTTCTTTGCGAGCTGGGAAATGAGTAGTTTCTTTACCCAGCCTTTATCCTGTTAACCTTGGAGGGGAGGGGTGTTCACCAGAGTCCTGGGGATGGCTGAGCACTGGTGGCCATTGAATTCCAGTGCCTCCTGGGGGCAAGGACGCAGCCTGGCTGGACCAGCTCCCTGTGGTTTCTGGGTTCTGTTGAGGGCTGCCGGTCTGGCCCTGCTTTCCCCCCGGGACCCCGGTGGGAGGTGAGTTCCACTGAGGATGCCTACCCCTGCCTGGGCCCGAGGCCTGGGGCTTGCAGAGAGCTGCCTACCCCATGGGACCCAAGGCAAGGTATCTACTCTTCCTGGGCCTTCTCTCAGTGCCTTCTCTGGAAAATGGGGCATTGCTCTCCCAAACTGGCTTTCCCAATAGAGTACACAAAAGGCTCCTGCTATAGGATCAGGTGGCTCTGTGCCTGCCACGTAGCAGGTGCTCAACAAATATTCTGGAAATGTGTGAATGACTCAGCTGGTGGTCCCCACAGCCAGGCTGGTTCTCCTGGAAAGCAACGCTTGAGGGGCCGAGCAGCCAGGCCGTACAGGACTGGGTGAGAGGAGCTAGGCAGGGGCTCTGCTTTGCCAGCACCAGAAGCAGGGGACCCCATGGTGCAGGGCGGGGAGCCCGGGGTGACCTCAGCCTCTGCCTTCCAAGGCAGCTAGGGACCCCAGCTCTCTCCTGTGCTCCCCACGCCACACCCACCCACTCTCCAGGCCTCTTGCCCCTGGAACAGAGGCAGCCTGGGCCTTGGACCAGGCGGGCGTCATGTCTGGGGTCTGGGCAGGGGCTGGTGCCACTGGCCACAGCCTGGTCCTAGTGGGTGGCTGTGTGCTCACCGCCTGCACACACCTGACCGCGTGTCTGTGTGCACAGAGGCTGCCCCGTCACTGCCTGCACACACCTGACCCCGTGTCTGTGTGCACAGAGGCTGCCCCGTCTGCATCCTTGCTCCATGCCGACCCTGCTGCTCTCTCCAGATGCCCAGCGATGTGGCCTCCTAACTGCTTCATGTCCCCCTGGTCTGCTCCCTGATCTGATCTTGTCACCCTCCTGCCTTCAGCCCTTTAGCGCCATCCCCCCAGCTCCTTGTCCAGCCTGCCCATGGCCGGCCCCTCCTGACCTCTCCGCCTCAGCCACGGCCAGCGCCCCTCACCGTCACTCTGGCCGCCTGCGGCTGCAGTCAGGCCTCAGCCTCCTCTCTCCCTCTCAGCTCAGCGAACTCCCCCTCGTGCACTGCTGCCCATGATGTCCCCTCCTCCCGTCCCGTCTTCGTGTCCCAGGCTCGCCCACGTCCCCAATCCTGCAGCCCACCTTCTAGCTGCCTGCTCACCTGTCCGGCCATGGGGACAGGCTGGGGGGTCAGGAGCAGTCTCGACGGTGCTCGCGCCCCAACTCCCTCTCCGGGCTGTGTCCTCTGTGGTCCACACCGCGACCCTGTTCTCTCTGGCCACAGGGGATCTTATACCCTCCACTCCTTTGCCGAGGTTGGGGAGGCTGCATGGGCCAGCACAGCGTGGTCGGGGTCTGGAAGGCGTAGCAGTGAGTGAGTGACTTTGGTTCATGCCCTGCCTCTGGCCTACTGGGCTGCCCGGTTCAGGCTAGGCTGGAGCAGGTGTCCAGGGCCAGAGAGGCCCCTGCAGCCCGGGCTGGTCCCCGAGCACAGCCGAGTTGGGCCGATGGCGCAGGGTCCAGCCCTCTGAACGGGGAGTGCAGTGGCCCCTAAGATGCTTCCCTTTGTCCCCATCCTGCCTGTCACTATTCTCCTCTCTAGCCCTGTACCTTCTGCTCCGCTGAGGCGGCCCTCCTGAGGCTTGACCCCCAGCTCCTCCTGTCTCCTTGCACGCTGGGCGTCAATGCACAAGGGAGCCCCCTTGGCTGAAGAAGAATTGTAGGCTTGGAGAGGAGGAACATGTGCCCCTGAGCCACAGGGTTCATCGGCGTAGGTCAAATCCAGTCGATGCTCATCCCTGGGAACATGCACCACACAGGGTGGTACAGCAACCCAGTGTCCCTGAACTGGGCAGTGACGTGGGGTTTGTCCTCTAGGCTCTACATGGCAAATCCTAACACTGATGGATGGATCCTAACACCCTTCTGTGCACACCTGCTGTGAGCCATGGCCACAGACAACCCTATGGAAACCCTTCCTGGATCTTATGGGGGACTGGGGTCTGGGGCCCCCACTCAGAGAGAGAGTGGTTCTGGAGGCCAATCCCTCACCATGAGCTGAATGAGCTGGGGCTCCAGCCTGGGTGCATGTGTGGCCGCTGCCCGCGCCGCTGTTGGCCTGGGGATGGGGGGCTGCTTTGGTACAGAGTCTGGCCTGGTTCTAGCACCTGCCTCACAGGGGTGTGGCGGGCATGGGCAGATGAGGGAGTGTGAAATGCTCTCTTGTCTGAGGAGGGATGTGAGTGTAAGTGGCTTATTTGGGAGTTAGCACAGGGAGGGTGGGGAAGGGGTGTCCCGGAGCAGCTCACTGGGGGCAGCTGGGGACAGGTCTGCCCAGATGATTCTCCACAGGCCAGCACGCCCCCAGCCCAGGGTTGCAGGTGCTGGTGGGACGAAGCACAGGCACTGGGGGGTGCGGTGCTGGGGGAGGGCGGTGGGCCGTGCATCGACAGTCTAGAATGAAATATGCCTGGCCACACTTACTACTGCAAATCGGAAGGGCCTCTAGGAATCGTCATGTCTGACTTGCTTCTTCACAGAGGAAAACAGAGGTCCAGGGAGGAGGGCTTATCTGGGGTCGCATCGCAGGCCTCATCATGGGGCTGGTCCTGCCCTCGGGTGTGCTTTCCTCCCAGGGGCACCCACTGTTTCACAGGAGTTCCCCCCCTCTGCCCTCTGCCCTGGGCACCCTACCCATCTCAGCCCATCAGACCCTCACAACACCGTACGTGATGGAAATTACCATTCCCATTTCACAGATGAGAAAACTGAGGCCCAGGGAGGGCGGGTGAATGGCCAAGGCCACATGTGTTAGTAAGTGGCAAAGCTGGGGTGTGTGCTCCCAGAGCCAGGTTTGAGCCCCAGCACTCACGGCTGTTAGCCTCAGAGGAAACAAGGGGGCATGCTCTGGGAATATGAAGCCCATGGTTTCAGAGACAAGTACATTTTGTTGAGGAGAATGAAAATTTTGGCCAAAACTAAGCTGAGAAGCTGTTGGAAATGCCAAGGTCAGGAACTGCACATTGCTTCCGGGGAAGCTGGGGCCCAAAAACTGCTCCAGAGATGGGGGGTTGCAGCCCCGAGAGGGCGGGAACCAGCCTGAGAGGTTGAGGGGGACAGTGGGGACTGAGGAGAGGGGTTCCTGGCATGAGAATGGGGCACCCACGGGGCTGGGCATGCCGCTGCTCGCCCCCCGCCTGCCTGCCACTCTTGGGGCCACACACCGGGAGACAGGTGGCAGGCACAGATTTGCTCAGTGAGTTCCGGAGGAGAGAGACCGCCACCTTTCTTTACTCTCCCCAAATGGAGCAGAGTCTCTGGACTCCAGATGGCAGGGAGACTGCATCTTCATTACTGAGGTTAGACCAGGCACAAGTTCAGGGCTGGAAAGTGCTGGGAAACCAAGGACTGTAGACCCAGGGCATTTACGTTGTTCCTGTGGCCACTTGGCTGGATGCGGTCCCTAACTCAGGCTGGGGAAGCCAAGCTTCCGTCCCTGCGGTGGGCTGGAGCACCATGTCTGTGCGTTCACATCCCCCAGCAAGGCGCCACCGCCCCTCTGTGCCCTCTGGGCCTCAGCTGTCCCCTTCGTGAGTTTGAAACCCTGCAGCTGCAGGGGCTGGGGTTGCTCATGAACTTGAAATGCCCAGAGTCGCCTCTTCAAGGTGGGGAAGGGACAAGAGAGGCTTTCATCTTTTCTAAGCAGACCCAACAGAACCTTCTACATCCCCCAAACAAACGCAACAAAAATTCAGTACGCCAGGTATGTTCTTTTCAACAAGTCATTCTGACCCATGAATTTCTCACACACCTTGAGAGGGGGATTCAGACCGAATGAAGGGTTTTTCTGCTGGAACCAGGAAAGTTGCAGGCTTGGGGGACCTCAGACAAATCCATTCTCCATGGCAGTGGCTTCTGTGGCCACAGCTCGGTTCTCAAATGGTTTAGGAATTTTAAATCCAGGTCCAAATGGAGGCTAAGATGGCCAGGCTTCCTTCCATCCATGGGCCCAACTCACGGGAGGAGGCTGGCCGGTCCTGTGCTTGAGGAGCCTGTGGCCAGACAGGAGGTGAGATGACCCCCCACCCACTTCCCAGAGGCATCAGAAGGCTGCAGGAGCAGAACCTCCTTCCCAGGGGGCAGTCTGCACTCCCCAGACTGGGCGTGCCCGCGGAGGGGCCAGGACTCCCAGGGCCATGAGCCTCCTTGCTCCGTGGGACTGCCCGCCCCTCCCCCCTGCGTCCCATCTACAGCTCACCTTCGTTCCCTTTGTCCTTCAGTTACTCTTCTGCAACAAGGGGTTATCATGTCTGCCCCGCCCACCTGCTGCCGGGCCACCTGACTTGGCCCTCTCCACGTTCCCACATGCTTCGCCCGTCCTCTGCTGTTGGGTGTGTGAGCCCTTGGACCTACTGTCTTATCACCGGTTGCCCATTATTGGGCTCCTGTAGTCCTGCCTTTATCACTGGACTGCCCGCGTGTCCTGCGGCCACCACTCCTGGGCTCGATGTGCAAGCTTCTCTGCCCTCAGCTTAGCCCACCTCTTGGCCACAGGCAGGACGCATGCTTCCTGTTTGACATACATGCCTCTCTTGGCCTCCAGGACCCACAGTCATGTTTTCCTTCTGTCTTTCAGCCTAGTGGTTCTTGGACAGCTCCGATCTGTCTACTCTCAATGCCAAGTTTGTCATGTTTATTCCTTGGCCGCCTTCTCCATCCCTCTCTCTCTCTGGGTGATCCTACCTCCTCCTGTAGCTCGAACACTCACCATGTCAGTTAGCTACTGTGGGGCAGTGAACCCGGGGCCACCCGGCATCGGGCAGCAGTGAGCGTGCATTATCTCAGCTGTGTCCCCAAGCTTGACCCGGGTAGCTCTGCATCATGTACCTCGTTCTGCAGCCCCACCACATAGATGTGATCTCATGGCAAGAGCCGAAGCTCAAGCAGGCAAACACTTCAAGCTACTGTTGTCATTTTTTTGTTTTTGTTTTTTTTAAGATTTTATTTATTCATTTCAGAGAGAGAGAAAGAGCACAAGCGGGGAAAGGGGCAGAGGGAGAGAGAGAAGCAGGCTCCCCGCTGAGCAGGGAGCCCAATGCGGGGCTTGATCCCAGGACCTGGGGATCATGACCTGAACTGAAGGCAGACGCTTAACCGACTGAGCCACCTGGGTGCCCCTCAAGCTACTGTTGTCATTGTATCTGCTACCATCCTGGTCAGGGTGCCAGGAAGCATGGTTGACCCACTCTCTGTGAGCTGTATCAGGGATGTGAATGGATGATTCCATCATGGGAGAGTGAGGAATTGGGACCAATAATCCAACCAATCTACCCCAGCACATATGTGCTGCAACTCCTCAATGTCAGTCCAGGCCAGTCCTCTGCTCTGAGCTTCAGACTCGTTCCACACCCCTGTGGTATCTCCACTTGGCTCTCCAGAAGGCTACCAGAGACAATTATTCAGAGCATCTGTATCTTTAAGACTCAGTTTCCTTGTCTGTAAAGTGAGCAGGTTGATTCAGACAATCTACTAGTTCTGAAAGTAGGTCTCGGGTTGAGAGCTTGTGACTTTCTTTTGGAGTTTCCCCCTTCTAGATTTAGGTGATGGTGAAGAACATGGATGTATAGCCAATGACCAATTTGGGGCGATGCCTGTTGACCCCTTCCAGGGTCTGTGATCCTGGCTATCATTGAGTTCTCTTGGACCCCATGGAGGTCAGCTGGGCCATGCAAGGTGTGTGGATGAGGACCACATAGGCTGTGGGTAGAATGAGGGACTCTCCCAAGAGCTGAGAATCAGTTCCCAAACCCAAGCTCTGAATTTGGAGTGGCAGGACCAGTCTGTGGCCCTGCAGTTCTATTGCTGCAAGATGGAGAAGCCTTTTGTGGTCATTCTCATGGAGACATGTGTGGCCCGGGGATCTCACGTCCCAGGCAGTTTGCCCTCCAGCCTGGAGCAACCTTCCTCAAACCCCTCACGCCCCAAACAAAAGCTGCATCTGACTCCTCAGCCTTTGTGCACATCTGCATTATTAGCAATGCTAATACCATTCTGCAATGATAAATAATTAAACAATTATGGTCATGAATCAATAAGTTTAGCACATTTTTTCATCAGCAAATTGTACTGTATAAACAAGAAATATAAATTACCAAGTCTAATTTCCCCCTAAAATTATAAGCATTTTATATCTAATAATTAAAAAAGTATTAGAATTCAGTGTAGGATAGTTAGAACTTTAAGGAATTTTCAGTTTCTACCAAACACCATTAAATTGTCATGTTTTATGTCTCTGAATCTGATTAACATTTTGAGATCTGGCCTCGGAAATCTTTCTTTGTTAGTTCCCAGAGAAGCCCCTCTGGGTTCCCGTTTCTCTCTGTCCTCAGACAGCAAATCCACTGGGCTCCAGCTTCCAAGGGTCTGAATCCCTGGGGCCAGCTGGAGAGCTCAGATTGCTAGGAGTTCTCCACTAAAAGCACAGGTTACAAATCCATGGCGTGTAGGCACAATCCAGCCCTCCATAGATTTTTGTCTGTGGCCTGTTGGGAATTGTCTTATTTTTATGTTTTGTTTTTAAGTTTAGATTTCCAGACTTATTTTGGAAAAACCCCAGAAGGTGTACCAGCACTGGGTTCATAGTTTAAGTGAGTGTTTCAATGGGGCGTGAATTGTCTGGACTGCCCCAGTCCCCACTGCTCCCTACAGTCTCCCAGGCCCTGCGGCTGAGGGCATCTGCAATTGTCTCAGAGGGGCCACACCATCTTTCTTGTCCCTGGCCCCGTCTCTCATGTATGTCACCTGCATGGCCCTAAGGCGTCCAGGTTTGCAAACCCCAGATTAGTGATTGGAGTTTGATCCCTTCCATGCTGTCAGCACATAAGATAAAAGTCACTAAGGCTCAAATTCAAAGGCATTTTACAGGTGGGAGAACTGAGTTTAAGAGTGGGAGGTAGTTAAATAACCAAACCAAGGTCCTGCCCAGGATGGTTTCCTTTCACCTGTTGCGCATCACTTGCTAGGCTCTGACACAGCACCGCCAGCCAAGGAGCCTCCTCCAGCCCTCTGGCCGAGGCCTCTAGACAGCCAACCCGCCCCCGCCGCCGCACAGCCCCGCCCCCACCCCGTGGTTCTCTCCTCGCCTCTCCCCTCCGCCACTTCCCCACCTTCGCCCCCATCCCTGCTCTCTGCTCTTCTGGGCCTACCGTTAGGAGAAAGGGCTCTGATGAGATCAACCGGCAGCTGACCCTTCCCCTCTCCTCCTGAAACCCCCCTTCCAGCCCAGAGATGGGCTCCACCATCCACCCTGGGGCAAAGCCAGAGCCTGGGGATCCTAGCCACCTCCCTTCCCTCAGGACTCGGCTTCCTCAGTCCTCTGGGGGACTCCAGCTCCCCTGCACCCCCCTCCACTCCTTCCAGGCTGTGGCCGGAGCCCCTTCACTTCTTTGAAAGCATTTTCAACACAGCTGAAGAATGAGGTCTCTAAATTGCAAACCCAGTGAGTACCCCTAACCCCAGCTTAAAAATATCTAAAGACCTCATTGCCCTCAGATGAGGTCTAAATTTAATTGGGTGTTTTAGTTCAGGTGCGTTTGGAGGCAGGGGTGAGCAGCTCCCTCAAGTCAGCTCAAGAACCTGGAGGGGTGGTCCTCAAATTCTCAACGGGGGCCAGAAGGTGAGGCAGGCTGCCTCGTTCCTGTCACCTCCTCTGCGGGCTTCTCTCCCTGCTCCTCCGCATCCTGAACGCTTCCGAGAAAACTTCCCTCCCCAGCCCAGGGTGTTAGTGGCTCCATCCCCCTGTGCAGTGGGGACAGGTCCTGGTCACCCCCCTGGGGTCCACGGAGCTCTGCATCATGGGGTCAGGTCTTGGTCATTGTGGGGGGTTCGGGGAGATTCAGAGACTACCGTCCCTCCTAGACTTCAGTCCTGTAGGGAAGGCAGGACCCATGCACATGTGAGCAAAATCCTCGGCCCCAGAAGTGATAAACAGATCAACAAAAGCACCTGAGAAAAAAATCTGCTAACCAATGAACTCCCAAAATACTTGCGTGGGGCATGGCCCCTTGCCGGATGTTCAGGGTAGGCAGGGACCGAAATAAGCCCTAGGGCTCAGTCTCAGGGTGGCGGGGGTGGGGGGTGGGGGATGGGGGTTGGATGTATGGGGCATCTCAGCCTGGTTTTGTCTGGATGTGAGCCCCAGGCCAGGGCCCGAGGACACAGGTAGCTCCCTAGGGACCAGAGCCCAGCGAGTGGGGGTGGGGCAAGAGGGACTGCCTGCGCAGGGGTGCCTTCTGGATCCCATGGGAACTTCTGAGTTGTATGAGCTACAGCTCTCAGCGGCCCCCCCTGGGGAACAGGGCAGGTACACACGTGCCCATCAGTACTGCCCCCTACTGGTCCGGGTAACCCCAGAGCATCAGACCCACGTATTTAGGTGCTCATGCGGGTCCCGCACCGATGCAGCAGGTAGTGAGAGGTCTGGCGTGTGGGCACCTGGCACCTGGCCCACAGCAGGGGTCTGATGCAGAAGCCGAAGCTGCGGTCTCTGAGGGGCCCAGTGATTTGGGAGGAAACTGGGCATCATGGTGCTTTGGGGTCCCCCAAGCCCTCCTCTGGTGCTTGTGTCTTGGCTTTCTCTAAGGTCGGACTTCTGCAAGGTGCCAGGTGGAGGCTGATGCCAGCAAGCCAGGGCCTCCTTTCCCGAAGTGCAGGAAGGGCTGTGGCAAGGGGCCGCGGTGGCCCTCTGAGCTTGCCGGTGAGCCTGGGGGCTCTGTCACCTCGCCGCATACCCCTCCTCCATCTGTGGGTGGAAGGATCAGGGCCGCTGGTGCCAACACCAGTACCGGGGCCTCCAGATTTTGTTTCACTCGGTGGCTCTTAGCAACATGTTTCTTGCATTCTGCTCATTCTGTTTCACATTTCACACTTCCCCAGGCTAAGAGATCCATCCATCTAGTGCAAACACTTCTGACAGGGCTGGGGCGGGGGAGACCCCTGCTGGGCCCAACTTGGGGAGTTCACAGGGGTTGCTTAGTGGGGACAGCTCCCCGGTTCCTGGCACCTGCCCCAAACGCTTCCTGGCCTTGCAAGTCCCTCTGGGAGCTGGTGAGTGCCCTGAACCCTCCTCCCTCCTCCACCCTCTGCCCTTTCTACAGTGGCTCTGAGGACCTGCTGGGCCAGGCGGCACCCCAACACCTCCTGAATCACCCCCACACCTCCAACTAGGCCTCAGTCTTTTACTCTGTAGGGCCAGTGTTGACAAAGTTCTCCCTTCTACCTCCTCAAGGTCTCTAGTCACTTAGAAAAATTTATCTCCTCTCCCTCTATAAGTTTACATATAAGTTTTAATTTTTTTTGTACATTTTCCTTAATTTCCCCTCTCTTTTGCAACAGTGGATCAATTTGAACCATTGGATTGTTGTGAATGTATCTGTGTCTCTATCTATCTATATTTTTAATTTTAAATATATAATAACATTCAGAATTAGTTCATAAAACTGGATTACACAAAGCCAGCAGGTTTAAAAATATTTCAAAGATGTTGCTTTCATGCTTCAAATCCTTGAAAAGCCAAATACATTCACTTCTGAAACTAAGTCTTGGGTTTTGCTGGAAAAAAAAATAAGAAAAGTGTTTAATAGCACATATGGCATAATTTTATTTGACATCTGTTTTGTAACAAACAATATTTAGCTCACTTATTTGCTGAATGATACAGTACACAGTGCAAACAAAAAGTCCAATGAACAGTTTTTACAGAGTTTGTAATATATCAATATTTATTGCAAAAGAATGCAAAACTTAAATATTTAAGTGTGTCATTGATTGTAATATGCAAAACATTGATTATTGTACGTTGCCATTGCAAAAAAAAAAAAAGCATACTCAACGCCTTCTGGGGTATGAGAATGAGGTGAGTTTCAGCAAGAGAAGCTTGCCTGCTCCCCTTGGTGACATTTCATCTTAGGCCTGCACCCCCTCATTTGTGTCATCCTATCAAAGACAGCTGTCAATATATTTAGGATGCTTTAGCTCATAACAGCAAAAATGGTGAGACTATTGGCTTAATTGTGAAGAGTGATTGATTTTAATGGAAACAACATTTAAAAACTCAGAATGCACTTTCTGTTGGCAGCGTTAATAGAAGCTCTCATGAATTGAGGCCTCACACAGAAATGCATGCTACTTACTGCGAGGATTAGCAAAGGACAACAATGGTCGATGCATTAATTTTTTTTCACTCTGAAGTTGAAATAAATTGTTTACATAATTGGACGACAGGAACCAGTGCAGAAATAGGATTGGATACTACTTGGTACATAAAGTAAACACCAAAACTCTGGTCAATGAAATGGCAAGCAGGACATTGGTGTTGCTTTTCTTATAACCATCATTCTTGGACAAATGATACTGGAAAATACTTAAATAGACAGTTCTTCAAGTTGTGGGCAGGAAGAAATGACAAGGACTCCCTTGCTCTGTTCAGGTTTGTGGGGAGCGTCTTTTTCATCAATAAAATAATGCGACCAAGGGGTGCCTGGGTGGCTCAGTCGGTTAAGCATCTGCCCTTGGCTCAGGTCGTAATCTTGGGGTCCTGGGATGGAGTCCTTCGTAAGGCTCCATGCTCAGCAGGGAGTCTGCTTCTCCCTCTTCCTCTGCCCCTCCCCCCAACTTATGCTCTCTCTCAAATAAATAAATAAAATCTTTATTTTTTTTTTTTAAAGATTTTATTTATTTATTTGAGAGAGAGAGAGAATGAGAGATAGAAAGCACAAGAGGGAAGAGGGTCAGAGGGAGAAGCAGACTCCCTGCCGAGCAGGGAGCCCGATGCGGGACTCGATCCCGGGACTCCAGGATCATGACCTGAGCTGAAGGCAGTCGCTTAACCAACTGAGCCACCCAGGCGCCCAAATAAAATCTTTAAAAAAATAAATAAATGCCACCAAGATGAGTCTTCTCGACTGGAGGGTCTTCTGGGATTGATTTGAGCATGTTCAGGAGTCCCCAAAACAAGGCTCAGAGGAGGGGAGCACCATTGGGGTGTTCTTTTGAGTCTGGACCTTCCCCCAGGAATGTCACAGATTTGATCACTCCAGTGGGTTTTTCAGACTTCCAAAAGAATAATTATAGTAATGATGGCAGAAAAAATAGCTAGTATCTGCCTCCGTGTCGCAGACAGGTAAAGAGCCTTTCACACCTTCTATCACGCATGCCTATGTGGTAGCCCCAGGTTCAGAGGGCCCACCCAGGTCACTTTGAAAAAGCCATGCCTTGTGTCTTCCATTTTGCAATAGGTTCCCCTAAGTAGTCGGTGTCTACTGTGTGCATGGTACTCTCTAGGCTCTGTGTCCTGGGGTTGGTAAGATGGGGACACCAGGTCCCTGTCGTCTAGTTGCTGGGGGCTGAGGTCTGCATGAACCTGTATATGGGGGGCAGCAGTTGGCAGCTTTGGGGCAAAGGCAGAGGGGAAAGGCTCGGAGAAGCCCCTTGCAGGGAGCTGAGGTCAGAGCAGGCTGCATCCCCCAGGGAACCCTGTCCACACGATGACCATCCCCTTGCCCAGGGCAACCTCCCAGAGCCGAGAGCCCAGACGGCGGACAGCCTGGCTTTCCTCTGGTTCTCCCAGCTGCGCCTACCTCTTCCCCCACCCCCTGTCCGCTCAGCTGCGATGGATTCCCAGCCCCACTGGCTGCCTCGGCCCGCAGGGGCTTCACCTCCCTTCCTTGCAACGGCTCTGAGCCTCCGCCCCCACATGCTCAAAAGGAGGGTTCCAAGAGAGGACACGTGGAAAGGACTAGACAGTGCTTGGCACGGAGTAAGCCCTCCGAAAATACCCATTTGGAACGGTTCTTGCTCATCGTTGGTGCTCTTGTGGGTTCTAAGGTGATGATGGCGTGAGGCCCTGCCCTTGACCTAACCTCTCTGAGCCTCAGCTTCCTTGCCTGTAACTGGGGACGAGAGTTCGTCGCACACCTCGCCGGGCCACGGGGAGGATTACACTGAGCTTTCCGTGAACAGCGAGGGTCACAGAACAAGTGTACGAAGGTACAGCTACAGGAACCACCAGAAGGCTATGTTCCCACCCTGAGCAGCAGACCTGGGTCCACGTGGAAACCAAGAACCCACTCCAGGCGTGAAAATTCTCGTGCTGTGGGTCCTGCCCTTGCAGACATGGGAAGCAGAGGTGCAAGGAGACGTGCTCACCTTCTTTTGTAGGAGAAGCTTCCGGCAGATGCTGTGGCCATAACAACTGAGATCAGGGACTTGGGGCTGAAGTCTGGCTCGTGGGGTGATGGGGGGAGACCCCAGAGTAGCAGCTCACCTACCTCCTTCCTCCTCTGTTCTCAGCAGCAATTAGGAACACGAAGGAGACAGAAAGCAGAGACGAACAATGTGTGTCAGAAGGAAATAAGAACATTGCACAACTAGAATAAATAATAATATTTTTTCTGGCTTTAATGAAACTCTATAGATATAAAAAGCTGGAAAAGGGGATTTTTTTTTTTGCAGACCTTAATTATAGCAGGGTTGTTAGTAAATTTACTGAATTGCAAATGTAAAATATTCTGATGGCCTGAGTAAAACCACATATTTAAGCCTTCTAAATGAACATTTCTGTTTTTTGAGTAATTTGTACCATCTGTGTCAAAATTCTGAGTCTAAAAAAAAAAGCAGTGGAACAAATGTTGGTTCCATAAAACAGTCCTAGTTCATTGTTGAAATTGTCACACATTAACATTGCAGGCCATCTGGGAAGACAAAAGCCTCTAACCAGATTGCGGAGATGATTTTATTGGTCTGGTATTAATCAGGATGTGGCATAATATTTAAGCAGAAAGGAGAGATGAGGTGAAGCCGAGCCCTCCGTTCGCCCCAACTGTGCATAAGCGGGACCCCAGCACGGGGCATTTTTAAAGCCCGTTTCATCATCAGAACATACCAGTCAAAGGCAAGGTAAGATTTCCAGGGGAGGACTGGAAGCGTGCACACACAAAGCCCAGAGAAACGTCGCGAACTGGGGTGGCTCGTGGGGAGTGAGAGACCTCCAGAGCGGGTGTTACCAGAACCACGCTGGAGGGAAGCAGGGTGCAGTGGCTGCTGCTGACCTTCCCTTGTCCCGGGGCAAGCATGCATGGGAGTCAAGAATCTGATGTGCCCCCACTGAGTCCTGCTTCCTACTTAAGTCATATAATTCCACCAGTGCCGCGTGCTGCATGGAAGACGTGCACGCAGCTTGGAGACCCAGGGCGGGTGCCCTGTGTGCCCCTCAGAATACGAGCAGCTCGCAGAGCTCGGAGGCCTGTGTCTGAAGACTTTTCTTCTTCCTGCACAATGTGCCCCTGTACGCAAGCCACCAGCAGCGTGGCTGTGCTTCCTAAGAGAGAGGAAGGGAAATTCTGACTTGGCTCTCATTGCAGCTTATGCCCTGATAAGATCCCGCCCCCGCCCCGTGTGCCGTGTGAGTGACCGAAGCCTCGGGCGGGGGCGTCGGGCCTCTGCATCCTGCCGATCCACCGGATGCGGAGAGCTTCGGCCACACCTGTGTCACACCATGTGTCCCCTGCCCGCCTGCCTGGAGCGGCGCTGGGCAGCTTTGCCAGGCTGCGGAGGAACGCGGGGGCGTGGCTCCCTGCGGGGCTGCCTTTGGCCTTTGTTCCTTGTCCATCAGGAGGACATGTATGCATAAGCGCCCCTCCCAGACGGGTGGTATCCACCTTTGCTCCAAATGCGAGAATGTGTAGTCTTTTTCGAGTGTCTGCGGCACGCTCAGCGCTATTCCAGAGGGAGGGGAGAGCCCCGGCTGCAGGAATTGAGTCCAGTTCTCAAGGAAAGCTTACCTGAAACAGTGAGGGTAATGACAGCAGGGAATGTGAGTGGCTGGGTCCCCGGAGTTCAGATAATTAGGGCATGATTGGAACGGGTGTGGGATGCATCCAGAAGGCTCTCTTAAAAATGGAAGTGGATCACTCTACCCTTTAATGGCTCCCACTTGCCCACACCCCCGTGAGGCTCTGTGAGATCTGGCTTCTCACCCTCCGGGCTCCCGTGAGTGGGGCCTTTCCCCACTCTCCCCCCCAGGGCCTTTGCACCTGATGTTCTCCCTGCCTGGGGGGCCCTTGCTTGCCCCCTCTGCCGGTCCATTTAATCCCTTTCCTTCCTTCAGTGCCAGGTCAGGCGGTACTTCTTTCAAGACACATCCCTTGGGTCTCAGAGCAGCAAGCACTTCTCCTTTGTAGCACATGCCACTGTTTTAATGAAATAAATAACTTATTATGTAGTTACTGTCCATGCCTTCATATCCGAATACGGGAAGATGCTCCACTTTCCCAGTGACACAAAGAGAACTGTTTTGGGGAGTCCTGCTTGCATATATAAACCTTTAAGGATATAGTTAAGATAGTTCGATTCTTCCTCATAGCAGTTATTACTTTGCAACAGGTATTTGAGATCTCATGTCACGCAAGAGAGAAGGTTCATTTAGGAACCTTAAGAAGAAAGAATACTTTCTCATTCCCCTCTGCCAGGGGTCAACCATATCCAAACTCTCCAGTGTCCGTCCACCCTCAGTGTCTCCCTGCCCAGGAGCTGTTTGCTCAGGCTCTACCTCCAGGGACCGCTGGGGGGGCAGGGCTGTTTGAGTCCATGGGGGATGAGGGAAGGAGCTGTATGCAAAGCCGTGAGTACTCTTGGCCACCCAGGTTCACCATTAAATAACTACTTATCAGATTGCTTTTACGTGACCCTTAAACGGCTGCTTTCTAGTGACATCCAGCCCCTGTAATATGGAGATCGCCCACCCCTCCAATGATTATTATTGTTCTGTTTATTTTCTTTGCCTTTTTTCTTTCTTTTTTTTTACGGATCCCACCAGGTGATCTCTAGGATCATCCAAGATGCACATCGATTGAAGACCTGTAGGACTGATGTATCTTTCCTTGAAGTTCATTCAGAAAGGAATTGAGCACAGAGCCGGCAATGTGACCACAGACTTTGCAAAGACTCATGCACAAGGCAGCTGCCCAGTTTTGAACGGACAATTCTGGAAAAACCCTCGCCTTCTATTCGGCCATTAAGGTCATTCTTTATTGTTCCTGCTCTAGACTCCGTGCCTCATGAGGGCAGGGATCTCCTCAGTCTCTGTGCCTCACAGGGGACCTGGCTCACTGCAAGTGCTCAAAACACAGTTGCAGAATCAAGGGATGAATGGAAGGCACAATGTCTTGGAGTAGGAAGGGAAGCGGAGGAACGTGTGGGTGCAGCTGCAGCAAGGCAGGAGACGGGCTGTCAGTGGGTGGAACGGCTGTTCTTTCAGGCAGCAGAGCAAGGCTCACGGGCCTTCCAGGGGTGAGATTGGGACACCTCACGCACAGACATACCCGCAGAGACGCAGACCATAGACACGCATGCACACAAACTCAGACACACAGACATACAGAGAGAGATAGAGACACACACACACAAAGACATACAGACAGATATGGACACACCCCCCCCCACACACACACACACGCACAGAGTGCTCCAGCGGAAAAGTGATTCCAGGACAGAAGCCTCGAGAAGATGGGGGAGGGGAGGGATGGGAAGGTGGTGCCCCCCTTTGGCCGCGGTTCCTGTCATAGGGCCCGACCAGGTAATGAGGGCAGACGAGGTGCTCTCCTGATAATTCCTTCCTTGTTAGACATTGTTGTTAGCTCTCTAATGTTTCCACTTAAGTAACAGCCACTGAGGTGTGGGGCTTCCTGGTGCCTAATGGCTCAGGGTGGCGCTGAGGGCCATTAATCCTGGTGGCCATTAATCCCGGGAGATGCCCAGGGTCGTTACAGTGGTAATGCCAGCGGGGGCGCGTCCCCACCTCCAGCCCCTGGGAATGGCCCTCTGCGGGTGGTCCCGAGTCCCTGGGTGGTAGGTGTGCATCTGGTCTTTGCATGTGAGCATCTGTGTGTGTGCGTGATGCCCCCCACACACACAAGAAGGGGACCACAGTCCAAATGGGGACACGGGGACATGTGCATCTGAATCCCTAAGCGCTGCTCTGGGGCAGAGGGCCTCTGGGGTGGTGGGGCTGCTGCTTTTGGAGGACCAGGGACAGCAAGTTAATTGGAGAAAGGTTCTGGGTGGCCCTGGCTCTTTCAGAGTGTCAGGTGTGGGGCTCGGTGCCCTGCCTTTAGCGAGGATGAGCCAGCAGGGAGAAGGCACCCGACAGCACTAGGGCTGCGGTTAACTTGCTCGGGAGAAGCTGGGTTAGCAGCAGCATGCCTGCCCCGCGCTCCCGGACTGTCCTTTTGTTGTCCCTGGCCACTCTCCTCTCAGCTCCTGGCCTCTGCTCTCCGTGGCCTCCGTTCTCCGTGGCCTCTGCTGCCCCGTGGCCTCTATTGTCCCGTGGCCTCTGCTGCCCCGTGGCCTCTCCACACTTGGTCTTACGTTGATAGCACAACCTCCGGAGCCAGGCCTCCTGTGTTAGATCTTGGCTCTGCCAGGTCCTGGCTGCATGGCCCTGGGCGATTTACTTGCTTCCTCTAAACCTCGTAATTTTATCCATAAAATGAGGAAAACAACAAAACAGCAGAGCTGCTCTGAGGCTTAACTATCCTAACGGCAGGAGAGCTAGCAGGGCAGTGCCTGGAGCCCGGCGAGCTCCGTGGACGCCCTTCCTCCTCCTCTGCGTCTCCTCCCCCTCAGTTCCCGTCTTCCTTTAGCCTCTCTGCTCACCTCCGGCCTCCATCCCTGGACTGCCACACGTTCATCGGGCGCCGTGTCTCCGCCTCCACAGAGAAGCCGTGCCCGGTGGTTGTCCGCCCTCCGGAAGTGAACCCACAGTCGGCTGCAGCAGCCTGCCCTCGGACCCCTGCTGGCCTGACCCCTACAGGGGCTGTCTGTGGGCCCAGGGCCATCTGTGGCTTGGCGAAAGTGGGGCTTCGGGTGCAGGGCACGTGATCTAATGTAAGGCAGCCCCCCCCGGCCCATCCTGTGCCCTGGGGGTCCCCCCCCGCCCCATTCACTGCCCGGGTGCCCACCACGTGGGCAGGGCTTACAGTTGGCCTGGGCCCCCCCAGGTCTCACTTCAGGGCCTGGCCAATGTCTCACCCACACTGCACAGATGTGGAGCTGGCGGCCAGGTGGCTTTCCAGCGCTGACCTCCTAACACCCCCACCGGGCCACACACCACACGTCAACGCCTCCGTGAAAGGCAGACCTGCCCCTGCCATGAGGGTGAGTGGCAGTCTGGGACCAGGACACAGACACAGCTGATCTGGAGACTGGGACTCCAGATGGAGGAATCAGATTTGGCTCATTCTTTTCAGAATCCCTCAATTGGCCTGGCTTGTTTCTATCTTTGATTTCAAAGACCTTCTCAAGGCTGACCCCACCAGGAAGCCACCCACGACCAACGTGGTTCCCAGGGCCCCTGAGACAGCTTCGTCTCCCTGAGCCTCCACACAGCTCACCCGTAGTACAGTCCCGTCTCCCTTTGGGCTCAGGGACGGGTCTCAGCTGGGGTCCCTCTGCTCTGGGAGACTTTCCGGAAGACACGGGGAGCAGGGAGCAGTGTCCCCCACCCCCAAGGGCTGGCGGTGGGAGTCACACGTGGGCAGGGGAGGGGAACACTCTGGGAATACTGCCTGGCCCCACCCACCGAAGAACTGGTACGCAGAGAAATGTCACGGCTGCAGCACCAAAGTGTGGTATTATCAGCCCCATGCAACGGGCAAGTGGATTAAAATGCCATTAACACAGCAAATTAAGCTTACAGTGAAGTAAACAGAAATTAAATCAATAACCGGCACAGGGGGACAGCTGCCTTTCCCCAAGTGGCCTCCCAGGGACTGGGGCTGGTGGGTGCATGGGGGTGGGGGTGGGGGCTGGCTGCAGTGGGAGGGGTAAGCGGCATGTGCTGGGACACCAGTTGTCCAGGTGCTGAACTGTAGGCACTCGGAGAGCCCAGGCCAAGACCTCTCACTCTATAGAAGCAGCTTTCCTGTGTCCACCCTGGGGGACTCCCGTGGTCTGCAAGCTTCTGGTGCTTACGAAAGCAATTCAGATAGGTTTGACCTGCTAAGCATCCATCCACTCTTCTTTTGGCAATGGCATCTGGAATCTTCTTCAGGATTCAACCCTCTCCCAAACTCTCAGTTCATGCAGTTCTGGTAGTTTGACCCACTCTTTGGCTTAAGGCTGGCAACTTGCCCAGGCTTATCTCAGGAGAGAATCATTCGATTCAGGGATGCTTGGCTGACCCACGTTTGTGCCAGGAGGTAGTCCAAGGACTTTGTCTGGAACTTCTTGAAATACTTTCCTGTCATGAGGGGTTGCTGAGCTGATAGGAAGCAGATCTGAAACTGCAGGGACCATCCTGATGCATGGGGAGAGCTGGGCTAGGAGTGGAGCCACATGGAGGTAAGGAGACAGCCTCCTGTGCCTGGATCCAGCCATGCCTGAAGCTATACCAGATCTACCCCTTGGACTCTTCAGGAATCTGAACCTCTACACATTCTATCCTTTTATTTACAGTTTAAATTGGGATTTGTCATTTGCAACTAAAAGAATCCAACTTGAAAAATAAGGTTATTCCTTTTTAAAAAGAAGATCCGTTTGCCAAACACCTCTCAGGGACCCAAGCATGTGGTCAGATGGTAAGATGGATGGCGGTATCCCTCAGTGTCTCCTGCCCTCCCACCAGGTCTCTGTCTCCACCTCATTCACTCAGCAGAATCTGCCGTGTGTGTGTGTGTGTGTGTGTGTGTGTGTGTGTGTGTGTGTGTAGGGCAGGTGTCTCGTTGTGGAGACATGGGGAAGAGCAAGCAACAGAGAAGGGGTGCAGACAGTGTGAAGGCTTTCTGGCTCTTTCTTGGCTCCACTCATCTCAGGATGAAGGCACAAAAGTACCAGGCTCGGGAGTCCTAAGACCTGGGTTCCAGGGTCAGCTTTGTGCACATTTCCTATGTCTGTGGGCCAGTTTTCTGACCTCTGGATCACATTTCTTCATCCACCCCATGGGGTTGTGTGTTGTGCCCTGCTGGCCTGAGCAGCTGTCCCTCCACGGGGCAGCCATCCATCCATCCACCTGCTGGAGTCCTCCTTGGGGGCAGGTGGGCTCTGTGCAAGCCCCGTCCCTTTTGAGCCTCTGGCTTAAATGTCTAGGGCAGAGGAATCATTTTTGATTCTTGATTTTTTTTCTTAATTATTCTGGGGACACAGGGACCGATTCTTATTCCTTTTCCACTCTTAGTGGCTCCCTTGCCTGCCCTACTGCAGAGCTCCTAGAGGAGAAGGGAGAAGACCCAGGATAGACAGAGCTGGGGATGGCTTCTTCTGGCAGCTCTACCTCCCCAGCAGGACTCCACTCCTTCTGGAAACACTGCATGACTGCCCTGCACCCAGCTGGGCAGATGCTTGTCTCCTCTGTGCTTCAGTGGCCCCAGGGCTTCTCTCTGCCCTGGGGCAGTCCTGCTGCTTTGTAACTGGTCCCTCACTCTGCCCCTAGGACAAGCCCAGGGTCGGGGGCAGAGGAGGTTTCAACATGCATCTGCTGAGGGAATGAATTAATGAATGAAGTCTTGAAATGGAGGCTTTTCCTGAGGTCAGGGACTCTGATCTGTCTTTGGGACACTGGTTAGGATGGTTCCAGTGAGAGTGGTCACATCAGGAACTCCAATGTGAGGCTCTTGGGGCGTCACTGCCTCTCTATGGGATCTCTGGCCCCGTTTTCCCCACTTCTGCCCCCTGCTCACCCTATTTCTTGTTTCTAAAGGAGACCTCCTGGCCCCCCGCACTGCCCGGGATAAGGCTGTGGGGCCAGGCTGCTGCAGGCTCAGGCAGTGGGGAGGGGCTGCCCGGAGCTGTGTCTGGAGGAGAGGTGAGGTAGTTTGGTTGGAGGGCAGGGGGACTCTGCTGGGACTTGAGGTGGCATGACCGGGGGACTCTTTTTCCTTTGCTGGGTCATTGGTTCTCTGAAGATGTTTCTATAAACACTTCACATAGATGGAAGGAAGCATCACTTGCCCATTACAAGGATGATTTTTATTCCTACTATTTGGGGGGGCCAGTCGGGGTGAAGCACCCCATTGCTCCTTACCCTACAGGCAAGGGGCTCTCTTGCTAAAAGACACTCCTGATCTCCCAGCCTGACTCCAGCCCTCTGGTCAGTGGTCCCAGGGCCCCCAGCAGGCCTGACACCCCCAGGCTAGATGCCTCCTTGGGGAGGGGTGGCCAGGGGCCATCCTGACCACAGCCGCCCCACTGGCCTGCTGCCCGGCTGGGCTGGGGAAGGAAGGAGGGAGCTGGGGCCCACTTTGGAGTTTCAAATTCCTGTGTTGATTTTTCCCCTCTCCCTCTCTTAGGTTCCAAATCCAATTCTAGCTCCTGGCCAACTGGTAGAATTAAAGGATTAAGAGCTACCCAGGTCTTATCCCGATATGAAAAGATTTCACCGAGAGGCTCATAGTTCAGCATCCAAAGCCGGGGAAATCATTCCCGCCTGTGCGGGGTATTGTTTTGAAAGCCTCCCTGGAACCACCTTTTGAGCTCCTGGCTGAGGCATCACTGTTTCCCTTATCTCTTAAGACCTCGTTCATAATTGCTCAATGTCCAACAAGCAGAGAGGACTCTAGGCATTATCTGTTAAGGGCCCTCTAATCCAGTTCATAAGGACAGAGTGGTAATCAGGACACCTCGGGATCCTTCTAAAGTCAACGTACAATTTCACATGAGCCCTGAGCTGCTTTCTGGAGAGCCCCAGGGACAAACAGGTGCCGGCGCCCCCCAGAGAGGGGCATGTGAACTTGAGGGTGCGGGTGGGCTTGGCGCAGGTGGGGGCCAGTCAGGAGGAAACAGACTTTGTACAGAAGGGCAGAAGGGGTTTGTAGCAGGCTCTGGATACATTGGAAGCGCTCGCGTGGACCTGCATATGTGTGCGTGCGTGCATGTGTAGAGCGCTTGTGGGTGGGCTTGCTGCATGAAGGCAGAGGAGGGGGTCCAGGCCAGGCCCCGTGGGCTCATCTGATCAGCTGGGGCAGGGGAGGGCCATGCAGGGGTGGCCTCTGACGGGCAACGCCATGGCAGAGGTGTCGATGAATCAGAGGCGGCATCTTTGCAGGTCCACGGGAAGCTTCCTGACAAATGCTGTTAATCTTCGGGGTGGGGGGGCCAGCCAGTGTGCCTCTCCATATGGGCACACCTCGATCTATCAGTCGCCTGTCGCCCTTCATGGGACACAGGCGAGCTCCTCTGACTGATAGGGTCTTTGTGGAGACATCGCGGAGACTCTCTGCAGGTGCAAAGCTCAGATGCCAGAATTGCTCAGCCCCTCTCATGGGTTCATCTATCTGTACTGACAAATGGAGCTCCCTTCCCTCTCCCACCGTGGGGAAGGATGGCTTTAAGATGATTCTCAGCACAGAGCTGGGTCTCCCTTCTTCCTTTCTGGGGCTGTCCTCAGCTAGACCTCTCAGCACCTCTCCAGTGCAAGCAAGATTCACCCCTCTCATGCCCTCCAGACCTGCCCTCCACCCTCTGCCCCTCTGGGCCCACCTGGAAGCCTGGGGTCCAGCGCCTCTGTGCTGCCAACCACGGTCCGCCTGCCGTCAGCAGAGCCACCCTCTGCTGACGCATAATCCAATGGGGCCGAAGCATCCCGAGATTCCTAGAGAGGGAATGAGAAAGGTCTAGTCTGTTTGTTGGGGTCTCCTCAAAGCAGACCCCGAGATAAGGATGCCTTGTCAGTGGTTTATTTGGGAGGCAATCCCAGTAAGCCCTGGTGGGGGGGGAAGTGAGAAGAGGGGAGAAGGCAGCTGAACAAGGTGGGTGTCACAAGTCCCATGGGAGCTGGGGGATGTGCTCTAGCATAGGCCCCGGGGCGGGCCGCCCCTGAGGTGCTAGTTGCCCGGTCCTCTGCTGGTTCTCCAAGGCTTTGGAGAGGTCCTCAGGGACAGAGACGGGGAGCCTCTGCCTCTGGCCATTGGAAGCAGCAGGTGTGTGCTCTGTCATGCTAAGGCCTGAGAGTCATGGGCAGGGCGCAGCCAGCATCAGCTACAACAGGCTTGCCTAGGCCACATTTCCTGGCCGGGCTGGTCAAGGTGATGGGACAGTGGAAATGTGGGTGGCCCCAAGGTCGTCCCTTGCGGGGGTTTCTGTTGGCCTCCTAGGGCCCTGGCCTGCTTGCTCCCTGGGCAGGACCCTGCCCGGCCGCCCCCCCCAGCCTCCAACCACTAGCCACCAAGTTTGGGTACAAGCCAGGGCAGGCACAGCATGTGTGGGGGTTCACTCCGGAGCTGTGGTGTGACACTGAGCCAGTGTCGTCCATCTCAAACCCTTGCTCTTGGCACAGGAATGTGGGGACCCTGCAGACAAGAGAGCTGGGAAGGTTAACATGGAGAGCACAGGGGGGGACACTATTGTGAATGCCTGTTCAGCTTAATACAGACACAGATGGATGCATGTAGAAATATCTGTGGATCTGTGTGTAGGCGGGGGTTAGTGTGCACACATACATCCTTGCTGTGTCGGCTGGGGGTGCCGGGAAGCAGTGACACCCCGGGAATAACGAGCACACCCAGCATTAGGACCTTGGCTTCTATTACCATCCTCGGAAATAGGAAGCAGGGCTCCTTGGAGAAATGGCTGCTTCTAGGACTGAAGCAGGAAATACGCAAGGTGATCCCAGACACTTACAGGATTGGAAAGTAAGAGTGTGTGCTTAAAACACATGCACGCATGCATACACATATACTCACACACTCATGCACGCACACACACTCACACACTCACGCATGCACACACTCACACATATACCCACATAGGCACACACACTCACACTCATGCACACACACTTACACACACATACACACACTCACGCACACACATATACTCACACGCATACACATACACACTCACGCATGCACACACTCACACATGTATACCCACACAGGTACACACACATACACTCATGCACGCACACACACTCATACTCACACACTCACACATATACTCACACACTCGTGCATGCACACACATACTCACGCGTGCACACTCACACATTTACTCACACACGCATTCATGCACACACACATATACTCACACCCTCACGCACACACACACTCACACACACACTCACACTCACACGCACACACACACACAGAGTGTCAGGAGTATGTCAAAGAGACACAGGAGCCAACTGGACTAGCTCCCGATGGCCAAAGCTAGAACAATTTGAGCCACAAACTAAATAATACAGTATTGGGTTATATCCTAAAGTATAAAATACATATCCAGGAGTCCATATGGAGATAAATAAATAATCGAATGAATATGTGGGGGAGAATAGAGGAATCTCCTCTACAGAAGAATTTGAAACAATTCATGTAGAGACTCTGCCCTCCAGGAGGTGGATTATAATTCCTGCTTCTTCCGTGTGGGCCGCACACAGTGACTCTCTTCCAAAGTGTGCAGAATAGAAGGAAGGGGTAAGAAAGGGTGACTTCACTGTGAGGAACACTGACCCCAGTCGAGTGACCAAGGTCCACATCAACAGCAACGCTGGGTTGCGGTGATGTGATAGGAATGACCCTTGCCTCTGTGGTATTTCTCCCAAAGATCCACAATCCCAGTCTAAGCACGAGAAAAACATCCGACAAACCCACATGGAGGGACATTCTACAAAATACCTGACCAGTATTCCTCAAATCTGCCAAGCCCATTAACCACAAGGGAAGTCAGAGAAACTTCAAGTCTAGAAGGTCCTCAGGAGACATGACGACGAAATTGAAGGTGGGATCCTGGAACAGAGGAGGACATTAGGGGCAAAAACTAAGGAAATCGGAATAAAGTGTGGACCTCAGTTAATAACGCATCAGTACTGGCTCCTTATTGATGACAGATGTCCCATAGTAATACAAGATCCTAACAATATGGGACTCAAAGTACTATCTTCACCACTTTTGTGTAAATCTGCAACTATTCTAAAATAAAGTTCTTTTTTTTAAATGGAGCACCTTTCCTTGAAGGCAGCTCAGCCGTTGATAAAAGTGTCTGGCACGGGGCTGGGAAACTTGGTTTCTTGTCACCAGGCAAGTCACCCTCTCTCTGGGCCTCAGTTTCTCCATCTGTCAAATGGCAAGACTGATCCCTAGGTCTAAGCTTGACAGTCATGGTTTCCTTCATACACCACTTGAGAAGTTGGAGAAGCCTTTTTAAGCAGAGGGACCCAGTTGAGAGCAGCTTTTGCAGGGTGGATGGATTAGGAACATACCCCAGGCAGGGCATTTGGAGAGTATTTGTGCTTGGCCTTAGCACCTTCCTTGCTGGGCCTCCCCCTTCTCAGGCCATGCCCCACGGCTCCCTTGTTGTCATTTTTCCAACCAGTTCCTGGGAGCACTGGGCAAGGAGGGGGTTTGATGATGTGAGGATGCAGTGATGTGTTTTAATGCACTGTTTCCTGGGGACCTAGAATGAAAATTTTAACAGCTCAGAAGCTATGCATTGAAGGCGCCTCTCCTGTGGGCTCTCAGAAGGGTATTCCAACTAAATTGCAGAAATAAATATGCATCTTCCTCGTTTTTGATGAGCAATCACCGCACAGAGCCCGAATCCTTAAGTGGCTGTGCGCTTCCTCAATGGGAAAACAGCCGTCTTCGAGTGGCCTGGTTTCAGTGCTTTTCAGTGTTTGTGCTTTGTGGCCAGAAGGCCACATGCTTCACCAGACCTGCCTGGAGCTGACCTGCGTTGCCGAGCCAGGGAACAACCCAAAAATGGAAAGTGGAGATTTGAAAAAAACGCACCCCCATGGAAAAACAGGGTCTAGAGCAGAAGTCATCAGAGCCTGTCCATCCACACGGAGTCCACACACGAGCTAATTCTTGCACTTGGGCGAGACCTTTTAGAGGACAAAGGGAGGGAGCTGGTTCTGTGACACCTAAGCATCGGCAGGGTCCACACAGCCCCACTTGCACCTGCAAGGGTCAGCCCTGATATTTGCTTCACCCTCCTCCTCATGCCGCCCTGAACCCAAGCGTGAGCTTGGTTGCCATGTTTCTCCAGACACCTGCAGGACGGTATCAGAAACACCTCCAGGACTGCACTGTGATGTGGTTTAATGAATGGCCAACACTGTGTCAGAAACAGCAAGAAAAAAAAAAACAAACCTTGCACAAATCCCCAAACCTGTTAGCTGGAAAATATTCCAAGATCAACACATTTTAATTCACTAATTAATACAGCTAAAAGGCATTTTTCATATTAGACTTATTAAAATCACTTGTATTTAAGTGTTTTTGAACTCATATTTTCCAATGCTGTGCGTTTTTCTAAAGTGTTCTAGTCATGTTATGCAAATGCCTATTTAAATTACCAGGGGTATTTGTTTTCTATTTCTACTCTGTAAAACATAATTTTAATACAAGTTATTTGTGAAATGCGCATTGGAAAAAAGAAAATAAGATTTGAGATGGCATTTCTATGATAATTTTATTGCAAATGTTGACCATGTTTTTGTATTTGTCTGCAAAAGGTAATGCAAAATATACATAAGACATATTTCTGGGATTTATTGTGGTATGTGACTAAATTAGTAAAGGAAAATTTGCTTCATTTTTTGAACCCGAGGCACAGCAGTCCATCACCCCGTGAGGCATGGTTTAGAGGGAACAGTGACAGCCACGTGGCAGGCTGAAACCCGCGCCATCCCAGAGAGAAAATTCGCTCTCCCTTTGCGCTTAAACAAGATTTTCTGACACCTGTGTGCTGCCAGACATGACATCTGAGGCAGAAACACAGGACTTTGCAGGCGAGAAGGAGGCTTTGCTCCAAGCAGGGCAGGACCTGCAGGGAGGGCATGACCAGGATTTTCTGGAGTGACAAGGGAGTGAATGTGGTGACCACACTCCAGGGCAGGGAGAGCCCTAGGAGAAGGCCCTGGGGAGGGTCTTCCTTTCTTTGTGGATTTACTTAAAACGTATAGTCTTCCAACTACGAGAGCCTTTTTGATACACACATGATCAGGCATAATAAGATGGCTAGAGACAAAAATGAAGTTGAGAGAGGGAACCCTAGGTTAAGGATTAAATATTAATGTTATTTCTGAGCTTCCTGGCAGCCAAGGCAAAAAGGGAAAACAATGACTTTAGTGCCTTTCATTGTCTACCTGTTGGGAGGAAGGACAGCTTACCCCAGCCTTCCAGTCTTGGTGGGATCCACAGTGGGCACTTCATAAGGGAAAGCAGGGACATGGTGAGCTCTGTCCCCCAAGGTGAGTTTACAGAGGCTGCAGAAATGCTCTTACAAATGGTAATTGCATTCAAACAAAGGGTTTGGTGGTTTGTCGCTTTTAAAGATGTTTCTGGGCTGGTGTGGGAAGTACGTGTGACAGAATGAGACTCCATCTCCGACACCCCCTGACTACAGTCCTGGAGGGCGGTCACTGCTCCCCATCACGTGTGTCAGCTAGGGCTGACATTGGGGTGTTTCCCAGGCCCCCCTGAACTCAGGGGAGGGAGCTGCCCATCCTAAAGTCTGGCTGGGGGAATCAGAGGGATTGCTGTAGGGCCCTTGTGCTGGTGGGGATTCTCGTCAGTGTGTCCCCCTTTTAGATGCCAAATTGTGGTTTTAAAAACCAGGGTACGGGATGGTAACCCTCCTGTCACCAGGGCAACCCCCTCACTGATATCTGCAGAGAGAGACCCCGGCTTACCCTGGGTAAAAGGGCCTCCTGGCATCTCCTGAGCACACACAGCAAGTTCTTGCTCACAGTGGACCCAGTGTAGATTTCTTGAACGGAAATGAGAGTGCACGCTGTCTGGGCCAGTGGGGCAAGAACGTGGCCAGCAAATCGAAACTGTGTGACTTTGGGCCAGGCCTTCGCTGCCCCAAGTCTGTCTCCTCATCCAGAACGTGGAAATGACAAAACCAGCCGTGTGGAGATGTTGGGAAGACAAAGAAGAATGTGTACAAAGTGCCGGCTCATCGCTGGGGCTGGGGCTCCCATGAAGACCACAGTGCCCAGAAGACAAGCCGAGTGGACTTGCAGCGGGCACTTGACTTGCAAAGTGGTCTGTGTACATCATCTCTTAAATCCACACAGTGATCTTGTGAAATTAGGTCTAACTACGATTGTGCCCATTTCCTGGAGAAGGAACCGGTTCAGAGGGGTTCATTGACTTGCCCAGGGATGCACAGCATTTCAAGGGTGGGTCTAGGACAAGACACAGGTCTCCCAAGTCTTATTCAGTGCTCCCTCTATTCTATCCCTTTGATCCTGGGGATTGGGTGGCACACTTAGGCCGGGCCCAACATCTTCACTTAGGCAGGACCGGGCTCCAGGGGATGAAGTGTGCTCAGCCAGGCACGGGCCACGGGCTGGGAGATCACTTTCCGTCTCCACTGTTTCTTCCCTTCCCCTTGAACCAGCTGGGGCTGGGTCAGTGAGGAAAGCGTATGGCTCCACATCCAAGAAAGAGGGAGGGGACCCTGGCCGTGTGCTCGCCTCCCCTCTGAGAGCCCCGTGAGACTCACGCCTGGTAAGTGAGTGATGCCCACCTTGGGATGCAGGGGCCGTGGCTTTCCTTTCTACGAGCCAGGGCTGTGCGTTGGGTTCTGTCACTCAAAGGGGCACGTGGGGACTCCTCTGGACGGGCCTACCCAGAGGACTGTCGGGGAGCAGAGCTGAGTATGTGGCTGGCAGGTGAACCGCCCTGGTGGCCGTGTCCAGAGACCAGACAAAAGGCCTGCACAGCAAGGTGCAGGAGCTGTGACCATAATTCTACTTTTTGAGGCCTTCAGGGGGATCATAAGCCTGGAGCGTCTGTTCTGTAGAGTTCCCATTTGGATGAACAGATGTTTTAAAACAGAGTCCTCGATTCTGGGGGCATGGGGACCCCAAAGGCAGGCTCTGCTGACACGCTTGGGGCGGTGTTTCCTGAGTATCCAGGCTCCACAAGGGACACGCACTTCACAAGCTGCAGGGAGAAGGGGCTTCCTGCTGGGAGCCCACCCCTGGGGTCTCTGAGCCCACCCGCCCCTTCGGGGCTGCCTTGGCCTCTGTCCGAGCCAGCCTCTCAGCAGAAATTGGGGCCGTTGACAGCAGAGGCCTGCCTCCCTTTCAGTGCTGGGTGTGCCCGATAGCCTCGCAGTTCTGGGGGCTGTGTCTGCGGACGCCATAAAGGGAGTCACTCAAGTTCACTCAGCCAGAAATGTTTGCCCTTCACAGGATGTTTTGGATTCAAGTCCCCAAATGTGTGCTGAGCACCTTCTCTTGGTCAGGCTCTGGACTGGGCTTGAGGGTCCAGTGGGAACTGAGGGGGACGTGGGCCTGGCCTCAGGGGCTCTCTGGCTGGAGGCCAAGGTGGACGCCAAATACATGGTCACAAATGGCAAATTAATAATCATAGGTTGCAAAGTGCTTCAAAGGAGAGACGGTTTGGTGGGGTCCTGCCCTGCCTTGGGGCACAGAAGCCTCCCTGAGACCACCAAGCCTGAAAGAAGGCTGTGTGGGGCACTCCTCCATCTGTTCCACAGTGGAGTAGTAAGCTCCTGGCACGTGCCAGGAGCCGGGTGAGGGGCTGGGTGTACATGGCTGACCAAGCCTTACAGGACCGCTGTTCACCTAGAGGGCAAGGTCAAGGTCAGGGTCAGGGGACACAAGCAAGAAACTACCATAATTTGGGGGGACAATCAGTGTAAGGAAGGGAGTCAAACAGCACTTGCTGTTCCCTCCACCAGGAAGGTTTTTCCCTCCCACCTTCCACATGGCTGTTTCCTTCATAGCCATGTTCCTCTATTCAGGTCTCTGTTCAAAGATCTCCTCCTCCAAGAGGCCTCCCTGATAAGCCACTCTAAGCCTGCTCCAGTCCCATCCCTGTTTCATCTTCTTTCTGGTTCTTATCACTGACTAAGATGAACTTCCTTGTTGGCTTGTTTACTGTCTGTGGCCCACCTCTGCCCCAACCAGAAAGGAAGCCTCAGAACCTTGAGGCCTTGTCCATCTTGGTCACTGTCTTGGCCTCGACACTGGAATGATGCCTTGCATGGAGTGAGTACCTATTAGTACTTGCTGAATGGATGAATATTTTAGGGGCCCCCTGTAGAGCTGGGGAAGCAGACCAGGCCCCTCTCCTCCCTCTGGAGGTCTGGCAGGCCCAGGGCGACCCCCAGGGACCCCAGGCCCCCAGACCCCCAGGTCCCCACCCCCACCCACTGGCTGCTCAGGAGGCTCTTCCTTTGTTCTCCCTTGGGGTTTCTGCAGCGGGAAGGCCAAGGGTGTTCTGGGTTTGGTTTTTGTAATTGGTTTGATATGATCATGAAAAGTATCTAAAAATTGGACAGCTGGAAATGTTTTTCCTCCCATTTATTACTTAAAACAGCCTTAGAGTTTGGAGTTGTTTTTAAAATCAGATTCTCCTCACTAAAAAAAATAAAAAATAAAAAGTAAATACCATGAGCCCACTCCTGCATATTTCTGACAAGACCCTGCAAGGTCATGATAAGGCCTCTGCTTGTGGGGTGCAGGGCTCCTCCGGGCTCTAGACGAGAACTGGGGAGCGTCCAGAGCTGGGTCTTGGCCATTCTGTAGTCACAGTATCAGGAGGGAAAGATAAATTAAGATGAGTGTATTGCTCAGTTAGACATTAACCACGCCAGTGAAAAAGTATTGTGAATGTTAAAATGGCCCAGACTAAAATATACTGAGGTTAAAATACAGGGTAACTTTACAAATCACTAATAATTTCTTTGGCTTTCACTGCAATAACATTGATTTAATTCATTAGATTCCTTTCTAAATCTATATTTCAGTTTTAGAGTTGTCAGTTTCTGTTAATGACAATTTTGCCCCATCTGTTCCAACATGAAAATGAGGCTCCTTGCCGCAGACAAGATAGATCTCTAAGAGTTTAAAAAGGAGAAGTCTTAAAGGTATTTCACTCAGATGAGGCCCTGTTTGATGATTCACACTCAAAATGACGCTACCCACAAAAGAACTTTGCGTTGATGCCCGTGGAAAGAGGGACCCCCCCTCCAACCACATCCACCCAGCTCACTGCCCCGTGGCCACCCCCACATCACACGGACCCACTGCGTTACCATCATTTCATATTTTGGAGGGGAATATTCAAAACATTACCACTCATTCTTTTTTTTTTTTTTTTAATGACAGAGCAATAATTCTGGGTGTCAGCATATCAGAATTCCAGTGGCTGTGATCGGAATGAAAATGAGCCGCTGTAAGTTGGCCATTCAAATCGTCCTATTACAGTAAGTCATTTCCGTGAGCCCGGTGAGCCTCTGTCTGCCGAGGGGGGCAGTGTCTGGGCCTCCAGCTCTGTGACAAACATCTCTGATGTTCCCCTCCAGCCCACCAGCCCGCACATCTGCCAGGCTTCTGCAGGAGATGGTTTTGAAAGTGTGTGCCCACATCCAGAGCCAGACGATGGCACCCGAGGGGCTAGCTCGGGCCAGCCACAGGCCTCCAAGAGGAATACACCAGAGTGTCCGGTGGTTCGACTTCCCTGGAAAGAAGGGGCCCCGCCTGGCCACAAACGGAGGGAGGCATTCCGGAGGCTGCAGCAGGGGTCCTGCCTTCCTGGGGGAAGACGTTCCGCTAATTATCAATTGTGGAAAAACAGGCCTGCCCACTGAAGACACTCAGTGTGGTATGTAGTCCGTGACCCAGGGAACCGGGCATTTTTTTTTTTTTCAGTTTAAAAACCTTCTAGAAAAAGAGGCAGGCATTAAGACATATATGAAATTAGGCCCCATCGTCAAAGTTAATATCCACCATATGTATTTACGTTCAACTCAACTCCAACAAATCGAGGACTGCATTATAGCATGGAGGGAGAGGAGATTGCCTCTCAGCTCGGGCTGACATTAGGGTGAGTTACTGTTTTGCTGTAGACTTCTCCAGAACGTCTAAAGACAGTTGAGAAAATCAGATTGAAAATCCTCCTTTTGGATCTGCCTCCTAATTTCAAATACAAACTAGGGAAATTTTAACATTTCAGATGTCACACCTTGAGCAAATTAAAAATCAACAAAAATATTAAGGTTCTCTGTGACCTGCTCAAGTGTATAGAATGTACAAAAACTTTAATCAAACACTTGGGTTTGCTCAGTTTTAAATTGTGTTACTTTAATAGTTTCTTCTCTGCTGTTTATATTAATGACATATTCCCATCTAAATATATCGCTGTGCAGAAAAGCCATCACAACATTTCTAAGGTTGAATGAATGCAGTTGTATTCATGGTTTTTTAATAAAAAGATCTCTTTCTATTAAGTCCCCTCTTTTTTTTTTTTTCCTCCAAGGATGGAGTCTCTCCTCCTCGCGTACAGGGGCTTGCGGAGGGATGTGAACGCACCACGCTGTCTTCAGTGTGCAAAAACCTGCCTGCCAGCCCCGTTCCCTCACATACCCCAGCCTAGGACGAGGCAGTCGAGGGTGGGGGGTGGGGCGTGGAAGCACAAATTGCTTTTTCTAAACATCAGCCGAAGGTCTCATCATTTGGAAAACGTCTTAATTTGCTCTTCTCAGCAAAGCGGTAGAGAGCATGCACGCCTGGTTCAGTTGGGGAGGGCCCCACCTTACTCAGATGTGTCTGGAGGGATGCACCAAAGGGCAGAATGTGGGGGAATGGTTGGCTCCAGGCTCTCCGAGGTACAGGCTTGGGATTTAAGACCCCTCACCACCAGATGGTTGAAAACCTCCAGAGAACTCTCACGTCCTCTGGGTTAAAGTTCTCACGCAGCCTCTCCAATCTGGGGCTTGTCTGAGACTGAGGACAGGCCTCCTATGGGTCTCTAGTTTGGGCAGAACCGAAGTTAAACTTTCCAATTCTATAAAACTGATCAGTTGTCAGCGTGCCGGGTGGAGGAAGGAGAACGAGTCATAGGTTATTCAAGGGTTATTTGGAGATAAATTCCCCAGGAGCCAGGAGCCTTTGAACTTGCTCTGGACTGGGGCAGAGGACTCCAGCTGGCTGGCCTGGCTCCTCATCTGTGCAAGACAGCTTTTAAGGAGTCTTCTTGCTCCAGAACTCTCCCTTACAGAAAATAGCCAGATCTTTCAATACAACATTTCTGTGAAATCGTAAGTGCCCTATAACTATAAATACAAATAAATATATTATTATCCTTACATTTACAGTTACTATGTAAAGTGACACCTAGGGGTCTAGTCATTTACAAGGTCTGTTCAAAATAAAGCTTTCACCTGTCTACCTTTCTTGCCAAGTTATTTTTGGATTTATGGGCTATTATGAAATATCTTGGACATACAGACCAAAATAAATAACATAATAAACACATACGTGCACACCACCCAGTTGTATCACATCTTAGCAGGATGTCATATCTGCTCCAGATTTTTTTTCCCCAGGAACTAAGACGTGAGGGCAGCCGCGTGCCCCGGACTCCCTGCCGCCCAGGGATGGGTACCGCTGTAGCAAGGAGTTTTCACACAGGCCAGGCTTTTGGCAGCCTGGGCAGGGGAGCCAACTGGCCCAGCAGAGGGGTTGCTCCTTGGGAACACCATCCCGCACCTCTTGCTTCCTCATCCCCAGGAAGGGGAAGAAGGCAACACGCAAACCGAAGGACACACGTTTGACCCGAAGGCCCAGCAAGAACTGTATGTTTGCAAGGTGCCGCGATCTGTAGGCTGGAGAAACGAGGTGATTAAGGCTAAAAATGAATACGCCTGACGTGGGATACTAGCCTTCTGAAATAATTAGGCCACGAGCTACAGGATGAGGCCGAGCTAGGCAGGTGTCTGTGGAATAAGAGACACGTCCTCACGCCCCCGCTCCCCCCCCGCCCCCGCACCCATGCCTTTTCCAAATGGTTGCAAAGTACCTTAGTTTTCTCACGGAATTGGTTTTAGAAACAATTCACTTCTGACCACACAGGACAGGGGATTCAAGAGGTATCTTTTTAAGCCGGTTGCGATGAGATCAGGGGCTTTGCTAATCAACTAGAAATATTCCTGGATATGAAATCTTTACCTGTTTAAGAAAATTATATAATATATTTTCAGCAAATGAATTCCATCTGGACCAGTTACAGCACAAAATCAGCTATGTTATGCAAATAGTTATCTTTGTGGTTGAAATCAATAACTTATTTTCTTCTGTAATAAAGAAAAAAGGGGAATAAGCTATTATTAATTATGTACAAAATGAAATCTTTTCTTGCAAGGCTATGGGTTTCATTTCATTATGACGGCTTTCTTCATGCCAATTTCTGGGACCTTGACAAGAGCCTTTGGTGGGACATCCCTAAGGCCACCTCTCATGGGGAAAGCGACCTGGGTCGCCGAGCGTGGGCCTGCCTCTCTCGGGAAGCCCACAGGGCCATGGTGTGTGCCGGGGGGGTTTCTGCCAGCAAGCTGGGCCGGCCCGGGCTCTTCCCTCAGGTGATAGTTCCGAGGAACACCTTATTTATAAAGCTTGCTCGACCACAGTGAGTCAGTATCAGCTCCAGTTATAGATGAAGTTAATGACAATATTGATTATGCCATAACCCGTGTGAATACTGAGAGTATGGCCTTTTAGCCACAGGGCCATATTTATGAGCTATTTCTGCCCTCCTGATCGTGCCCCGGTCCTGCAGGAAAATCACTCTTTGTGTTCTATTCTGAGCCAAGCAGTGTATCTCTTGTGACCCCCTGAGGCCCAGAAAGCAGAAGCAATGGGTGTGCAACTCTTCACGCCAACCAGGAGTCCCTGGGCCAGTTCATTTTCTCATGGTGGCCGCCCTCCCCTTTACCTTCACCTGCGAACAGGGGCCCCACACCGGGAGAATCCCCAGAGCCACACTGGGCCCGCCAGGACGGCCACTGGGGCCTCTTTTGGGCCAGGTCGCATCCCAGCTGGTGTCAATGGAACGTGTTCAGGGTATTATCCCTGGGTCTGCTCTCCTCAAATCCATGTGCACACTCCCCGAGACTTCAGTGTGCAAATCCGTCCGCGCCTCTGTGGGGCTGCAGCATGGTTATTTTTGGCCCCCTGCCATTTCATTTACGAGGTACTTGTATTTGACAAACGGATCTCATTTATGCACAGATATCAGGCTTCTTCCTGCCTGATTATCAAGCACAAGACCCTGCCCTGACCTCGGTCCCAGGGCTTTTCCCTCAGCGGAGGGGCCATGCTTTCCTGGCTTCTGTGAGGCCTGTTGCAAACACAAGCCCGGCCCCAATCTTCTGGCCGAAGGACTCTGAAGCCAGGGTCTGTCGGAGTCTTTATTAGCACATGGTGTGTGCCCAGCAGGAACATTCCTACTACTCCTGAAGGTCCTGGGGGTTGCTGGCAGTGGGAGGACTCGGCTTTCAGGGGACCCGGGAGCGGGTGGGTGGGTGCAGGAGGGTCAGAGGCTGGGTGTGCTGCGGGCAGGGTGGCCTCCGGGGGCTGGGGGCACGGCTGACCAGCCCAGGGGTTTCCAGCGAGCACTGGACTCTGAAGCCTCTTCCCCCCGCCCTTCCTCCTCCTGGGAAGCAGGTGGGGTCCCCATTGGCCTCTGCGTGGGATGGCAGGCAGACGCCTCGTTAACCACCCTTCCTCCATCCAGGCCTGTTTATGGATTCCTCTGACCGAGTCCGCCAGGCAGCTTGAACCGGTTGTGGACAGCTGGGCCGCTTGGCATTTTATGGCAAGTGGCGGCTTCCCAAGGCTGTAACTGTGTGTGCTGGGCGGGCGCAGAGGGATGTGTCTCCCTCACTTGAGGGACTGCCCTCCCCAGGGGTGCGGGGGGGCGGCCGGAGCCTGCACGCTGTGCCGTCACCCCAGCTGGCTGCGGGGAGCAGGGGCAGAGGGGCGTGCTCAGCGGGCCCGGGCCAGCCAGCCTGCGCAGGCTCTATCCAGAGGGGAGCCCCCCCATCCCACCCCAGACGGATGCTTTCATGATAATGACGCCCCCTGGGGAGGCACCTTATTGCTCTTCACAGAAACAATCTCTACCGAGAGAAATTAATTGTTTTGTTGTTGATGGAAAAGAAATGGAAGGAGCGATTTTAACTCGTCATCTCTACTTGGAGGAGATGGAGGGCAGGTCGCAGGTGGCTGTCCCCAGACCTCATGCCCCAAGAAGGTACCAGAGGAGCGTGCAGGGCTGTGGTCGCTCTCTGATGGGTCACTCCCGCCTGGATGAGCCAGGGGACTGCTGCTGGCCTGAGGTCAGCTCCCAGCTCCGTCACTTACTAACTGTGCCATTCCCGTGTCTCAGTTTCTTGGTCTGAAAAATGACGCAGTAATACGTTTTCTGATGAGTGGGTTGTGGGGATTGAATGAGATACTTTGTGTTCAGTGCTTAGCCTGGAACACAGGAGGTGCCCAGCAGTTGGCTAACAGGAGAAACTGGATGCATGGAAGGATTTGGCAGGGGGCTGACCCTAGACCGTTCCTCTGGGCCAGAGGCAGCTGGGCCCACAGGGCAGTGCTGGTGCCTATTAACCGGTCCTGGGCAGAGTCCTGAGGCTGTCAGCCCCGAGGCTGTTAGCTGCTCCATCCCTCACCTGACAGGGCCACCTCCACCCAGCTCTGACAAAGGGGGTCTCATCTTTACCCTTCACCAGGCTCTGGTCCCACCCTCAGCTGAGCCAGTGCCGGGGACCCCTGGGCTCTCTGTCACACCATGCAAGGCCCCAAAGCCATTTCCAGGGCTGCTCCGTAAGCGTTGGGCCGGCGCATGTGGGCGTGTCCTGCTGGGGGACCTGCAGCCCATTCAGTGCTGACGGAGCATCTGGGAGATAACTTTTAGGGGAGGGATTTTAATTAGTGCTGTGGCTCAACGCGCGGTGGAGTTGACATGGTGGAATTGGCTGGAGTGCTGACTTCCACAAGAGGCATCTAGTGGAGAGATGTGGCCCTGTTTATCACCTGGGCCCTGGCAGCCAATGGGGCTGGGAAGGGGGGATGCCCAGGGCCACCTCTGTGGTGGCTCAGGGCCCTGTGCTCACGAGGGCCCCGTGCTCGGTTTAATGCTCTCCTTGCACTGACCTGAAATTCTTTAGTAATTGAACCACCAGAAACTTGAGAGTAGGGAGTGTTGGGAGAATGTGTGTGAATCCAGTGGGCAGAGTTCCCTCTGCTCTGAATGAACTACATATGGACGCACCAGCTAGGAGACATAGATTGTGTAATGTTGGGGATTCTGCCCATGAGTTAAATGCTTTTATGTTTGTATTTAAAATTGGCATGGCATGATTTAAGATGAACAGTAAAATGCATGCTAATATTTTAAAGTTTTAATTTTTCTTTACTCAGGAGGACATTAAATAGCAATTTAAAAACACCATGACCAATCCATAGAAAGACAGCAGAAGAAAGGAAAACGCTTCGTATTTTAACACCTTTAACAGCATTTCCCCCTGCCCTTTGAACAAGGGGCTCCGCATTTTCGTTCCTCATGGGGTCTTGCCCGCTAGGCAGCTGTCCCCCATTGCGGGACACCAACGGGCTTTGGCTCCAGAATTTGTGACAGTGTGAACTGTGAACCTTCTTGCCATAGCCACGGGAGATCGGATGCATGGTAGCAGAATGATAATAAAAGTAATTAGCATTTACCAGGAGGCAGGTGCTGTCCTGAGCAATTTATGAGGATTATCAAACCTACACCACGGGCGCCTTGATTATACCCATTTTACAGATAAAGACATTCAAGGCCTAAAGGTTAAGTAGCTCAGCCAGGAAGGCATAGAGCCAGTACTCAGAGCCCATCTGGAGTCCGGAGCCAGGCTTCCCCCTCCTTGTTACTCTGCTGCCCCCATTTTGCCCATTCCGTGCGATGAGGGAACTGAGAGGCTCACAAGGGACAAGTGTAGCAGTGAGCCTGGGACTTGGTCTCAAAGCCTGTGACTTACACACTCAGCTCCTTTCCCTGAGCTGTGTTGCCTCGTCCAGACTGCAAACACTTTCTTCCTTCTTCTGAAAAGGCATGTCGTCATTTGTCATCAAGGGCTCCAGCTTTCTTATTAATAACCCAGTGAGCGACTTTGTCTGTTCCACATTCCTTTTTGAGTGATGACTCAGGACCTCAAAATAGCTGTGCCTGCCCCCTTGTTGGTGCTTTCACACATGCCTGCAGACCCCCACGTGCTGCACAGGGACCCTGGCATTGAGATTCATGTACACGTATGGACAATGGCTCATGCTGATTAGACCCACAGACAGGCACAGACAACCAGCACACACACTCAGACATACAGACACACATGTGCAGACCTGCACACTCAGATACTCACAGGCATGCATGAAGGGTACACAGACTTCCACATGCACACATATACACATGCATGGGTATACCGGTAGCCACACATGACCATGTGAACATACGCAGAACAGATGCAAGGAGCATGGCAACCCTGCCAGAAATCCCAGTAACTCCCAGTCACACAACCATAACCACGGGCATGGATATGCTCTGTGACGAAGCCAAAGGGGATGAGAGACTCCTCACCTAAGGTTTGAGGGCAGCTCTAAAGGGGGCCCTTGAAGGGACCCCTGTGCTAGAAGGAACTGAGGTAGAAGGCAGAGAAATAGGGCAGAAAATGGCCTGAGGGTCAGGCAGAACCCCAAGTCAGGGTGGCCTATTATGGGCAAATGTCTGTTCTGCCTTTAAGATAAATGTGGACTAAGCAATCACAAAGTGATCGTGCATGTGCCGTGTGCTTACTTTGACATTCGTGATCCCCTTTAGGAGCTCCCCACTGGCAGGGAAATGGGACACTCAGCTGCCAAATGATGAAAGACACAGGGTCAACAGATATGCAGGTCGGAATGGAGAGCTCATAGGGCCTGAGGCAGTCAAGGAGGGCTTCCTGGAGAGGGAGGTCTTGGGCAGTGCAGAAAAATGTTCTGCTATGCTATTCCTGCCCCCTGTGGCCCCTTTCCCCCTTTACAATGACCAGCCCCCCCTGGAGCAGATACTGTATTCGGGGAACCCATCAGGACAACCTCTGAAACGGTTCAGGGTCTTTACTTATCTTACTCCCCTTCCCCATCCATCACCTCTGAGGCAGCCTCCATTTTCACTGCATCTTCCAGATGAAGAAAGAGGCTCCGGGAAGTCTTTGGCCTGAGGTGTGACAGGTGGGAGTAGGAGTGGCTGGGTCCCAACCCAGGGCCATCTGGTTTCCAGGCCCACCCTCTCAGCCACCAGCCTTTTCCTGTGAGGTTTGAGGCGGTGTTTGGGCTCCCCACTGAGGTGCAGGAGTGGAGCTGGCTCCCCATGTGAACAGGGGTCCTGAGGACCTGGGTTACGCTGTGTGGGAGGTAGGCACTCTGAGTTGAACCCAGGCCCTACCCTAGGCACCGGCCACATGACCTGGGCAGGTCGTTCCTGGGTCTGGGTCTCAGAACCCTCGTCACATATGAAGATTGGATGAAATCAGGCATGTGAAGCACTTTGCACATAGACTGGCCTGTAGCAAGTGCCCAGCAAATGTTAGGATTGCCACCACTCTTGTTGTTGTAACTTGTTACTGCTAGCTTATCCAGGGTTATGGCATAAATGGAAAGGAAAATAAATTACAAGTAGGTGCTAGAGGCCTGGGAAGGAGACTATAGTTTTGAGCCCAGAGAGCACCTGGTTGCACTGGTCAGATCAGGGGCAAAGGCTCATTACGAACACGCCGGCTGCACAAGGTTAGCCACCCAGACCCATCCTTTTGTGTTGTACAATTTCCCAGCTCTCCAGGTATGATACAGCCTGGGCCAGAAGTGACACGGGTTTTTGCTGTGTGACCTCAGACATGTATCTCAACCTCTCTGGGCTCCAGGTTTGTCCTGTGTACAAGAAGAATAACAACATCCACCTTGAGGTTGTTTCTGGAGTTCATGGTTTGAAGAGAGCCACACAGCATCAGGTGGGCAGGACCCTTCTTAAGGGCTAAGGATTTCCCTGCAGATAGCGCCCCCTGCTGTCTGGGAGGACATCAGGGAACTGAAGAGAGAAGGTGCCCACAGGCCCTGGCCTGAGTCCCCATCTCAGGAAAACCCAACTGCTTTCCAGCCCTAGGAGGTTGGCATTCTGCACCCAGTAGTTTCTATGGAGAAAATTCCAGTTCCTGCCATTTTGCAACCCATTTGACCTAATTTAATCATTTTAGGCAATTTTGTCATTTGGGTGGGGAGTGGGCAGTGTACAGAGCAACTGATGAAATTCCTCATTCTGAATCATCCTCACCCTGCTGCTTAAATTCAAGTCAGCCTATATATGACTTGGATGTATGTGCATATGTGTATATGTGTGTGTGTGTGCGCACGTCCGTGTCCATGTATATGTATGTATGTGGGGGGTGTGGAGGGTAAGTGAGAAAAGCCCCAGGATGGCCCATATTTGTTTTTCCTTCAATCTTTATAATTGTGCTGCCTATATGTGCGGAGATAGTTGTGAATTTTCGTCCCCGACCTTTGTAGACACCAAACCATCCTATTATCATATACCTGTCAAAAGAGGAGAGAGAATCAGACGAATATTCTTTGCCTTTTATGTATCAAAGAAAGAAAGAAAGAAAGAAAGAAAGAAAGAAAGAAAGAAAGAAAGAAAGAAAGAAAGAAAAGTTATTAGTGTGTGTGTTTTTTTTTTTTTTTTTTTTTTTTTTTTAGTCCTGAGATGGAAAATCACCCAACTCCCTCCCGACTTCCTGAGGCTGGGTTGCTCCCTAGTGGCCTGGTCACCTGCTCTCGCCCCTGCCCAGCACAGCCCGGATTCCCATCTGCGGCCCCGTATCCTCTTAGAGAGGATCCCCTGCAGTCCTCAGTCAGGCAGTGTGGGGACAGGAGCAGCCTCTCTGAAAGCGTGTCCCAGGTCCTCCATGCCCTCATGGCCAAGGAGACAGAACCTTCCAGATGAAGGTTCTCCTCCCCAGCTGAATGATACCAAGTAGTAACTTTAAAATATTAAGACCAGGGGCACCTGGGTGGCTCAGTCATTAAGCGTCTGCCTTCGGCTCAGGTCATGGTCCTGGGGTCCTGGGATCGAGCCCCGCATCGGGCTCCCTGCTCAGCGGGAAGCCTGCTTCTCCCTCTCCCACTCCCCCTGCTTGTGGTCCCTCTCTCACTGCCTCTCTGTCAAATGAATAAATAAAAAAAATTAAAAAAAAATCAAGACCAGTCCAGAGAACAGCAGCAGAAGAAAACACTTCATACTTGAACACCTTTAACAGCATTCCCCCTGCTGTTTGAACAAGGGGCTTCACATTTTCATCCTTCATGGAGTCTTGCCTGGCTGGGCTGCTGTCCGCAGCTGTGGGACCCCAACAGGCTTTGGCTCAGGAATTTGTGAAAGTGTGAAACTTCTTGCCACAGCCATATGAGACAGGATGCGGAATGATGATGAAAGTAATCCGAATTCGCCTCTATTAGTGTTTACCGGAAGCAGGCGCTATCCTGAGCAATTTACACGGATTATCTCATTTAATACTGTAAATTCACAAAATAGGTGCCTTGATCATGCCCATTTTGCAGATAGAGACATTCAAGGCCAGAGAGATTACATAACCCGGGCAAGAAGGCATAGTGCCAGTATTCAGAGCCCAGTGTCTTAAGTGCCTCATCTGCAAAGAGGACAGAAAAATGGTGTCCGCCATGAAGTGTTGTTAGAAAGGGATTGAAATTTGTTTACACAGAGCCAGGTACTTGGTAAGTGTTCCAGGAAAGCCACCATCCTCATCATCATCGCTAAGATTATAAAGCTGCTCCTGCTCCACCGATCCAGTCATTCTTTGGGCTCACACTAGCAGAGAGCACGCTATGTACCAGCGCCTGTCTAGACGTCAAGGGCGGACCAGTGAGCAAGACAACACAATCCCTCCTCATA
>NW_027397123.1:8671533-8689033 GCF_003265705.2 Callorhinus ursinus | reverse complement strand
GAGTGAGGTCGGATGCCACCTGGACAGCCCTCCCTCCTGGGAGACCCTCGCAGTCCTGAGGGAAAGCCACTCAGCTCCGCAAACAGCCCCTAATTTACTTCCCCTAACTGCCCTGAAGGCCTAAAGCAACAGTTAAGAATCACATTACTGCCTTTTATTGTCTCTAATTTTTACCCAAATGGTTTCTGCTGCGCCAGCTAAACAGTGCCCTCGTTTCTCTCCGCATATCCAGGGACCCGGCCGCTGGCGCGCTCGGGTTTGATGCGTTTGGGCGGGGGGGTGAGCCCCCCTGACCCCCCTCTTGCCCCATGCACCCCTCCTTCCCTGCCCTCCCTTCTGTGGGGCTGCGAGCAGGGCGCCGGCTGGCTCTGCGTCCCTTTGGGAGAGGGAGGCCTGTGTCTGCCCGGCAGCTCTGCGTGTGTGCGTGGCTCCGGAGGGGGGCTTCCTCCTCTGACCCTTCAGCCCCTGCCCTGGGTCGGAGAGCCCTGCACGGAATTGGAGAGGTGGCACAACCCCTCAGTTGTAAGTGACAGAAACGCAAGTGGGACGGAGAGAAAGGGGCACGTCTGAGTCAGGGCACCAGAAAGCTGTGGCTGGATCCGAGCCGTTGCTGGCATGCCATCTCCCCCCACCTTTCAGCTCGGCCTTCCGCCACCCTGGCTCCTCTCTTAGGCGGCAAAGACACTGCCACATACTTAGACCCTCCAGCTCAGCGGCCTCCACAGAAAAGCTGCTCTCCACCGGTGCCAAGAGTGATCCTGGCATCTCGCTGGCAAGGTTGGGCCCCATGTCCCTGAGCCAGTTGCTGTGCCCAGGTGATGGTCGAGGCCCCACGGCTCCATCCCAGTAGACAGTGGGGTGAGGAGAGAGGGGTCAGGCTGGGCCAAACCACGGACTGAGTGTGTGAGGAGGAGAGACCTCCTCATGGGAGCATCCAGAGCTGTGGCCACAGCTGGAACAGGTCTCAGCCACCGACTCTGGGCATGTCCTCCCTGCCTCTGCTCAGCCCTCCTGGCCTCAGCCCCTCTCTGGACCCAGTGTGGGTCCACAAGAGCTCTGGCAAGGTGCTGTTGCCCCAGGTGGCTGCTTGTCTGAGCACCATGTTCCCCTTCTCCACACCTGTGGCATCTCCCACCCCCTGAGCTGTGTCCAAAGCTTGATGTGCTCATCTCCACACCATCCAGAAAGCTCCCAGGCCCTGTCCATGCAGGACTTTCCCAGACACGACTGAATGACAAGAAAGGTATTACTCCTGCTGGACCCCAGAGGCTCGGGGCAGGGGTGGGGGTGGCTAGAGAAGTCTGCGTGGGAAGAGGGATGTCTCCTCTTCTGGAAAAACCCGGCCAGGTCTTAGCCTTTCAAATACCCCTTCGGCCCCCACTGCCTCTCAGGAAAGTGGCAGAGCTTGAGGGCTTGGAAGCTGGGTGGGCCTGAGGTCCAACCTCTCTCCCTCTCATTTGTAAGCGAGGAAGCTGAGGCCCCGAGAGACTAAGGAGTTCCACAGGGCCACCCAGAAGGCCGGTACAGAGCTGGGACTGGAGCCGGGCTCACCTCTCCGGGAGTTTCTGACAGAGACCTTTCCCCAAGCACTTCCCTCTTCCCACGTTCATCTCTCCCGGTGTACCCCGGCCCAGCCTCATCTCCCGTGCCCGCCCCTGCCTGCCCTCTCACTGCCTTGGGGAGACTCCGTGGTACGGCCCGGAGCCTGGGGTGGGAGAGAGCAGCCCCACCCCCGCCCCTGGAGGCTCCTGCCCATGTCGGCCTCCGTCTTTGCAGCCACGTGGTCAGGGAACCCGGTCCTGGGTGGCCCCAGGATGCTGGGCCGCCCACTGCCGGCCTGGAGGTATCCTGCCCCAGTGAGGCAGGGAGAACTCATCCCTAGTCCTGCCAAAGCCCCTCTTCTTTTGGAAGAGCCGGAGTGAGAGGTGATAACCGACAATTATCCAAGGAAGGCCATACTTCATAAATGGTTTTCTTTCTGAGAGGAAAAGGAAAGTTGTGAAAATAGAATTTTGGGGTATGTTTCTGGAGAATGGGACGAGCAGGGCCATCCGTTCTAACTTTTAACCAGCTTAGTGTTAACCAGGATCCTACCTTCACAGGTCACCATGGCATTCGGAGGACATGGAGCAGGTGTCCCCGAAACATGACTTGCTGGGCCCCTGTGCTCGTCTGCAGGGATGGTCTCTGTCCCTGCTCGTCGTCCGTCCCTCTTACCAGCAATGAGCACCGACTCTGAGCCAGGCACTGGGTTGCTGCCCAAGGATTGATGATGGCGTGTGATATATATTTTTTAAAAGATTTTATTTATTTATTTTAAGAAAGAAACAGAGAGAGAGATACAGCGGGTATGAGCAGCGGGCAGGGTGTGGGGCAGAGGGGGAAGGACGAGCAGACTCCACGCTGAGCACAGAGCCTGACGCGGGGCTTGATCCCACGACCCTGAGATCATGACCTGAGCTGAAATCAAGAGTTAGACGCTTAACCGAGGGAGTCACCTCAGGTGCCCCAAAGATTGGGTGTGATATAAACTCCCTGTATTGGTCAGGTTCCCTGGAGAAACGGAACCAATAGGATAGAGTTATAGGTAGCCCTGGTGTCAATTCCAGTCCCATTCTGAAGGTCTGAGAACCAGGGGAGCTGAGGGTATAAGTCCCAGTTCAAGGGCAGCGGAAAACCAATATTCCAGCTTGATAGTCAGACACAGAATTCTCCCCCACTGCCTTTTTGTGCTATTCGGGCCCTCAGTGGACTGGATGGAGCCCACCTGCGCCGGGGAGGGCACCTGGCTTTCCCCAGTCTGCCCACTCATCTACTAACAGCCTCACAGACACACCCAGAAATCACGTTTAACTAGATATTTAGGCATCCTGTGGCTCAGTCAAGCTGACAGCTAAAGTCAGACATCGCACTCCTGTTCCCAGGTTAGGAAACTGACACTGCTAGAGTCTACTGCAATTATTGAAGGCTTCGTAGGCAGTGAGGGGCTGAGTGAGGCCTGGAGACATCCCGTCTCCCAGGCTCCTGTCCCGCCTCGAGACAAGAGCACTGACCTTTTCTAGACCAGGACTCCAGCCCTCGTGTGCTTTCGGCACAGCCAGGACAAACAGGGGGTTCCTTCCTCCTTCCCCTGTGTGCCTTGCTGTGGGGTTATGATTTATTTTTAACTCAGAGCCAATGCAGGGAGCTGGCCACCATGTCAGATGCATTGGTTAAATGCTTTTCTTTTTCCAAGAGAGTTGTCTAACTCTGAGCACCTACAGCCAAATCCGGGACATGTTGGCCAGGATCTGGACTTCATGCTGGTGACATCTTCTGAAACGACAGAGCATCATCCATTACTCTCCTTCCTGTGCTGAAAATGGGCTTGCTTCGGGGTCAGCATCCCAAGAATGGTTCCCGTATACTTGCTGTTGTCAGTTCCATGGGCCAGGGCTGTATACACTGGGGGTTACCACACACCCACTTCTTCCCTCCCTTCATTTCTTCCTTCCTTTCTCTAGTAGTATCCTTGCACCTGCAAAATTAAAAAGTCCTCTTGTGTCACCAAGTCAGTGGTTATGCATCTAGCCAGCCACCCATCCCATCCATCCTGCCAGTTTTTCTTTTAACTGGTATTTATTTCAGTCACTGCCCCTATGATAGTAGAGCGTGCTGGACGCCGGGGTCGGTTCCTGGCTGCCCCTTCCCAGCCCTTCTGTACCGCGCCCTACTCTCTGCTGTTTCTCCGGCCACACGGACACATGCCGCAGGGCAGGAACGGCCTCTCTGATGGCTGTCCTCGTGGTGGTGACAGCAGAGTGCTCCCTTCCCCCAGTCACTGTGGGTGAGCCCCTCTGGGCTATCCTTCTCTGCATACATGTGGCCCTGTCTTTGATCTTGAGCACATGTACAGGCCCCCAAAGCATTAGCTTGTCTGAGGAGAAACAACCAAGGACAGAAAATTGAGCCTCATCGTGGAGTCAAAATGCAGATTTCGCATTGAAATACAAATCCTTCGTTTCAAAAGGTCGGCTGGAACGGTATTTAAAAAAAGAATTGCAGCTGGTTTCGAATAGAGCACTGGAAACAAAAGTCCCATCCAAGAAGACTCTTTGGCCCTGTGCCCACAGCTTCTTCTTCTGATCGTGAATCAGCTTCATTATCTTTCCCTTCAGCTTAGTCTTGTGTGCTTGGAGATCGATGGTCAGTCAGACAGATGGACGGGTGGCCTCTCCACCCAAACAGACTTTCCAGGGGCTCAGCCACCTCGGTGTGGGGCCAGTGGGGCCTTCCCTAGGCCCACTCACATTCCCAGGTACCCCGGCCCAGTCAGCCTGAGCTGGGGCCACACCCCATTTCTAGACATCTTAGTGGCCAAGCCTTGGCCAGAAATGGGGATCCCGTCCTCCAGTCCATACTCTGTTCCCGCAGAGCCCACCGGCCTGAACAAAGGCCCTCACCCTTTCTCAAGACCATGCTTGGCATGACTTCATATTCCAGTTCCTTCCAGCCCCTCAGCGGTGGCCTTTTGCATGTGTCCCCATGGCCTTCTGAGGATCACTGGGCCCCTGGACCTGCCCAACCCGGGGCTGAGACAGGGGAGACAGAGAAGTTGCTGTGCGTGCTCATTTGCTTATTTACTGCCATACACCCACCTGGTTCCAAAAGTGTTTAATGTGGATAACAAAAATACATACAGCACAATAGTATTAAAATAGAAAAGAGATCAAGGCAGAGGGAAAATAAGGAGTGAACAGTCAGCTAAGGCCAGTTGACTTTTCATCAAACTAGAAACTTGGGCTTTAGAAGGTGTGTGTGTGGTGGGGGGGGAGTCTGGTGGTGCAGAGGGGGCTCTATTAAGTAAACTCAAATACAAATGTCTGAATTTCCTGTAAAATAGGAAAAGCTGTCTAATTACAAACACAGCGTTTTGCTTTCAAAAGGATGTTGTCAGAGGTTTTTTTAAGGGAAGTCTCCTCAAGCATATGTGTACAGTCTCTAACAACCATTCACACAGAGCCTGTAAGACGCAGCTTCTGTGTAAAGAGATGCGGTTGGTGCCACAGCTCTGACCCCCTTGTGTCCATCCCTAGGTACCGCGAGCCGCCTGGGGAGCAGCCTTTCTTCTCCTGGTTCTCCCTAAGTGAGTCAGGGTGTGGGCATCACTGAGCTCTTACCGGGTATCCTGGCCTGAAGGAGGTGCCCAGGGAAGACAGGGGCACAGACCATCAGAGCTCTGTCCCTCCGGGCCAGGGGTCCTGGGAGAAGAGTGAGTGGTGCGTTGGCTTATGGAGAGGAAGTCAGTGGTTGGGTGGGTCTTCCACCAGCAGATGGGGTCAGACCTACGCACCAATTCATAACCCGCCTACTCAAAATCCATTTGTGAGGTCTCTTTATATATTGAGGGTATTAACCCGATATCTGACATTTGTCAGTTATCTATCTAGTAAATATTTTCCTGTTCTGCAACTTTGATTTTGCTAATAGACATTTTTAAAGGTAATTGTATTGAGTAACTCCTCTTCATGCCAGGTTCTGCTCTAGGCTCTAGGTTAAAATGATGGAAGCCAATGTAAACATAATGCTTGCGCTCCAGTCTCAGGAGGGAAAAAGAAATGTTAGTCAATTGATCACACAAATAAGGGACAGTTACCATTGCCTTGAAGGTCCTGAAGGAGCCAGGCATGCAGCCTCCGGTACCCTGTGAGAGGGTGTCCCTGAGGATGTGACGGTCTTGCACAGGGGACAGTAAGCAGAGGCCCTGGCAGGAGAGTGGGCACAGGTAGAGGGCGAGGTGGAAGGTGGCTGAGATGAGGGGACCAAGCGGGCAGCGCCACACCGTATGCCTGGCGTTTCAGGCAGGGACCTTCGAAAGGTGTCCAGCAGGCAGGTGTCCACACCATCTGACTTGGGTTCCAAGCGGTGTCTGGGAGGGTGGAGAGTGAAAGCGGGGAGAGGACCAGGAGGTGTGAAGGGGACCACGGTGAGGAGGAAAGGGTTTGGCTGGGGAAGCAGGGGCAGAGCTTGGGGGGCGGGGCAGAGTGGGAGGGTGTGGCTGAATGGGGGTGTGGTCAAGCGTGGAGGACTCTGCTGAGCGTGGAAGGCGGGGCCGAGTCCGGAAGGCGGGGCCGAGCCCGGAAGGCGGGGCTAAGCTGGGAGGGTCCAGACTTTGTACAGAGGGGACAGCTTGAACCCCTGCAGTCTCCAGAGAGAGAGGTGTTGTCCATGGCCAGCAGGGCATGGGGCAAGGGGAATGTGACCACTCCCTGAAGGTCTGCTGTGGGGACCCGCCTCTGGGGCCCATCTGACCTCACATTCTGTGTGCTCACTACCACCTGTTTCATTTGTTCTCCTCTAGCCCTGGGCCCTCCATTAGCCGCTTCTGAGAGGGGACAGCTGGACAGACAGGGTGCAGAGTCCCCAGCAGTGCTCTCCCCCGCGCTTTCCATGTAGGCCACACATCCAGCCTGTTCCTCTATATTCTTTGTGACCGAAATTCTACTTGGAGACAGAAAAGAAAATAAAAGTGGTATTTTTTTTACAGGCAACGTTTCCTGTAAGCATCTCCACTGGTAGTTACAGAGCCAGCCCCACTCAGCTTCCGGCCAGAGCTCGCTGGCTGGTTCCCCATCAAGAGAGGCAAAAGATGTGCATTTCTGATTTCAGACAGCAACATTGTTGAATTGATCTCATCTTATGTCCTCGATTCTTGCTTCTCTCCCTGCCCCCACCCCCACCTTTGCCTCTCTCTCCTCCTTTCTTTCCATGTTGGGATGATTGAAAACATTTCCAGAATATGGCAAGAGGCCTCTCACACGGGGAGACAGAATTAAGCCATATTAATTCCAGCACAGTCAGAGGAATTAGATTTCATTTGAACAGGTAACAGAAAAGAACTGAGCTCGTCTTTTCCTTTTCCCAGCCCCGAGCCCGCATTGGCTCTTTTTTACCAACAGGCAGGGCAACATGGCTGCCTGGGATCCGAAGGGCCTTCTCCCCCAGCCCGCCCAACCCCCATGTTCTCCTGGACTGGGATTATGGTTTGCAAGCCGCTGACCACGGTTGAATTTTATCATTATTAAGGTTCAGTGCTAACTTCCTCCCCTTATTTCCTTCCCATTTAAAGTTTCAGGGATAATAAATTCTTTTGATTTAGCAATTATTGGAGTACAGAATTAGTCAAACACGGGCTTTGAGAACAAAGTAGAATAGGGACCGGGTGGGCCTTTGCAGTGGAGCCACAAATACTCAGAGGCTGGCTGCTGAAAGATCGGGGGAAATGGCGCTTTGTTAAGTCTGAAATTGGATGGTTTTTAATTTAGGAGGAGTGTGGCTCCAACACTTACCTCTCTGAGCAGAAAAATAGTTATGTTTGTGGGTGACATATTCCTAAAGTACATTGCGCTAAACCACCGTTCTGAAATACATTATATTGACTTGTGTGGGGCTGTGCTTTTCCGAGTACAACATTGAGTTGGCTAGTAATAAAAATAAATAAGAATTATATATCATTTCATTCATTTTTTGCATTACACTTGCAAAATGTGTAAGGATATAACACAATGTGTTGCAATATAGTTTTAGAAAATACAATGATAAAATTAATCCTTGATACAGAATGATGTATGAGGGTGCATGAAAGCAGAAAGCAGAGGGCAGTGGGTGCTCTGAGGGCGTTCCCAGGCCAGGTGCTGGGCTGAGGCTCATGTTCCTTCTCTGTGGGTTGGTGGAGGGCAGAAAGTGTCGGCAAACCCATCTGACCAGGAGAAGGGGCCCCTTCCGGGGGTGGGGGGGGGGCCCCCCCCCCCCCCCGTGGATGTTGTGTGGGGTGGTTGCTGACCTCCCTGGGCCGACTGGGGCACCAACTGCTTGGACCCTTTCTATCCATGGACACTCATGGCAGCCAGTTTGAGGCCCAGCACCCTGTGGGCTGGACTCTTTTGGGGAGAGAGATGTTGAGAGATGTCCAGACTGTTCCCTGCCCATGAGGCACCAGGGGTGGGGGGCAAGCCCACCAGGACAGGTCTTTGTGGTTGACTCACTTTGTTTATGTTGCAACCCTGAGCTGGACAAAGAGGGTCTCTGGCCCTGGGATCCTCAGGTTTTCCTAAAGTCCCTACAGCAAACGTACTGGGCCATTCACCTGCCAGTTTCTGGGCTCAGACCTGCTGGGCGTGGGAAGCACTCCAACTGTCCCTGGGAGTTCCAAGGAAGAGGTCCAAGTAGGATTTCCTTAGGAAATCCTAGTCTCCTAGCCTGGGGGGTGGGGGAAGGGGTGCAGGAAGAGCCCCCAAACTAACACGGGGATGTCTGGCTTGGGCATCTTCCCATCATTCTTCTCATTCTCTGTCATCCTCAAATGCATGTGCACACAGGCAAATGTTTACACCACATGGCCACGGGCACAGATGAATACACGCGGATGTCCACACTCACACATGCAGAGGCTTGCACATGATTCACATGTGTGTGTGCGCACGTGGAGACACACACACACACACACACACACACACACACACACACGGATGGCCCATCCCATCCCATTCCCAGGGCTTCCCCAGGTGGGGCGTCTCCCCCTTCCCTGCCACAGCAATAAGGATCCGAGTGCAGCCTCCCGCCCCCTCGCACCCGGGCATCAGCAGCTCTGGCTTCCCTGGCCCTCGTGCATTCCTCCCTCACGGCCCCTCCGGGGGTCCCCCTTGCCCTGGCAACCAACCCCTTTCTCATCCCACCTCCGCAGCTCCTGGGAAGCCTGCCTGGCATGACCCCTGACCTCCCATGTCCCATTTCCTACGTGCCCCCCCTTGTTCCCTGCTCTGTGGCTGCTCAGAGACCCGTGTCTGGAACTGAGTCCCGTCCTCCTTATGAAAACCCCTGCCCCCCTGAAGCTGCAGTCTGGGTGCTGCCGCCCCGGAGCCCCTGCTGTTCCTGGCACTACCCCTCCTGCCCCCCTTACTCAGCAGCACTTACCTGCTCTCCTGAGCCTTGGCATCCCGGTGGGTGGTACAGCCACCTGCAGATTATGTCTGTCCCTCGCTCCCAACTCCCAGTGCTGTGGAGGGCTGGGGCAGGTCTGGCTCTCTCTGCCGTTTCTCCACCACAGCAGGTGCCTGGTAGTTACTACTCAATGGCTGGATCTGCAGGCCGCCCTATGCAAGGGCCACAGGCACCCAAAGCACCCGGCTTCCCCACCTGCCCCTGGTAAGGACCAGGGAGGCCCTCACTTTTCATAGGGGAGGTCACCGAGCCCCTGGGAGGTCACCTGCCCTGAGAATGACTTGGGACAAGAACCCTGGTGTCCTGACTCCAGATTGGCCTCTGACCTCTTCACATTGCCTGGGAACACCCTCCTATCCCACTCTCTAGCTGGACTTGCTGGCAGCCTCTGAGCCTAAAAAACTCAAAGAAGTCCCCATGCTAGACACTAAGCCCTGATGCCACTGAAGGAAAGCCTTGGGGACTGGGGCTGCCAGGCTCCTGACAGAATGGGAGGCAGGGGGAGGCCCTGGCGAAGAGGGGGTGCAGGTGAGTTGAGGGGGCATGGTCCTCCTAGGTGACCCTACCAGCAGGACGCTCCCCTCTCTGGTTGTTCAGAGGCAGGGAGGGAGGGACCGTGGATGACAGGGTGGCTGGCTGCCCTTGCCAGAGAAGGCAGGGCAAGAGGGGTGGACTTTTCTGTGGCCGTCCCACCCCATGCTCCAGCAGAGACAGGGAGCTGGAGACAGGGAGGGATGGGAGGAAGGGGGCCAGAGACAGGGAGGGGTGGGAGGAGGGGGGCCAGGAGAGCAGAGTATCTCAGGCTGGCAGTGGTCCCGGCGGAGGCACCGAGCGGCAGAGCATCAAGAGGCCCTTTGCTTTCACCCTACCTGTCAGCAGACTGTGCCCTGGTCGCCTCTGCACTGCCCAGGATGGCCCCCTGTGCCCCCAGGGGAGCCGAGGTAGGGTGCAAGCTGCCTCACCTGCTGGCCAGGTGGACGCCGACCTGGCTTGGGCAGCCTCCAGTCTCACCCCTGCATCCGGGCCTGCTCAGGGACTGTGGTGGCCTCAGGATGGGGACAGCACCCAGATGTCTTCTCATCCTCTCCAGCCTGGAGAGCTGTGCATGACCAGCGCCCTGAGCTTCGCGGGGTCTGGGGTCCTCCTCTGGGACAGGCGGGATCCCAGACCTTTGTTGCCTGGCCTACACAGGACCCTTCGTGGAAGACCACATCTGTTCTTGGAAGTCTCCCTGCCAGCCCGGGCAGACAGGTCAGATCCTAGCCCTGCGATGTGGCTTCTTTAGGAACCACTAACGTGGCTTTGAGAGCTCTTTGGAGCCAGACGTGCCGAAGGCTGTGGGCAGGGCTGTGAGGACTGGGGACTTACCTGGCGCTGGTGCCACAAGGCCACGTCCCCCCCGAGATCATCTGCTGAGCTCTGTGTGCCCGACGGGGACACTTTATTTAAGGCCCACACCGTCACGACTCCATCTCTCAGAATGCCACAGCAATTTAAAAAAAGTATATGTACACTTTTTGCCACATCTTAGATGTCCTTCCGCCTACAGAAGCCGTCAAATAAAAATTAATTTTGTTTTTAAAAAAAACCAGGCTGCATATTTTTGACACTCAATGTCTGTTCATTTGCATGGGACACGTTCTTCCATAATGAATCATCGTATCGCTTAAATTAAACACAGTAAAAGAATGGTTAATGCCATAACACGCTGACAATTTAACCTGGCCAATATTTTTATTGCCTTGTACAATAAACCTAACAGAGCACAACTTGCTTTTGACTGGTGGAAAATCGGTTATGAACCGCCAGGGAGCGGCCAATTTTTCAAATGCAGCCATTCGGTCATACTATAGCCACTCAGACTTTTTTTTTTCCCATACACTATTGCTGTTATAATCTTTTGAGGATATTTTATCACGGCAATAACCTCCTCAAAATCAGTCTTTACTGCAGTTAATGACTGGACAGCTGGAGCTATAACTGGCCTTGGCGTTGCCCCCCAGCTATTAGCTAACAAACCAGTTGTTATCGGCAGGTAACAACCAATTTCTTGTGGAATTTTCTTGATGAAGAGTCTCACTGGATGAAAGTTATTTTTTTCCCCTTTCTGCTCCAGTTTCGTGCATCTCAGTGCGGGATGCAAGAGGTAGGAAGCAGGTGGCTCTCTTCCTTCCGAGCGCCAGCGCCAACCCCGGGGTCCAGGGGGACAGCTCGTTGCCACACCCTCCGTGCTCCAAGGGAGAACTGGGGCTGACATCTGCCACTTTGCAGATTTCTGAAGGGCCATCCGAGACAGGCTGTGGGGGATGGCAGGAAGGTTGCTCTGCCGAACTGGCCGGACACAATACAGGGCTGACCATCTGGAGGATGCTGAGGACACGGACAGGGCAAGGTCAGGCCGGGAGCTGTCCCTGGGAGTTGGGAGTTAAGTCTGAACTGGGGCCCACTCCGGGAGCGAGAGAAGTCTGCTGGATGGACAAGCACCTTGTGTTTGACGAACTCTGCGTTCAGATTTATACATCCTCATTTCATGTGTGTTTCACTTTTGATCACCCTCATAAAATGTGAGCTTTTTAAACTAGTGATTTAAAGTTATGAAATGTTCATCCACATTACGGCGAACATATCTTTTAAGGACAAGATGAGCAAATTTGGACCTCGGCACCCATGCCAAATACGTTAAAGCAAAGGATCGCTGTTGTGATTAAATATTACAGGTGAACCTGAGTCCAGCGCAGACGGAATGTCTATATGGAATGCTCAACCAGAGGAAGGCGCGCTTCTAAAGGGACGGTGTCCCCTCGGCGCCTCCGAGGTCTTCTGCTTCTGGTTCACTCTTCCTTCCTAATTGGGTTTTCATATTCCCAGGACTCCCGTCAGGAGAAGTGGATGGGGTACTGTGGCATCAGGGTGATGAGGAAACATGGCAAAGTGATCACCTGTTTGTGGCAGGGGTTTGAAATTCTGTAGATTTATCAGTGTTTACTGTTTGAGATGAAAATTCGATTCCTGGAATCACAGTGCTGATTGCCTATGTGTCTTTAACAAGGAGGGCAAAACAAAAAATTAATGTTTTTTAAAGTGAAATAAGATTTTTTTTCCAGCCTGGAGAGAAGACCAATTAAAATCACTTCAAATTCTTAAATGAGTTTTAATTTGAGAGAGTGGAATTCTTTCAAGAATATGAGTTTTACTAAATATTTGAAATCATTATATATCATGCTTATCTGAAGCCCAAGTTGCTTGGAAATTAAATAACAAATTAAAAATGATCACAGTATTCATTTTTGAATTATCGGGTGGGTGAACTCCCACCCTGGGGCAAGGCTCCATTTCTGGAAATGTGGAGGGTCACTGCCGGGAAGGTGGAAGGTAAACCAGGCTCCCTACAAATTCCCCAATTCAAACACTACCACTGGACTGAAACAATTTTATGATTTTAAATCATTTTGAATTTCATAAACCCAACTCTTTAACCTTTTGTAAATGACAAAAAGTGCAACACATTCTTAACATTTCTGATCATTCCATACTATGCTGGCCCCATAAAGCTCATCTTTTCCAAATTTAAGCACTTAAAAATGTGAAGTGCTCCAATAAATTTAAATTGGCATATGCTACGCATATCAATGGGAAATGATTCAAGCATTAGAGGCTGGAAGTGGTGAGTGAGGGCAAGCAAACCAGAACATCCATTGTCACAGGATTGATTTTTAATGACTTTCTATTGATTTGGTGCCTTTTAAACCTGATGGCTTAAGGTTGGTCTTGCATATCTATCACACGTCTCTTTGGCCAACACACTCTTTGCAGTGAATGTTGGTTCCTTTTCCCCTCTTGCCAGCGTGGCCTCCTGAGCAAATAAATGCAAGTCATGGCTTGCTTTGGGCCTTCCAGGACACAGACTGACTAGCCACCCGGCACAGGGGCAGCATGTTGTTCAAGATGTCGTGGTAAGCGACAACATCCAACTCAAGTCAAAGAAGGATTTACCAGCTCTCACAACTGAAAAGCCCTGGAGTAGATCAGGAATGGCTGGATCCAGGGGCTCTCAACTCTCTCTTTCTCCCTCTTGCCTCTCATGCTTGCTGCAGCACTCTTAGCTCTTTCTCTCACTCACACTCCTTTGCCCTCCTTCACTCCCCTCCCCCTCCCCTCCCCTCCTTCCCTCCCCTCCCCCTCCCCTCCCCTCCTTCACTCCCCTCCCCCTCCATTCCCCTCCTTCACTCCCCTCCCCCTCCTTCACTCCCCTCCTTCATTCCCTTCCCCCTCCATCTCTGCTCTTCAGTTGCGATGTCTTTAAGCAAGGGTTTCTGCACTTGTAGCCCCTGACTTGCCCAGGCTCCTTTCTCACATTTCCAAGTCCGTCAGAAAGAGATGCTCTCTTAATAACATTCTAAAAGAGGCCCTGCATGGAGTCTCATTGGATCGATTTGGGTCACAGGTCCAATTCTGAGCCAGTCCGTCTGGTCAGAGGAATTCAATATTCTGATTGGCCTAATCTGGCCACTCTAGAAAATCACTGAGGAGTGCTTTTGAATTGGGCATGGACAAGAGGTAAACATGAATCCTTTTATGAGGTGTGGGCATCCTGCCTGTCCTCATGTTTCTGGCTTATTCTATTGTGGGCGATTATAGGTTACAGTCACCTGCTTCCTTGAAATTAGATGGGCCATGTGGTTTTCCTTGGCCAATAAAACATGAGAGAAAGTTCCGCCTGTCACGTCAGGGTGGCAACCTCCAAGCTGCCGGCAGTGGATGCCCCTGCAGCTTGAGACCCAGAAGGAGAAGATATGGGAGCAGGGCCCTGAGCCAGTGTCTTAGTCATTTGGGGCTATTGTTACAAGAATACCATAGTCTGAGTGATTTAAACAGCATACATTTATTTGTCACAATTCTAGAGGCTGGGAAGTCCAAAATCAGTATGCCCACATGGTCGAGATGTGGTGAGAGTCCACTTTCTGGTTTCCCTACATGGCAGAGAGAGAGAGGTCGCAGGTCTCTTCATCCCCTTGTAAGGGCACAAATTCCATAATGGGGCTCTACCCCCATGACCTCATCCAAACCCAATTCTCTCTCAAATGCCATCACAGTGGGGTTAAGGCTTCCACCTTTGAATCTGGGGAGGACACAAACGTTCACAACCCACAGCAGCCAGCCAAGCCCTGATGGACACTGAAAGGGAAATAAACACTGGTTAAGAGAAACCATAAACATTTGGGGGTTGTTTATTGACACAGCATAACCTAGGCTACCTTGAATGATGTGGAAATTGGTACTGGAAAGGAGGCTCTACCAAAACCCAAACCTAAAATATGTGGCCTCGACTTTGTAGTGGGTGGTGAGCCACAAGGAAATAATTATGAGAGGCTGGGAAGATGGTAAACTATGTTATGATGTCGGGGGGATGCTTGGCAGACTCAGAGCTGTCACCTGAAGTAACGGAGGAGACAGGAAATAAACTCACAGCTCTTGGGAAGAGTTTGCAGGACAGAATATTCGCCGTGTGTATTAGTTGCTGCTGGCTGCGTTTGGCAAGGTAATATGAGAAAAAAAAAAGAATTTAAAAAGAATTGTCTGGTTTGTAAGCAGGAATAGAAGGGAATACTTCCAGGACTTGACGGTAGAAGGGAGAAATGGGAAATACTTTTAGTGAAAAAACCGATTAAAACTCATTTTTAAGGGGCACCTGGGTGGCTCAGTCGTTAAGCATCTGCCTTCGGTTCAGGTCATGGTCCCAGGGTCCTGGGATTGAGCCTCACATCGGGCTCTCTGCTTGGTGGGAAGCCTGCTTCTCCCTCTCCCACTCCCCCTGCTCGTGTTCCCTCTCTTGCTGTGTCTCTCTGTCAAATAAATAAAATAAAATAAACCTCATTTTTAAATGAATCTGAAATTAAGATTATAGCTGTCACACCCATCATTAAAACTTCTGAATGGATTATAAGATTTCAGAGTAAAAACTCAGTTGAGGGTGTGGGGCTCCTTGAATATTTTCAGTTGGACAAAAGTTTGGAGGGAAAAGAAAATTAGATGAGACCCTCTTCCCAAAGCTTGACAGGTTCAAGGTTATCTATTATAAAACTTAAGGACAGATATGGAGAGCTGGAAAAAGTATCCCTCCTCCTCTTATATTAAGAGAAGAGATGGACAACCCACAGGTTCACAACCTCTCTGGAAGCCCTAGGAGAATGAAATAATCCAAAATCTGGAGAGAGACAGGAGCCATTAGGGAGAGGGGGGGATGTCCGTGGTGTTTGCTTACCTAGGGCAGAAGCCACCAGGCACCAGCAAGAAGAATTCAGCTAGGCTAGTAGACAAATTGGTGGAGGTTGAATGTAGGCTGGTGGGACAATGTGAAGTCCATGGGGGCCACAGATATGAGACCATGTGTGTGTCCTTTTGCCAGATTTTTCTCCACAATTCCCACCAGATCCTCCCAGGCAAGAATAGGAAGAATCTTGAGAAACCTTCTTTTAGGAAGGTCTGAGAGAGGAAAAAGTTAATCATCACAAGAGGGGAACAAAACTCCATTCTCTTCTATCTTTCCTTTGGAACAAAAGCCTTTATCGGTAGGAAGAAAGGCATCAGAAACCTCTGCACTTAGGGCACTGGTGAAAATTCACTGCAGCTTGGGTAAGAAAAAACCTGGGAGCCCTGGAAAAGGGGCAGAGAAAGATACTGGGCCCAGAGTCTAGAACAAGGGCTTATAGAACCTAAAACTGTTCGAGTTGTAACCAGAGGAGTTTGAAGACTCTAGTACATGAAGAGTAACCATAGGCAACAATAAACCTCCAACCCAGCCTAACTCCTGACAAGACTAACATAAAACCTCACATTGGAGGCTAAGCAACAGGAAATGTGTGTCCATTTCTAAGCATAAAAAAAAAATTTACCTCAGACTGTAGTGTCCTACACAAGACATATAGTTCAACAAAAAAATGAAGCATATGAAAAGGCAAGAAAAACCAACATGCCTTCAAGAGACAAAGAAATCAACAGACACAGATATGGCATTGATGTTGAAATCATCTGGCAGAAGACTTAAAGTTATAATGCTTAATGTGTATGCACTGATGGAAAAAATGCACAGCATGCAAGATCAGATGGGTAACTTCAGAAGAGAGTAGAGCATCCAAGAACTGTAGGGCAAAAGCAAATGTCATAACATGCATTATTGGAATCCCAGGAGAAGAGAGAAAGAATAGGGAAGAAAAAATATGAAGAAATAATAGCCAAGAATATTCCAAAATTAATGACAGATACCAAATGACAGATCTAAGAAGCTCAGAAAACACCAAGCAGTACACCTACCCTCAAGGAGCAAAGATCAACACTAAAAAACACAGGCATGTCATATTTCATCTGCAGAAAACAAAAGACAAAGAGAAAACCCTGAAGGTGACCAGAGAGAGAAAAAACATATTAGATACAGAGGAGCAAAGATACTTGTCAGAAGCCATGCAAGCCCAAAGACAAGTGACATCTTTAAAGCGCTTTAAGAAAAACAAAACTTTCTATAAAAAATTAGTACACTGGATGAAAGAGAGGAATTGGAGACATACTGCTGTAAGGTCCTTACACTGTGGGTAAGGCTGTATAATATTACTTGGAAGTAGATTCTGATTAACTAAAGATATACATTATAAAACTTACAGCAACCACTAATTGATAGTAGAGAAAAGGTGGAATCATAAAAAACATTCAATTAATTCAAATGTAGGAAACAAAGAGAAAAAATAAATGAATAGAAAAAAGCTAGTAAAATAGCTTTAATCATTAATTACACTAAATATTAATGTCTAAACACATCAATTAAAAGATACTTATGGTCAGACAAAGACAAATACCATATGATTTCACTCATATGTGGAATTTAAGAAACAAATGCACAAAGGAAAAACAAGAAAGACAGAGAGAGACAAACCAAGAAACAGACTCTTAACTCTTGAGAACAAACTGATGCTTACCAGAAGGGAGGTGGGTGGGGGATGGGAGAAATAGGGGCTGGGGATTAGAGAGTACCTTTATCATGATGAGCACTGAGTGATGTATAGGATTGTTGAATCACTATATTGTACGCCTGAAACAAATACAACACTGTATGTTAACTGTACTAGAATTTAAAAACTTAATAAAACAGAGACTTACAGTTCAGATTAAAAAACAGTATGCTGTCTACAATATACTGTGCACAAGAAACTCAATATGCTATGTATGATATACATCTATAAGAAACTATGCCAAACTACTTAAAAGTAAGATTACTGAAGATGATATATCATGCAAACACTGATTTCATTTCTCTGGGGTATATGCCCAGGAGCAGAATTGCTGGGTCACATGACAACTATGTTTTTAAAATTTTTTTATTGTTATGTTAATCACCATATATTACATAATTTGTTTTGGTGTACTGTTCCATGATTCATTGTTTGTTCATAACACCCAGTGCTCCATGCAGAATGTGCCCTCTTTAATACCCATCACCAGGCTAACCCATCCCCCCACCCTCCTCCCCTCC
>NW_027397123.1:8610180-8651533 GCF_003265705.2 Callorhinus ursinus | reverse complement strand
CTCAGGCACCCCCGGTCTTTCTGTGACCCCGAGGGTCCTGAGACCACACTGTCCCAGGGAGAGGTCCACCCCAGCTTAGCCACTGGAGCGACGTCCCTCAGCGGAACCGACTTCTAAAAGTTCTGATTTTGTGCTCTGCTGCTCTATCACTTGCCAGAAGCGGCCAACGGAGGCCCCCTCCCCCGCCGTCTATCCTCCCGAATATCGCCTCGGATTCACTTCTCCGCACGTCCCACCTTCTGGAAAGTGGTCGCTTTTCTGTTCAGAGAGTTGTTGCTATTCTTTTCTTCGATCTCCTGTTCAGTTCGTAGGTGGTCAGAATGGTTTGATCCCTATTCAGCTGAATTCCTGAGACCAGATGAAATCCAGGTCTCCTATTCCTCCACCATCTTGCTCCACCCTTAGGTTTGTTTTTAATAATTTGCACCAGTTTCATGGGGAAGCAAGCCACAAGCTTTCATGACAGAAGTGTAACTCAAAGAAGGGAACCCTATTAACCTTATTTACAAAATTCCTACAGTCAATGTCATACTTAATGGTGAAAAACTGAATGCTTTCTCCCTAATTGGGAACAATGGAAAGATGTCATCTCTCACTACTGTTCAACCTCACAATAGAGGTCCTAATCAGTGTAATAAGGCATGAAAAATAAGTAAAAGGCATACAGATTGGGAAAGGAGAAAAAAATTTCTATTTGTATAGTGCAATTGTTTAGAAAATCCCAGAGAATTTACAAAAAAAGCTCCTAGCACAAATAGGTGATTTTAACAAGGTTATAAGATATAAAATCAATATGCCAGAATCAATTATATGTATATACACTGGCAATGTAGAATTGAAATTCAATACTTACAAAGCAGTATATTAACCATAATACAAACAATACTTAGGTATGAATCTAACAAAATCTGTACAGGATTTGTATGCTGGAAATTGTCAGGCAGCAAGGAAATCAACGAACACCTAAATAAATGGGGAGATATCCATGATTATGGATTAGAAGAGTCAATATTGTTAAGACGTTAGTTCTCTCCAAATTGATCTGGAGATAGGCCACAATTTTATTCAAAATTCCAGCAAACTTTCTTATAGATATTGACAAGCTGTTTCTAATTTCTAATTAAAATGATATGTAAAGGCAAAGTAATTAGAAAAGCCAAAATAATTTGAAAAAGAAGAACAAAGCTGGAAAACTCATACTACCTGATTTCAAGATTTACTATAAAGTTATAGTAATCAAAACATGTTATTGGTAAAATAATAGTCCTGTAGATGAGAAGGATAAAATAGAGAGTCCAGAAATAGATTTACATAAGTGACTTTGACAAAGCTACAAAAGAAATTCAATGGACAAAGGATAATCTTTTCAAGAAATTATGCTCAAACAATTGGACATCCCTCTGCAAAGAAGAGAACCTTGGCCCAGACCATACCTTTTATACAAAAAATAACTCAAGGTAGAATCATAGACCTAAATGTAAAATATAAAACTGTAAAAGTCCTATAAGGAAACGTAGGAGAATTTACTTATGATCTTGGATTAGACAAAGAGCTTTTAGAAAGCTCTTTTGAAAGCATGATTCATAGAAGAAAAAAAGATAAACTGGACTTCAACAAAATTGAAAACTGTTGCTCTGGAAAAGACACTGTTAAGAGAATGAAAAACAAAACACAGGCTGAGAGAAACTATCTGCCAATCACATTTGTGACAAAGGGTTTAGTGTCCAGCTTATGTAAATAACTTCTAAAGTTCAACTGTAAAACTACAAATAATCCAAGTTTGAAAGTAAGGAAAAGATCTAAATAGATACTTCACCAAAGAAGATATATAGAAAACAAATAAGCATATGTAAAGATTCCCAACATCATAGTCATTGGGAGAATGCAAATTCAAATTGTAATGAGGACCACTACACTCCTACTGGGGTGGCTACAATTAAAAAAAAAAAAAAGTCTGGCACTACCAAGTGCTGGCGTGGATACAGAGGAATTGGTACCCTTATACATTGCTCACAGGACTGCCAAATGTTACAACCATTGTGGAAAACAGTTTGGAGGTTTCTTATAAAGTTAACCGTATCCAGCAATTGCATGTCTGGGTAAATAAAAACTTAGATTTATATAAAAACCTTTACGCAAATTTCTATAGCAACTTTACTTATAATAGTCCAGCGCAGATGATCTTCAGCTGGTGAACAGATAAACCGTGGTACTTTCATGCAATGGAACACTATTCAACAATAAAATTGAACAATCTATTGAAAATAAAAACAGGGATGACTCCTAAGTACATTTTGCTAAGTAACAGAAGCCAGAATCCAAAGGTTCCATAGTGTATTATGCCATTTATATAACATCTTGAAAAGGCAAAACAATATGGATAGGGGCTGGAGTAGGGCTGGAGGAAGGGACTGACTACATGGAGTCTGCATGAGGGAATTTGGGGGAATGAACATATGGCTGTAGTGGTGGATACCTGACTGATTATTTCATGAAACTGTACATCACTGCGTGGAAGTTAGAAAAAAAGAAAAAGAAAGGGAAAAAAGACAGCTTGTGGGGGAAATAAAAATGGAATACAAACTACAACAAGGAACCTAACTGTATTATAAATGGGTGACAGAAGCACACAGAAGGGAGTGGGGAAGAAACAAAATTAACCCAAGTTACTTTGTAAAATAGTCAATATTTTGCTGGATAATGTGAAGATAAAGGCTAAAATAACTGTATACAGATGCTGTAGTCTAGTTAGTGAATTGTTTCTTGCAGGGGTGTGGGTTGCCATTCTGAAACTGCTTTATGTGTACAGAAGAATTGAACAAGTAAGTAAATGTATTTTAGATAATGAGACACAGATTTCTCACTGTTGGAAAAAGAAGTTACAAATACGAAAAGGGAAAATGCTAGCATGAAGCTCGTGGTGATGGATTGGAATCAGAGGTCTCATACATACACACAGATAGATAGAGACAGACATAAATACAATTATGTATGTATACATACATCATGTATTTCTGAGTTCTGTTTGCAGAGAGCTCCAAGAAACAATGATATCATAGTAACAACGGGCACACAGATTGCCCCAAGCTTGGTTTCTAAGTACCATTCTGCAATAAAAGGAACCAGGGCTTGTTTTAGAAGTAACTGGTTTCAGTGCAGGGGCAGGGACAATGCAAGATGAGCCTGAAGCATCTTGTAATGCCAGAAAAAAAATTGCTTAGAAAAGAATGAGGCATGTCAAAAAGACACAGGAACCAACCTGAAAGAGTTCCTGATGGTCAAAGCTGGACACAATAAATAGTGATAGTATTGAATCATAGCCAAATAAAATAAATATGGTTGAGTCCATAAACAACAATGATTATTTCAGGCAAGATCCATTTATGGATGCTAAAATTAGTGTGTAGAAGTTTGAGCACATAGAGAATATTTGCAGTCTTACTCATGGGGAACTTGGTAGACAGCATCTATACAAAGTGATAAAGATTAACATCACCAGGAAGAAAAGACAAGTGGACATTATACAAGCTTGGATATGATACACAGAGAAGGGCGCGTTGTTTTTGTCATTCTTGCCAAAAATGTATAACCTGGATATAATCAGGAGAAACAGTGAACAAACCCAAGTTGAGAATCACTCTAAAATATGATGGACCCCGTAGTCTTCAAAGTGTCAAGGGCATGAAAGTCAAGGAAAGACTGGGAAACTGTCATGGACTGGAAGAGACCAAGGAGGTATGATGGCTAAATGCAATGTAGGATCCTAGTTTTCTCAGTGTGGATAATTTTACTATGACCACACAAGATGTTAACAATAGGGAAGCTGAGTGAAGGGTACATGGGAGCTCCACACTAGTTCTGCGCCTATTCTACAAAATAAAAATTAAAATACAATCAAAAATAAGGAGAGAGATGTGAGAACAAGAGAACAAAGACATGGGGTGGTCTGGGGACTTTCTCCCAAAAAGAACTATGGGCATCATTACTGGCACATAGAGTTGACTAGAAACAAGTAGAGTAGAAGTGACTACATTTGGAGTGAGTTACTATTACCAAAAGAATTGTCAGCCTCGACTTTTAATACAGACTCTGACTGTTTGAGACTTGAAGTTAGCCTTGAGCTGCCACCCTCTGTAATGGAAAGTGTTTGGACAAACGATTCAGTCCTCAAGGACTGAGCATCACTCACACTCCCCACCACACACTTCAAATGGAGCCAAAGAAGGAGCTCCTACATGACATAGTCAAGGGCCAGGGAGCTACTGCTGTCGAGCAGAGCAGACTCAGAGCCTAATCAGAGTAAAATGTTCTCAGATTTTATGTCTGCTTGGGACTGCCCTTCTTCCCCTTCTGGAGGGGAGTGTTTCCTGGGGTTTTCCTGTCTCTGTTCCACTGCTCTGTGCATGCGGGGAGGTGTCAGGGACCTTGCCTCTTAGTTATATGTCTCTGGAATAAGAGTAACTATCAACCTGAGGCAAAAAGTGTAGAATGTGTGAGAAGGAGAGTGAAACAGAACATTTAATGACTCCAAGTGCAGTCTTTTGTAGTCCTCCGAGCTGTGCTTTTCCTTCTTCCGGACACACAGTAAGACAGCACTTCTCACCCCCATGAGGTGAGGCATGGGCACAGGACTTTGGCACATGGAAGTGAGCAGAAGTGGCATTATTGCTTCTGAGTGCAGGTATTTAATTGGTAGTAGAAGACTCTCCAATGTTCTCTTCCCTGCCCTTGGTGACCTCAGAAGCTCCAGAAGGTGGCAGCTTCCTCAGCCTGGATCCCAGAGTGATGATAACACAGCAGAGCCCTTGCTGACCTGACATCGACATGTAATTAGAATGAGAAGTAAAACACCTACTGTTTTAAGTCTTCGAGATTTGGGGTGGCTTGTTACTGCAGCATAACCTAGCCTATCCTGACAGCACCACTGGACAAAGAGAGTGGATGACAGGCAGGGAGGCCACACCTGTACGTGTCATCAGGTGGCAATAGTTCAGGGACTTTGATGGCCACCTCCCTCTGCTAGACAGGGAAGTACTTGGCTCTGTAAAGTCCAGGAGAAGAGATATGCAGGCCTGGGTCTGGGGAGGGTTGGCCAGGCCTTTTCATCCACAATCATTTTGCTTTTGAATTCTCCCTTTCGCCAGTGCCTACATGGCCTTAATGACTATCCAGTCTGTCAGGAAAAGGGAAGGGCTGCAGCAAATCTGAGAACACTTTTGCACATGGGTCTGGTCCAGGGGTTGGAAGGATGATTCTCGGCCCTGGGAGTCCCCGGCCTTCACATACTGTGCCTATTGAGTAGCCATGGGCTCAGAGCCTAGAGACCTGGTTCTGGGTCTCACTGTCCAGAAACTCACCAAGAAAGGACTAAGTGCTGCTCTTGAGGCCTCGGTCTCCCCATGAGAATTGAAGAACTGGGGTAGATGGAGACAAAGAAGGTTGGTTGTTTTGTGGGTTTTTTTTTTTTTGCCTTTATTTTTTGTCAAGAAATTCTTTCCCCCCAAATAAAAACATAGAACAGAGTGGCTCTGAATCTGCTTCCCACTGCCTCTCCCTGTCCCCCAAAGACTGGCAGCCTTGCATTTTCTCCAAAGAACTTCTAAAGTGTCTTGGAACACAGTTTAAAAAGCCCTGAGGGCTCATCTAGCTTGGATAGGCTGTGGCTTTTCAGGATGACAGGAATACATTCTGCTGTCAAGTCTCAGGCACCCTGAACTGGTGAGGTGCTATTTAGCTAGGGCTCTGCTGGCCTCTTGGCTCAGAGCCCACGGGATCTAGGGCTCTTGTCCCCTCAATGTTCAGTTTGCACCAGACAGAAAGGTTCTCCTTAACTGGGCCGGAAAGATCAAAAGACACTCAGGGAGAGAATTATTTTCCCTGCACAAATTCAGGTTTTCATGCCCTAAGTGTTCATATCCAGACCCGCAGCTGAATGTCTTGCACTCTGGGAAAAGCTGGTGCAATGTTTTGGAGTCAGACTGCTCTGTGTTCAAATTCCTTAATCAGCTGTGACCTTGGAGGGAAAGGCTGCTTAAGTCTTACCTGCTTCAGTTTTTAGATCTGGAAAGTGGAGTTCCCCACAATAAGAGCAACTGGCCTGCAGAACTGTGACAGTTGCATGAGTTTGTGCCCGGGAAGACTGGAGACGGGCACCTGGCAAAGAAAACCCACTTGTGATCAGCAGCAGCATCTTCACCGACATTATCACCACACCTGACCCGATGGGGTTATTTCACAGTGTCGTGGGAACATTTTTCTTCCACAAGGCATCTTGAACGATGTGTTCCTAATCACACTCCTCCACCTCCCCCATCCCTGCCCCTCACGGTTCCCTGCACAGGACCAGCACAGAAAGGGAAATCAATGAGCGTGCAGTGGACTGAATAGATTTGGCTAAATTGGTGATCTCCAAGGTGTTGTACCAATCAAGACCAACAATTTCCCAATATGGCCTCCCTCAGCAACTTGCCGATTATAGTAGGTTGCAACCCAGTGGCAGTGATCATGAAATTCCAACAAACGTATTTCCAAAGTGAAAAATATAATGTCAACACCCCCAAAAACAATGACAGGGACCCATTTTAATCCTCACCTGGTTTCCACATTGATGAACAATCGATTGATGTGCTACAGTCCCCACAGGTGATCATTATTTGCATCAGATTGTAGACATAATCCAAGACCATGGTGTTTCAGTGTGGCCCTGAAAGAGTTAAGTGAAATAAAGAATATTATCAATATTGTATCAGTCACAGATGAGAAACTACATACCAGGATCAGTGCAATTCATTCATTGGTTTATGGACACCGAGTCCTCCGGGGACTGTCACAAATCCACTTGATGTTCCTGAGTGTGAGATTTAGCATTTGGATCTTTGATTTAGCTGAAAGATGTGTAAAAACTCATGCAGTCAGACAACTCCCTACAGGCGATTCATCTGTGTTGGCTTTTACGTAACAGTTATTCCAATCAAGTGCCAGCAGTAACTTAAGCTCCATAACTTGCCTCTGAATTCACATTTCTGAGATGCTGGAACACGCAGGAACAGTAGCAAGGGCAAGAATGTCCCTCTGGGAGAAGGGAGACTGCTCGCTCTCTGGTTTCTTTGGGATGGGCAGGCACTGCCTGTTTTGAGGAAGGACGCAGCTCCTGGCTTCCAAGCCTCCAGTCTTGCATAAGGTCAAGTTTCCTACTGCAGGGTGACAGGGGAAGGTAGGAGTGGAGAACCACGAGTTCCTGGGAGTCGGATTCAGTCAGGGCTTTCAGGGCTGCCCTTGTGGTCCTCGGGGGACTCCAGGATACACAGCTGCCTGGCAAGCTCAGCAGGGGGGATGGGGAAGATCTGAAAACCTGAATCTGATCAGTTAAGTCAGGTGGGAGACATAACTCTGCAGTTAATGACTTGATGGATATTGGTTCTCACTTTTTCCTCCTCCAGGATTTCTGCCACATTCCTCACCACACACCTGCCTCGGTCCAGCTCTAAGTCTCGTTTTGATTTCTCACTACCTGTACCAAAAGGCAGGGTGGGGGAAGGCAGAAAGTTGCATCATCTTTGTACCTCCAGTGAGAATAAAAATGCAAGTGGAATATTCTGTGCACAATTTCAGAGAGATAATGGAGAAATGCAATGGCATAGCTACATGAATGGGCTTCAAATATCATTGTTATTAATAGATGATGTTTTTGATGCACTCAGCAAGCATCAGCAATGGGTGGAGAAAGCCCTCCCATAAATGAAGCATTCAATCTTCACAGCAAACTTATGAGAAGACTCACTTACAATCCTCACTTTATAGAAGAGGAAACTAAGGTACAGAAGGGTTATTAAGTTGCCCCAGCTCATGTAGCTGGTAAAATGCAGAGCTGGGCTTCAAAACTCGTCCACTGATCCTGGAGGCCATCCTCACAATGTGTGCTGGCAAGTGACACCATCTCCCCATTGCCTGTCGGGGATTGTGCAGGTTGGTGAAAGGGGCAGCAGCATCCATGGCTTGGGGCACTTCACCAGCCTCCTGAGGAAGTGATTCACAAGCAGGTAGCTGTGATCACAGGGCTACAGAGGTGCACATGGACCTCTGTTAGGAGGTCTCACATCTCTGGAAGTATGTAATACCTCCAGAAGCATAGAATGGAGAGTAGGGGAAAGAGACAATCTCTGGAGAGATAATGGGTAATAATTTTCCAACATTGATGAAAGACATGAATCCTTAGAATCAAGAGGCACAAAGAGTCCCAAGCAGGATTAAAAAATAAATAAATTCACAATAGGCGATACCACAGACAGAAAGTATAAATAAATTGAAGAAAAAGAGAAAAAAAAGAATTAGTTCAGGTCAAGGGTATTTTTGAAGAGACAGGGGTTTCTTAGGGGTTCTGGAGCATTTCCAGGCAGCTCCTCATCCCTCACTGGACCATGTTGCTGGTGGCTGCTTTCTGCCCCATGAAGAAATTCGAGGACTCACATCACTCAAAAGCCAAAACTGAGAGGGGATGGTGGGACTGCAAACCAGCAGGGACGGTTCCCCTTCATCCCTGACAGTGGTCCCATCAGGATGCACTCACGCCTTTGATACTGCAGGAGGGGAGTGGTGCAGGGACTCAGCCACAGTGCCCCTGGGTGCACTTGCCTCCCCTGTCTTGGGGAGCAGAGCCATGGACGGGGTCAGACAGGAAGCCCCCCTTTCCTGTCTAACACCCACAAGGGGAGATGTCCATGTAAAGCTTCTGGCACATAGTGAGGGCTCAGTCCCGCCAAAGGAGTGTGTGTTGAGCACCTACTGTGCACCAGCACTCCATATGGGCTGCATGCTCTATCCTCAGCACAAGCTTGTGAGTTGGGTATTATCATCCTTGCTTTACACAGCTCACTACCTTGCTGGCAAGGGTCCCAGAGGCACCAGAATACAAGCCCAGGCAGAACAATGCCAGGGCTTCGGGAAACTCATTTTCTTCTGAAGGGCATACAGAGCTGTCCAAGGTGGGAAGAGCAAGCATGAAGAAATTGCATTTCGGAAAATGAATGGGCATGGTTTCATTTTACATCACAGAATCCAACTCAGCAATGTTTATGGAGCACCTATTCTGTATCTGTCCCCCCTGCTTTATGTCTCCAGGGGTGGCGCAGGCCCAGGCTGTCCAGAGATCAGGACAGAGGGGTGAGTGCTGTGTGCGGTGTGGGGAGCCCAAAGGTAGTGCCATGTCCCCACACATTTCTGTCCTCTGGTAGCTCTGGAGCTGGGATGCTCCGATGCAGTGACTTCTTCAGGCTCTGGTTTTTAAAGAGCCTTGGCTTGAAACTGTTCCATTTGGGAGGGTTTCTCCCTAGCATTTGGTATGGAATTATTACCAAATGCTAGAGAGGAACCCTGCCAAATGCTGTATATCAGCTAAAACCCAAACTCCTAAACAATGAAATATTTATAATAAAAACAGACCCCAGAGAGAGGCACAGACTGGGGCGCCCAGCTGGTGGGGGCCTGTGGGCTGAGGAGGTTCAGTTTGTCTGTCTGCTAGTGCAGGTATAGCCATGGAGGATGCAGGCACCCGGTCCACTGGGTGGGGCCGGGCAAGATCTCTCAGGAAGACAGGAGAAGCTGGGGGGCATGCAATCCATTGGCTGGTGAAAATGCTCGTCCTCAAGCCCCTGAAGACATAGCTCAGCCCTCTCCTCCCTGTATCCCTCCTCCCCATTTCCTAGTTCAGTGATCAGCATTCAGCAGGCACTCAATAAATGCTAACTGCCTGCAAAAACAGGGATATTTCCAGTAACAGCAAAACCTCACCCATCTGGAACCCACAGGGAATAAGATCAAGACAGCTGAGTTTTCCAGAAAGAGCCATAAATTATTTTCATGTAACATTTTCAGATGGAAATATTTCTAAGATGCGGTGCACATTTCCTTTTTTTCTTACTTGGAGAATGTGGAACACCATTAACCTTTCCATAATGGCTCAGGGAAGCTGCAGTGAACCTCAGATGCTGAGCAGGAGGTAATGCAGCCCTAGGGGTTGAGAGGTGTGCGGGGGGATCTGCCCTCCGATAACGGCCTCAGATCATGGAGCTTCCTCTGGCCCTATGGCCTAGTTCCTAGAGATTTTTGGGTTCTTCTTACACAAACAGGTTTCCTGTTTCTACTCTTGTTGGTGTGGCCACATTGGAAGTCTTTCTCTCGCTTCCTAGGTTACTATTTCTTACTGACTGTGGACCAGAAACCAGAACCCAAGGCTTAATAAAATGATGTGAAGAGTGAGCGTTCATCTGCTTTGATGGACCATCCAAAAGGCCTGGGTTAAGTGCAGAAGCTCAAGGCTTTTCTAGTCAATGTTAAGGCCACTCAAAGCCATTCTTGCATTTCTTCTTGATTCATGGTCTGTCTCAGAAGTGGCATGCGACAGGTGGGGCAGGAACCACTCTTTATTGGAGATGCTCAGGAAGTCCTGGAGAGCACTGAGGATCGATTCCAAAATCTTCTGTGGACACTAGAATTTGTAAACCTTTTCAAAAGACCTACACTTCTTATGGTCTTTCTCTCTCTCTCTCTCTCTCTCTCTCTCTCTCTCTCTCTTTCTACAACAAGCAAAACATGTTGGCTACTACTCCCCCATTTGGCAGATGAGGAAACTGAAAGCCAGAGAGAGACCCAGAGGCCAGATCGGACAGACCAGTAGGGGGTGATTCAGCTGGAGCCTGAATAAGTCCAGATCCCAGGAGGAAAACGATGCACAGTCAAGGGGACACTCGAGGGGGTGTAATGCAGAGGCTATTTACAGGGGTGTGAGCAGAGCTGAGAGAACCCACAAAGGACGGAGAAGCACCCGGGTCCAGCAGCTCGGGAAGGCACTGTACTCCTCTTGGGCCCTTAGCAGTGAGCCCAGGGCTGCCATGTGACAAGGACTCCGTACATGGTAAGGGGAGAGAACAGAGTCCCCGAAGACAGACAGAGTCCTGGGAGGGGGGCAGCCCACTGTAGTGAGGGCACAGCTAGAAGGGCCCAGAGACTGCTGGATCGTGGCGTGCTGGGGGGTGAGGGAGACACCCCAAATTCTCTTTCCTCCAGCCTTCCAGTCTCCTGTTGTGAACTGATCTCCAAGCCAGAGGACAAAGGAGTTGGTGGGGGGAGTCCATAGAGGTCAGCCTCCTTGCACCCAGAGTAGGGTGGAGAATGGGAGACAGTAGATTCGGAGTGGCAAATGGAAGAATCCAGCACAGAGCTTGCTGCAGACAAGAGTGTCCCACAGCCACCTGGCTCTGAAGACGTTTCCCTGGGGCTCCCCATAGCTACCCCCCGGCACCCATGCACCCTCCTAGGCAGGGTGGCCCAGTCACCGGCGAGCCTGCAGGTTGGGTGGCACCTCCAAGGCTCTTGCCTTCTCTCTAACACGGAGATGCACATTGTTGGTAAGTCCCTGTAAGCGTTTTAGACCTTGTCATCTGCTCTTCAACCCTTCCTCCCTCCTTCTTGGCCTGCTTAGCTGGAGAGGCTGGTCAGGGTCAAGTCTGGAAATCAGGCACAAGGGCAGCTTGGGACTCGCCCCTTACTTGTATCTTCCCAGATCCTCAGTGTTCGCATCAGGGGAGTGGTGATAATGCACTGACCTCCCAGCTCTGGTGAAGTGGGAGTGAAAAAGCGGATGAGGAATCCTTTGACAAACTCTATGAGGCTGGAGGAGTGAAAGATGCTTGGGTCAAGGTCCCCACTGTCTGAGGCAGGATTAGAAGCCATTTAGCAGTGAGCAACCCCCTCTTTCCTTTGAAGGCAAGTGGTCCATGCCTGCCAGACCCGTCAGGTGCTGGCCATACTTGGTGGGCAGCAGGTGCTCAGAACCCACAGCGTGGCCAGACTGGGGCTCTGGCAGCAGGAGGCCTTCACAGCTTTGCCCAAACACACCTGGTGCAGGTGTCCCTCTACCCCCTTCCCAGCTCTCCCCAAATCTGAATCATGGGTGTTCTGTTCATTTAAACAATTTGCTGATATGCCTACTGTATGAAATTTAGAAAACACTGGAATCTGCCAAGAATAAAAGGTAAATCATCCACAATCCCACCATCGAGAATCACCAGTAATATGTGGGTGAAGTTCCTCCTATACCTTTGTTCTTGGCATAATATATATGTAACGGGTAAACATGCATAACGTAGGCAGAGCAAAGAGGCTGCAAGGAAATTCTCCACATGTTAACAGCGATCGTCCTCTGGTTAGTTCACAGGGCACACCACAGGTCAGATGCTTGCCTCCAGTAAGAGTACCTTTCTTTGTGTGTGTATAAAATCAGGATTGTCTTGTAAATAAAGTATTATACTCCACCTTTCTTGCTTTTCCCATTTTCTGTCCAATCATACAATTTTGATCAATGCAGAGTTTCCCTAGTTATAAAACTCTCCTGTTGCACTGAACACTGGCATTTTATGGGTTGTGGAAATATGCATTCATTCATTCACTCACTCATGCAAGAACCAGGGACTGAGTCTCTGGGAGGAAGCAGCCTGTGCTCACTGTTGAGGACATAGAATGGACAAAACCCACCTTAGTTTTGGAGAGCTCTTGATTCAGTGCTGACAAGCAGGCTAAGGCCATGCACAGTGGACTCCAGCACCAGGGAGGAGGCACTTGGGGGTGCCCCCAGGGCAGGGCCTGTGCCCTGATTCCACTGTTCTCCTTGTCTCCACAGGGCCTGGAATGGAGCTGGGTTATGTGAGTGGCCTTTCCCCTCTCCCACCCCTGGGGAACACTCCTGCAAACCTCACCTTCCCTCTTTCCCCACGTCCATGTCCTGAGCCCCACTTCTCACTCAGATGTTTCCATGGGCAGGCACCTGTCCACTTCTAGGCAGTCTCTCATTAGTCAGAGACCACACTCACAATGTCAAAGACTTACATTATAATTTCATCTTTAGATTCCTGAATTATGACTTATTTCAAGTCTCATAGATGCAAAGTTGATCTTTAAGAGATGATCTTTACAAAATACATTTCCTCTATGGATTAGCTTCCAGAATACCAGCTCTGATGTGTTGCATTTCATAACGAAACAGAGCACATTCTGGAAGGTGGTGGGAAAGCGAGCCACAGTTTCCATCTGGCAAACATTGTATCCCTTTGTGGGTCTGTCTGGGTTAGCCTCATGTCCCGGGACACGTTCTTCAGGGGCACAGTGGGAAATCTCTCCCCCGTCCTCCTAGGGGGTACTTCTTTTTGGGCCTGCTGGTGGGAGTATAACTTGCATTATCTAGAAACTCACTTTCTCATGGCACTCACCACAAAAGCCAGGCACGTTGTAACAGAAACATCTCAGGGTGTCGACCTGCTGACCTCGGCTCCAAAAGTTGCATCTGAAGGTTAAGTTCTGGATCTACTGTTCAGCATGGTGACGGTATTGTAGTGTAGATTTATTTTTTTTTAAAGATCTTATTTATTTATTTGAGAGAGAGAGAATGAGAGATAGAGAGCACGAGAGGGAAGAGGGTCAGAGGGAGAAGCAGACTCCCTGCCGAGCAGGGAGCCCAATGTGGGACTTGATCCCAGGACTCCAGGATCATGACCTGAGCCGAAGGCAGCTGCTTAACCAACTGAGCCACCCAGGCACCCTGTAGTGTAGATTTAAAAGTTGCTATGAGAGTAGAGCTTGAATGTTCTCACCATAACAACCATAACAAAGTGGTCACTATGTGAGGTGGGGGATGTGTGAACTACCCTTATTGTGGTAAGCGTTTTGCCAGGTATATGTGCATCCAACAATCACATGGTCCACTTTCAACTTGCACAGTGTTAAATGTCAATTACATCCCAATAAAGCTGGAAAAAGTTGCATCTGGCTTCGGGGGTGTCTCGGTGGGCTGCAGTCCCAATGAGTCTTAGTGTGGGTATGGCAGCCCTAGCGGCAGGCCGTGGTTCGTAAGGGCTGTGTTGTGGGGATCAGAGCGTTCTGGGGGATGCAGCAGTAATCTGACCCTTCTGTTACCTTCCAGCAATTTCTCTGAGGAGAGCTGCTGGAGAATTAGACTTTCTTAGATACGCAACTGTGTCTCCACCAGTCCAGATCAGGAAGGCCAACTTCACTGTAAAAAGATGAATAAGTAATTCATAAAATAGCTGCCCATAACGCATCAAGCATTCCTCAGATATTAGAGAGGAGAGGCAAAGGGCAAGAGTGAACCCAGATTAAATGTAGCCACAAAATCAAGTTCTTTTTAAAATGTGTGACCTGCAAATGCCCACTGCCAAAGAGAAAGAATAGTGTCCTCTGTATGTGCATGCCCAGTGCAGCCTGCTTAGAAAAGGCATTTGTGACAAAAGCTAGGTGGAGTTTCTGGAAGACTGGGTGAAAGCACCCAATGTTTGGGACAGCTTGGGAGTTTGGAATGTTGCCATTCTGGACCCACAGACTCAGATCTGACATTCTAGACATTTCACTGGCAGGCAGTGAGCTGGTCACTGTGGCGGGGCTTCTGTATTCACGTTAAGAGTGTATGTGATCCACAGAAGGGACCAGCACAGAAGCCCAGAGAGATTTCCCTCCACAGGCATGCAGCAGGTACGGGCTTCTGTAGTGCCCTGGAAAGAAATGCCACCAAAATGTCTCCAGGGCCCTGAGCCACTACAAAATAGTATGGGATGTTAAGTCCTCGTCTCATTCTTATTTAATGAAAAAGCACACATAAAACAGTTAAAATTCACTGACAAGCGTGAGAGTTAAACATCGTGCTAAGAGCTAACTCATCACTGGGCTCCCCAAAGGAGCCCATGAGGTGGGGTCTCATTTTTCAGATGTGCAGGCTAAGTAACTGGCTTAAGGTCACATGGCTTTAAAGCGGTGGGATTGGCATCTGGATTCAGGCAGCCTGACCCCAGAGCCTGTGTTCAGCCACTCTAGGGGGCTCTCCCCTCTTCTCCTTTGGAGCAATAGTAAAATCCTCACCAATGGCATAGATAGCCCCCAAGTGAGCAAAGGAAGACAGGTTATGGGAGCGGAGTTTCTGAATGGGCAGTTGGCAGGAGGGCTGGACCGGGTTCCCGTGATGACTACATCCTCACTAATACAGGTTGGATGTGTTCCGAGGAGCAAAGGGGAGCAAAGAGATACAGTGTTTCCTTTGAAGGAGCAAAGGGGAGCAAAGAGATACAGTGTTTCCTTTGAAGCCAAGAAGGTCCTGTTTGTTCCCTGCTGGAGACCAAGGGACCTATCTGGAGGTCCCTAGAGCTAAGAGGTGAGCCTGGGGACAACAGGAACATGCTGAAAATTAGACAGCATGACGATAATCAGAAGGCCAACCTATCTGCAGCAATGCGATGTGCCGAAGTGTTAACATCCTTTTATGTGCCTGTAAGACACGCCCTAAAGCCTCCCGAGTGCACATGGGCAAAAGGCAGGAAGAGACAGGAGTGGGGGAAGTACACACTGGGGCAGCCTTTTTGGAAAGAAAGTTGGCAATGCCTGGGAGGAGCCTCAAAACCCTCCATATCCAGATGCAAACAAAGATTTACCTATGGAAATGCTCTCTCCAATACTTTTGAGAGAACAAAAAATTAGAAACAATTTAGATGTTCCAAAATAAGAGATTGTTTAAATAAATTATGTTGCATCCATTTGATGGAACACTTTGTAGCCATAAAATCATGTTTTCGAAGAATATTTAATGATGTGGGGAAATACCTTGTGCTACAGGTGTTAAAAACCAAAATTCAACTGAGTATTGAAGATCTAATTGGCTTTATTTGATGATTCATGAGCTGGGCAGCATCCCATCTAGGAAACAGAAAGGAGCTCTGAAGAGCTGAACAAAATAAGAGGCTTTTATAGGCAGAAGGGGCAGGAACAAGGAAAGAGTAGATTCCCTCTTCTTTCTCTGGGGGACAGAGGGGTCTACCAGGTGGATTACCTCACTAGTGCTGACCAGGAAATTCCAGATGGACTGGTTGAGGATTTATTCCTGGGGGAGGTTGAAACTGTAGTAAGGTTAGGTATTAAGTCTCGGTTTGCTGATGTGGGGTTAGCACAATTGACTCCATTTTGGACCAGCTATCTCTTTCTAACAATCTCCCCCCACCTTTGGTCAGACTCTGCTTAACTGGGAGATATGATCAAAATGTAAGACACCACTCCCAGCTACCGCTCCGAAGTTCTCACAGTTTTGGCTGATCCTGTGTGGTATTCACAGGTCACAATGTTTGTTGAACCTCTGTGATATTTGGAGGTCACGACTTTGGGTTTACATTTTTTTAAAGATTTTTATGTATTTATTTGACAGAGAGAGAGACAGTGAGAAAGGGAACACAAGCAGGGGGGTGGGGGAGGGAGAAGCAGGGTCCCCGCTGAGGAGGGAGCCCGATGCGGGGCTCGATCCCAGGACCCCGGGATCATGACCTGAGCCGAAGGCAGACGCTTAACGACTGAGCCACCCAGGTGCCCCTGGGTTTACATTTTTAAGTTGGTCATTCTCTTCATTCCTTTTCTAATGCTCCAGTAGGGAGATCATTTGCTTGGTGGTTAGTAGCTGCAAACATGCATTTGAATCTTTTGAGAGAATGCAGCCCACCAGGGAGACTACTATGATTATTACAAGCAGGATATTCCCAATGTCCAGAGTGCACTTTGAAACCACGGTCCCCAAGACCAAATCAAAATCAAATAAGTCGAAGCAAGACTCTATTCAAGGAGTCATCTTTTTTAAGCCAAGTAGTTTGCTCAGTGATCTTATTTAAGTAAGTTTCAACTTCCCCAGAAGTATTAACCCAGGTGTAGCAGGTGGTGTTGGCCACAGCACAGATACCTCTTTGCTCAGCTAAAAGACAATTAAGGACAGTCATTAGCAAGAACAATTTGGCCAGAGAGTCTAAGGATTTTTGTTGGGAAGCTATGGTTTGAGCAACAGATTTCACAATAATTTCAAGAGTTAAAGGAAAAGTTCTTTATCATAGCTTCAGAGGAGCAGTTATCTACCAAAGAAAGCTAATTTTAAATCAGGAATGCTTCCTGGTAATTCCCTTTTCAGTCTGTGACTCAGGACTGGGAGGGTGACAGCCATGGAGGCCAGCAAAATTTAGGGGTCTGTAGACCACACAGGCAGTTTTATTCTGATTACCCTTGCCTTGTGTCCCCTTTTATGTCAGAGCTTGGATGCAAGTTTCCCTGGATTTAGAGCTGTTAACCAGAGACAGGCAAATGGACTAGGTGTTTCTAGCATCATGGACAGAGACTGGAGTTTTTGATGGCAAATCCAGTGGTCTGAAAGTCCCCCTTAGTAATGGCCAGGGAGATATAAGTGATGGTGTTATCCTTCCAGGCCAATGCCAGAGAAAGGAAAGAAAGAGGAGAGAAAAGGGTTTCATGTTTAGTTAAAGTTTGAAGTCTTGATGAGATGTCTTGGGTAGAAGAAGTCCACCTTGATGTCAGCTACTTCTCTACCTCATCAATTTGATGTGGAGGCCCCCAGCATCTGCACAGGACCAGGTGTTGTGTGGAGCCTTCTTTAGCTGTGAGATGTACACCAAAGTGTCTAGTCCTTGAAGTTGGGCTGCCATACGGGGAGTGGGGAGGACCTGGTATAGTCCTTTCCAAAAAGATTTAAAGGAAGTCTTTGTTCTTGCTGATTTCAAATCAGAAGGTGGGAGAAAATTGGAAATTTTAGTTTGGAGAGTCATAGCCAAATATTTATTTGAGGAAACTAAAAGAATTCAGGATTGAGTCCAGTTTATACAGTTTTGTATATAACAAAACATCAAAGACAATTAACAGGATTAGAATCTAACATCTACAAAGTGAAACACATTTTTTCTCTCTACAATTACCTCCATTTTTTCCAAAGATAATCACAGTAAAACTAATTTGCATTAAACTCAGCCTGATTACTTACATAAGTGCAGCAAGAATAGCCATTGACCATATAAGCTCTTTTAAGACTGTTTTTCTGGAACATTTCATAAGGAATCTCAGATTGAACTCTTAAAAGCCCCAGAGGCCAGGAAGGTAAGCCAAGGACTTGCCATCATGTTTTTTTACCTGCAGTAGCATTCCAGTATATTCCAGTAATATAGTCAATGTTTTCAATTGTGCCCTATTGCAAGAAGAACAGATTCTTATTGAACTTATGCAAACAATTAACTATATTTCTGTAAAGAAACCTAAGGATTTCCAAATTCTGGAGGGACCAGGTAGGGAGAAAAAGTGAATGTTTCATCTTTCTTTACAAAGGTACACTGTAATTGCTGTAATTCATAGATAGCTTAAGAGAAAAGGTTTCCTTAAATCTGGAAAAACAAAACATTAGAGAACCAGTTAGGTTTTCAGACAAAAAGGCATTCTCCTCATTAGTCTGCTTGAATCTAGGTTTTCCATTAGTTCTGGAAATTTTTACCCAGTTCAGTTTTATGATCTTAAAGTTATCAGAGGCCTGTACTTGTCAAAGTCCTTCCCATGAATCTTATTGAAGATGAAGTCCTGTTGCAGGAACACTTTTGCAAAAGCATTAGAATAAAACAATAACTCTGTGAATATCAAAAAGACTTAAACCATGCCCATTGTTAAAGATCTGATACGAGTTGGTTACAATGAAATTGACAAGGAACTTTAGTTATTTCTGTGACACTCAACATTGCAAAATGATAATTACAATTATGATAACATTATCCCAGCCTATATCAGAATTTAGGAATTTTATATTATTTCTGGAACATTTAGAACATGTACCGACACAAATACAACCCAGAAAGAAAGCTTAGTGTTACTTCTTATTTGATAGTGTTGCCCACGTCATTTAGCATATCAAATAAATCTAATTTAGCATCTCCCTTTTCATAAGGAGAGAGAACAAATTTTTTGAGATGGTCCAGGGACCCTCTGGAAAATCCCAAAGTTATTTTGGGGGCAAAAAGACTTCATTTAGAATTTGATTTGAGGAAGTTTGTCAAAAATATCAAAAGGTTTAAAAACACTTGGTCAAATAGTATCATAGCTCACTACAAGACGATACTTAGTTATCTACCGAACCATAGTGACAATTAAAGACTTCTCAGTTTGTAAAATTAAAAAAACAAAACAAAACAAAACAAAAACCATTAGCTGTTCTAATAGAGAAGACTTAGTTTTGTCAAGTAATCAAGGACCTGATGATAAAGTTAAAATAAAGCACAACAAATTATTTTGGTAAGACACAAACTCTCTGCTTTTTAAGCAGATTACTTAAAAGGCAAATGAACTTTTACAATCTGTTACCAAAGGGAAACCAAAGGTCCAAGAAAACTGTGCCCTTTTAACAGAGAGAAAACATTCTAATTTTGTACCAGTGTACTCTTATATTAAAAACCATCTTTTTTTTTAACATAAATTTATTTCATTCTCAACCAGCCTGACCACACATAAAGTTCCTTTCCCAAGACTCCTTTTCCATAAACCTTCTACAATTTTTTCTTATTTTTTTTCTCTTTCCCATTCTGAAATAGCCAGTCTCACTTTAGAACAAACATTTCTTTTCTTTCTTTTTTTTTTTTCAACAAAAATGCATCTCCATTCCTCATACCTTCTTTTACTGAAAACACACATCCTACCATCCCTGCATAGGAAGGCATTTCTCTTATTATTTCTAGTAGCTTTAATTATATATATATTAGAATTTTTAACCCTAAAAATCTTAATTTTTAGTGAAATAAAGAAGCAAACAACTGGGAACTGTCCTTTACATTAGCATTCTGTGACTTGATGTTATAAACACCGTAAATACTTTTTATAATTTTTAGAAACATATGCTTTCTCATAGTAAGTTTCTCAACATGGCACAAAACGTGTTTACTAGTAGACCGAAAATATCTTCAGTTTCTCTGTAAAGAAAGCCAAATGTGGACAAGCCCATTTTTAGTAATTAATTTTTGTGTGTGTTTTATCTTATTTGGAAATGATCTAGATTTTTAATGACTATCCATTATTTAAGCTAACTTGGCAAAACTTTAAGGTTTCAGGTTACCAAAAAGATTTGGGAAACTATTTTAAAAAATTACCCAGAAACTTTTATCTTGCTTACATCTATTTAATTTACTTGTTCCCCAAAATTACATTTAATTACTTATTAAAGTTTCATCATACCATGTTATTTTACTTGCTGACAAATTTTGTAACAGAGATAACATGAACTTATTTGACTAATAAACCCAGGAAGAGTAAAGATTGCATTATATTTGATGTTGATAACTCTAAAGACATGTCTATTTTAATTAAATCAACAAACTTAAACAACAAACTTAAATTAACTTTAATGCCAAATATTTTCTCAGATTACATGAACCTGAGAAGTATTTGTTATTTCTATTCTGTCTGAGAATCCTACGAATCCTTAATTCATGTAAGTGCTTAATTCTCTTCGACCCGATTAAATATGTCTCTTTTACAAATTGATTTTAGTAGTACCATCCAGAGGTAGAAAATATTACACATCCATAACATATATACATAGAGAGATACACACACTCAAACATATAGGCAGACACAGAGCCCTTACAGCTTCCCTTTTAAAATTACTACTATGAATCACAAACAATAATACAAAACTCGCTAGTGATGAAAACGTTGACTCTAAGTTGTTTTTCTGGTAGATGAAATAAGTTAAGTTTACCTGCTCAGATGGCTAAAGCTTTATACTAATATTTGTGGAGAAGATGTTTCAAATATTTTTCCTCTCCCTAAGTTTTAAATGACCTTTCCCTCTGGGTAGAGAGTTTCATTTTAGCTTAGGGGAGGAGGTCTGAAACAATTTCTATCAGGCTCTGAATATCAGCTTTCAATCTGGCCAATTTCTGACTACAGAGCTACTTAAAACTCTTTTTAAGTATCTTGCCAGTTTTTAGCTGGAAACAGTAAATATTTCTGGCAGTACTGAACAACCCCATGGACTCGAGAAGTTCCCAAAGAGGATGCAAAAGATAATTCATTTTTCTCTCTCGGCTGGGCACGATAGGCAGATATGTGGGGGAGCTGACTCTAGTAGGAAATCTCACCCTTCACTGGCTTTTGCCAGCTTTCTCAGGATCCCCTCTGTAGGCTATGGTATCTGCCAGAATTTGGCAATGTTCTTCACGAATTATATTTTAGTTTCCCTTGTCTGTTTAAGGGAACTACGTAGCAGTCTACCAGAAAATCCCTCAGAGTCCTGTCAACTCTAGGAGGAGCCCATATGGGGAAACTCTTTTGAGGGTAGACATGCGGGTGTCTGCAAAAGCTACACTTGGTGGACTTCTCTTTGTGGTCTTGTGGTCTCTTCAGAGTGGGAAGACAGTTTAGACACAGAGTTACTAGAATGAGGACTCAAAGGAGGGTGGGACAGTGCAGTAAGACTTACAACAATCTTACAGTCTTGTTTTAGGTACCCCTAGTGTCTTTAATGTTTTACAACAAATCTTTCAGTGAAGTTATTTTGGAATTGCTAAAGCCTTTTGGAGGCTTCTGCATGCAATTAAAATAGTTACCCATTATGTTAGTTTGATTTTGGAGCCCTTGCTTTCAAGTGCACTTCTTAAATGATCTTATCTAATTGGAACGTTTCCCCATAATTGTCATTGTAACAACAGGTCGTTTTTAATAAGATTTTGTCATTTTTTGTGTAGATATTTACAGCTTCCAGAACCATAGCTCTTAGACATAAAGTAGGCAGGTGTATTGGAAGGTGGTCTGCTCAACTCTTTGGAATTTAAGGATCACGTTTTTATTATTACTTATTTATTTTTTCAGCTAAGCCTTTGGGTCTCTTGGAGCTAAACTAACACCCAAAAGGGGATGTACCTCTGTGGTTGGGGATTGTGTGGTATTTTACATTGTACCTCATTGCATGGAAATTTTCTTGAGTTTGGCAGATGACCTAGTGTCAATCTAACCCATTCCATGACCAATTTATCCCAACGTGGAAGTCTTTGGGTTAGATGATGAGTCCTCTAACGGCTTTTAAATGTTTGACCCATGTCCACCAATTTTGCAGCCACTTCTGAGATTCCCATTAGCAACAACCTTTATCTACACAAAAAAAGACAAATAAACATGTGCACCTTAAGTTATCAGCAGTACCCAGGAGATGTAGCTGAGTCTTGGCCAAGAGAAGACTGTGCACACCACCAGTGATTTCTGTGGAGCTTGGGACTAGAGAAAGGACTGAATCAGGAGACTCAAAAAGTACTGTGGAGTAGACTGGGTTTCCAAAAGGGGAATTACAGACTAGAAAGCCAACTAGATTGGGAACTCAACACAAAGAAAGCAGAGCCCAGAACTGAGAGGAACTGACCCATAGCCCTTGGAAATGGTGAGAAGTACAAAACACTCAAGAGTTCACAGGATCATGCCTGTGTTTCTCATTGTCCCTGAAGCCATTGGAAGTCTCCTTCAGTCCCACTGCTGCCACCAAATCTGTTAAAAAAATGAATTCAGCTGAGTATTAAAGATCTTATTGGCTTTTTTAATGATTAATGAATTGGGTAGCATCCCATCTAGGACACAAAGGAGCTTTGAAGAGCTAAACAAAATGAGAGACAAAATGAGGCACGAGGAAGCAGGGATAAGGAAAGAGTAGATTACCTCTTCTTTCTTTGGGGGGCAGATTACCTTTCTTTCTTCCTTCTTTGGGGGACAGAAGAGTAGATTACCTCTTCTTTCTTTGGGGGACAGAGGCAGATTACCTCACTAGTCCTGACAGGAAATTCCAGATTGACTGGTTTAAGATTTATTCCTGGGGGGAGGTTGAAACTGCAATTAGGTTATGTATTAAGTCTTGGTTTTCTAATGTGGGGCTTAGCACAAGTGACTCCATTTTGGGCCTTCTCTCTCTCTCTCTCTCTCTCTCTCTTTTAGAGATGGGGGAGCAGAGAGAGAAGAGAGAGAATCTTAAGCAGGCTCCACACTCAGCATGGAGCCTGACACCCACAACCCTGAGATCATGACCTGAGCCAAAATCAAGAGTCAGATGTTTAACTGACTGAGCCACCCAGGTGCCCCAGGCCTGTGGTCTCTTTTTTAAAACAAAGGTTAAAGAATAAAAGCAAGAGACAGAATTGCTTATAGAGAATGATCCAAAACTTGTAAAAAAAAGGAAATGATACGCAAAGAAAAATGCTTGGCAGGAAATACACAAAAAGCTAACAGGGTGACATTAAGGGGGATATAATAATTTTCTTTGTATTTTTCCATGTTTCTAATTATTCTTTAATGTGAATCAAGGGTTACTTTCTATCAGAGAAGATAGCATTGGTTCTTAAAAGTTGTAACTAATTTCTAGTGTTGGCAACACATTTTAAGCAGTGATGTTCATATATTCATTCATTCATTCACTCAATTAGTCAATAAAGGTTAAAAAGTACCTGTTATATAGTAGGAATTATTTAAGTATTAGAACGAATTTCTTGATTAGTTCCAGCAAAATTCCCTCATACCCCACATGTGCCAGGGTCTGGGCTAAGCCTGGGGTATAGCAATGAAGCAGGCTTGATGTCTGTCCTCTGGAATCTCCTAACCTTGGGTGGGGAAGGGGATCCCACAAGCAGAGCCTTAGATGGTCCACTTTGAGTGGGCAGCTAGAACCTTGGGAAGTCCACAGATTGGGACTCTCAGAGTTAGAGGAGGGCTGGATAAGCTGCATGGATATAACTATGTCTCAAATGCTCACCAAAATGAATAAATTTGTCCTTAGTCGCTAGTGCGGCTTCATCTTTGCCTGTCCCTACCCTTAGATGCTAGCCCCCCAATTTCTACTCTGCTAGTTGACTTTCCCAGGCACAGATTGCAGGATACCCTGGAAGATTCTAGAACCCTCAAGAACCATGGGTGCCAGTGCAGATACAGTCTGCCAGAGATTCCCCAGGGATTTAAGTAGACCACCTGTGAGCTACTGCCATCTCCCCCAAATGACACCACCTGATTCAACTTTATCCCCCTCTTGGAGCCTGGCACTTTCAACATACATTTGACCCTTAGCACATTCCCTTCCTCGCATCTACCTTCTCTGATTCCCCAAGATCAGTAAGACTTAACTTAGACCTTTGATGGAATCAGGATTTAAAATGAAGTCTCTAAAGTGATGTTACTTCTCAGGCCGAACCTCCTAGCCCCCTGGCTCACTGCCCAACCTAACTTCCATCGTCTGTGTCCTGGGCAGGTGCAAGGGAGGCTCACTAAGGATTCTGACTGTTGGCCAGAATCAAGGGACTTAGTTTTTTGCCTTAATTTGGTCATTCTCATTTGTTTCCCGGTTGTTTCCTTGCAGATGGTGATAACCGTCAGTATTTACCCAGGGAAACCCTGGGGAATCATTCTCGTTAATTCTGTCTGACCTATATGGACCAGCTCCCAACCATGAGCCAAAAGCTATACAATATTTTGTACAACTACATTTCCTCAATATTCGGTCCCTTTTGTTTCTAGTGGCAAACAAAAGTTGTAACTCTTCCTAAGGTAAAATTAGGCCTGAAAAGTGGCACTTTGAAAAAGCAGGGACCAAGTCAGGCCTGTGTGTTGCATGGTGGACACACTTATAACCTGGGAGGAGAATAATAAAGGCATCTAGGACATTTTAAGAAAATTAGCTCTTGCATTCCCACCAGTAGGTTTATTTCATAACTTGATATTTTGTTTTAATTTGCAGTCTTAAAAGTCCCCCAAATTTAGAGATTACGGGCTATCTAATTGACTCCTCCTGTGCAGGTAAACACAGCACAAGCCACATTTGGACCAGGAATTCCACTAGCTTTATGGTGCCCCACTCCTCCAAACCCAACTCAAATTGATGATAGCTGTTGCTGATCAGTGCAGGGCCCAAAGGTGATGCTCAGTGTTTGCCCAGGACACTCCGGCTCTGCAGTCTTGCAAAGAAGCAGGAATGCAGTCTTGTAACTGTATCCAATAGTGCTCTGCAGTTCTTCTTGGCCTTTGACTAATTTATACAAAGATACCATGAAGACATCCAGGTTGGTCCTACTTTAAACTATATGACGGAGGTAGGAAAATTGCAATTATAAATAAATTACCATTAACTTGTTCTTTCAGAACATGACCATCCACTTGATGAAAGACGTCCAGGGAGAGGCCTTAAATAACTAGCTGTCCCAATGCAGTAAATCAGATTCAATTCACCAAAATTCAATTTACAAACATCTTTTTTGGGACAGAGCTATTATGCAAAGCAAGGCACACCTGTAGATTTAAGAGAATTTCGGGAAGTTCTCTGGCTGCTCCTTTGCTGGGAGGAGCATCAGGAGCACCGCTTTAGCCTCCACCACCAGCTCCCCCCCTCTCGCCTCCGCCCGCCCCACACACCTTGCTTCACCTTGCTTATGAGTTTTCTGGTCCCTGGTTCAGGTATTCCTCGTTTTTGTCAGATGCTAAGTGCATCAGGCCTCATTTGGTGGCAAGTGACAGAAAACCCAAAGCAAACGAAATTGAGGTAACAGTGGGAATTTACCAGGTCACAAAACGGAAAGATGCAGGAATGGGGCTGGTTTCAGGGCTTAACACAAGCTGGATGGATGAGAGTGGCTGGATGTAGGGCTTAACACAAACAGGCCCATTTCTCCATTTCCGCTCTGCTCTCTGCTGTGTGGGCACCATTCTCAGCCCTCCTTGGTGGCCTCTGCCAGTTCTCGGCTTTACTCTCCTGGCGTGGGCGTGGGGACCCGACCACAGCTGTCCCGCAGCTGAACCACTCCTCTGGTGTCTATTTAAAAAGAAAATACAAGATTCACTCTGATTGGACCAGCTTAGGTCACATGCCTATTCCTGAACCAATTACAGTGTTCAGAGAGCTAGGATGCGCAAATGGGCTGGGACCTGAAGCAGGAGCCCCACCCAGATGCCCTCAGGGTTGGGGAGGAAAGGCAGGGGCTCCTGCTAGGGTGAGGGCCTTGCTCTGCAAGGACAAACAGATGTTGCCATGTTGACTTCTTCCCTCTGTTGGAAAGACCAGAAGAAGTGTATGACTTTTTGGGGGGAAATTTTGGGAGAGCAACACTCCAGGTCTTTAAAGGGTATGCTTAAAAGAGGATGCTGGAGGAGGTGAAGACAGCCCGATTGGCCCGTCCATGACCAAAGACCATGGCAGAATAGCCGTGTAGGTCAGATTCTTCCCCATTTCTCCTTATTCAGGAATCACCTCTCCCACCTCTCATGGCACACCTCTGAACCCTGCTCTTGGGGGAGTCTTTGACGGCTCATTCACCCTGAGGTGTCCACAGCTGAAAAGGCTGCTCCTTTGCCTCCATGGAAAGAGATGCCTGACCTCAGCAGCAGAGAAAACCGTTTAGGGAGGGGAAGGAAACCTCATGGTTGAACCTCAGGCAGGCTTTCCCGGGAGGAAAGGAAAGCACCTGGTCAGTGGTGATGACCTTCTGGGCCACCTGCAATTGAGGAGCAGGGACTCTCCATGAGAATCCAGTTGGGGCCATGAAAGTGTCCAGACCAACTTCCCACTGAACTCATGGGCCTCTACAGATCTCTTAGCATCTTCCTTCTGCTTGAAGAAGGTGGACCTGAAGGAGGCTACTACCATTCTTCTAGAGCCACTGACTCTCTTTGATCATAAAGCTTTACAGATCATAGGAGGGTACCTTCATATGGTGTGGAAACTGAGGTCTGGGGTGGGAGGACTTGGGTCTGGTCTACTCCTCCACTCCAGAGCCCAAGCAGCCCTGCTGGATGCTTTCCCCTGTGCATCACTCTTTTGGTCACAGGCAATGGCCATGTCAATGGCTAGTTCTTAACCTGTTGATACCATGAGAAAAGTTACAAGGAAGAGAATGGCGTGGGGGAAAAGCAGAGCAATGTAGAAACAAAACCAAAATGAGTACTGTTGCCCCAGGAAGCACAATTCTAAAGCAGTAGCTGGATAACGTTTTATGAATCAGTCACTTTTGATAATCCAAAGACAGGTCAGAACCAATCTATTTGGTGTGAGAAGTATTACTTTCAAAGGAGGCATGCACAGAAGCCAAGCACTTACAACAAGGTGCTGATCTGTCCCAACGTAGTGCAGCTTCTAAGGCCCTTGCTTCTGAGCTGGTACAGGAGTCATCAAAGAACTCGATTTTTACCGGTGACCACCATCCACCTAACTTGCCAGCCCAGGCTCCCAGTGACTTCCATCAGTTTCAAGAAGTCAGAGAGCTGGTGTCATCTTGAAGAAGACACTGCAGAGTGGAAAGCCCGGGACAGAGTACCCCGGTGGGTGGCAGGAGTGGCTGTCCAGCCAGAGGGCTGTCAGCATTGGTGAGGGCAGGGCTTCTGGATGCAGGGTGGGGCCCTGGGAGTCTCTGCTTGCACCCCAGCCACAGGGGTCCAGCCGTGGCCGGGCAGGTCGGTGGCACTGAGAAGTACTCCAGAGTCTGAGAAGGAGGAGAGGGAGTCAGTGAGGCGAGACCTTCCGGACAGCACAGAGCTAGAGGATAAGGGTGGAGAGGCCCAGAAAATCTGGAGAAGGGGTAAAGGATCTAAGAGCCACGGGCTGTGGAAGGGGCCACTAAACTCTATGGGGGAACTCCTGTGCTTTAGTGGGACGCAGGTAGGCGTCAAGTGTCGGTATCTGCAAGACTCCAAGCCTCTGGTCATTGGCCAGCGCCCCTCGCCTTTCACCTTGACTCCCACCCCCAAGGAGCTCTGCTGCCCAGGCAGGTCTCCCTGCATAGCCCCACGGCAGCCAGCGCGAGTCCTCGGGGAACGCAGAGCGCACGGGCGCCGACAGGGGGCGCCGGCGAACCCCCCGCCGGAATCCTCCGCGGGGCTCAGGCCGTGGGGCGCGGCCTCCAGGTGGTGGGCGGTCGTTGCGGGGTTGGCTCAGGCCCGCTGAGCCGCGCAAAATCTCTGCGGCCTCTGAGCGGCCGTGTACACCAGCCGAGGTCCCCCAGGTCGCGTGGAGCGCGGCCCTCCTGAGATGAACGGCCTTGGAAGGCCGTGGGCACCTCGGGCCTGGAAGACGCGCCCCGGGCCAGGAGGCCACCACTCGGGCCCAACTCCGATGGGCACTGCGGTGGGCCCGAGGACAGTGCCAGGACCCGCGGCCCGGCTCCCTACCTCCCACGGCTCATGCGGGGCCGGCGGCTCGAGGGTTAAAAGGCGACTACCACCCCCATTCTCTTGGGGAGAAAGTGCCTTTTCTCCAAGTCCATATGGCCACTTCCTTTCGACCTGCTCAGCCCTGCTCGCCTCTTTGTCCGAGCTGTCACTTATAAAGAATCACTTGACTTACAATAACAGGTTCAAAAGACGACAGAGTATAATCAGTTGATCCACGAAGAATTGAAATAAAGAACACCCCACTGCTCTGGCTATCATTCCCATAGAGATAGTGATATCATTGATGTGATTGCGATGCTAATTTCTATACAAGTAAAAAAAAAAAAACCTTGTATTTTGGAATTTGTTCAAAGAGAATTTCAGACACATCAGATTGGAAAATGCGAACTGAATTCCTAAACTTTTTGGGGTAGGCAGGGGATTTTTTTTTAAACAACACTGCAAAGATTTGAGGGGACTTTAAGAATCTCATAGAACTAGCTGGTTGGGGGAAATACTCTTTCCTCCCTCCCCAAAATCCTGGGCAGAGAGAGACAGACAGATAGATGATAGATAAAGATCGAGAATGCCCTGGGGTTTCAGGACAGAGCCCGAGGGTGCAGGCAGCAGTGACCAGGCTGGGTGCCCACCTATGTCTTGCCTCGGGAGCAGGATCAGAGGCAGGGAGGTGCCAAGGCCAGGTGCCAAGGCCAGGTGCCAGGGCCAGCGGGGTCCCGTCTGTACCTGAGCCTCCAGTCCCGCCGCTGCCTGGCTCCTGCCCTGGCATGAAGTTTTCTCACACCCAACCCCACTCTTGCCACTGAGTGCCTCCTTCCACAGGGTGCGGTGGGGGCTGGGGAGGCTGTGTCCTGCTTTTTCTTTATCTTTGCTTTTTATGTATTGTGGTGCCCTGGTTTAAAACCCACCAGTCATCTTAGGGGAACTCAGATCAGGCAGGCTAGAACAAGTCTTACCTGAATCAATGTTTTAAGTGTCCCTGTGGCTTGGCGTTTTGAATAATCAATCTGTCTCCAACGCTTCTTAATAATCATGCACAACACAGGCCTTTCTCTCTCCCTCTCTCTCCCTCTCTTTCCCTCTCTCTCTCTCTCTCTCCCACTCCCTCCTCCCTCCCTCCAACCTCCCTCCCTCTCTCCTCCATTATTTGTCAACTCTTTTGGATCCTGTCTTTCTGCTGTTAACATGCCCCAATGTCACATGCGAGTCTTTTCTTTAAAACAAGCTCCTCATTGGTGTATCTGGATACTTCTTTTATTATTATTACTGAATCTTTTTTCCCCATAATGACACCAGGATCATTATATAATCCCATAACAAAGAGGCTTTTGAGGCACCAGCTTTTGTCAACTCTAGGACAGAGAATCCATAATTGCATTATTCAGCTTTTTCCCCCTTATTTCCCCCTCTTCCTTGCTTCACAGAAACCCAACCTCCCGCATCACTCACATCTCTACCTTGTTACCTTGCCTTACATTATTTACCAAAGCGTTTGCCTTGAGGACCAGCATTTGCAAAGTTGCCTTAAAAAAGTTATTTTGTTTGATAATTAAGTCCTGGAGCCCACCGCGTGATGATTATTCTGGACCCATAAGGCAGAGAACCTGCGTGACGTTTTTCTCGAAGTTTAATTACCGTATGCTAATTTCCTTGCCTACTACGTGATTAATTAAAATCATATTTTCATAATCATTTGGCACTAGTATTGTTTTAGAATTATCATGATCTCCTAAATAGTGTCTGTAAATAAAGTCGCCTCTAATGGCAGGCGCGGGAGGCGAGGCTGAGGACCTCTTCGTGTTTGTATCGCGGCGATTGGCAACATAACTGCCTTATTTACATTAAATACGCCACAAGGTTACAGCGCGGATCAACGTCATTTGATCGCTGATGACTCCCTTAAACGCCCGGGCTGTGACTGATTCTCCGCGTCCCGCTGTCCACCGAGATTCACCCGGGAGTTTTTTTTTTTTTTTTTTTTTTTCCCCAGAAAAGAAACAGACTTTAAATAGTTTCAGGAGCAGGTAAGAATTAAGCTTTTTCCTCTCCCCCTTTCCGTCTCTCTCTCCTCTCCCTCTGTGGCAATCTCTCTCTCCCTCTCGGCTGGATAAAAAATTCTTTAGTCTAAGGCAGGAATGCAAAGTAGTGACAAGCGAAGGGGCTGATATATGTCTCAGTAACGAGTCTGACAATCAGAATGTAGCTCTTGGAGAATAGATAGATTTTAATAAGTGTGTTTACATGAGCTCAAGGTCAGAAGCAAGCTGCGCTGTGTTAAATGGTTTCTTAGTTGCTAGACAGAGAGAAAAAATGGACGATCACACACCATTCTTTGTAGATTATTATATCAAGGGTTCAGTCTCTGGCTCATCAAAGCTAAATGCCGCAAGACCTATCTAGTTGCTGTGAATTATGCCAGGGCGACAATGGAGAGCGTTTTTAATGGTACAATGCATTTCACCTACCAGATAGGGGGAGGCCGAGCCGGGGATGGGGATGTCTGCTGGGGCTGGGTGATGAGTATCAATGAACGGGGCGATTCTGAAAAGAGGCAGATGAAAATCGAGCCCGCCCTGCCCCGGCTGGGCTGGGAACAGTTCACAGGGCTCTGCCGAGTGGGCGAGCGAGGCGCGCGAGCAGGGCGCCCGTCCCCCCTCAGCCCCGGAAAATGATCAAGTCAATCATGTGGACATGTTTCATTATTCATTGAACACAATCTTTTACAACGCTCCGTTTACGTGCCCGAGTTTGCTCCCGACGCCCGCGTTTCAATGTTTAAGGTAAGGAAAACAAAGGTGGGGGGGATCTCGGGGCGCGGCGCGGTGGGGGTGGGGGCGGGGGGGGCGCGGCGGGTGGGGGGGGGTCCGGCGTCCGGGAGGTGGCAAAGTGAGTTTGGACTCTTGGTGTGGCCCCCCCGTCCCCTCCCCCTCCCCATCTCGGCGAGGCCTGCCGCCGGGTTCCTTCTCGCCCCATCGCGATTAAAAAATACGGTCTAATTAAATATCCGTGGCTGTGACGTTGGCGAGAGAAGCTGTCAGCGGGGGGAAAAAAGAGGAAGAAAACGAGAAAGCGGCGGCGGCCGGGCATCGAATGGCGCTAGAGAACTTCGGCGGCGAGCGGGACCCGCGCCTGGGCTGCCGCCTCCCCCGCCCGCGGTCCCGGGACCGTTACTTTGAAAAGGAGTCGCCGGGCCGAGACCCGGGGGCGCGAGCCGGACCCCGCGCCCAGCTCCGGGCCCAGCCCGCGCCCCCCACCCGCGCGCGGCCCGCGCGCCGCTCTCAGGCCCCGGGAAACTTTCAAAAGGGTCTGGGGGGTGGGGGGAGTCGTCTGGAGACTGGGAGGCTGGGGCCGCGGAAACTTCTGCTCAAGTGACTTTCCCCATTTTCTCCTCTGCCTGAGACTCGGGCGCCCCTCGCTCCCTTTCTCCTCTCGCGGATCGCTGCGGGATTCTGGCCCCGCCGCCGGGGGGAGAGAGGCTAATTTGTAATCTTTTTTTTTTTTTTTTTTTTTAAATCAAAGTTAGCCGATGCTTACAGTGTGTCCAACTTGCGGGCGCCAAGGGCCTTTGAGACCTGCCATTTTGTGTTTTCATTGGCCTCCTGTGGCCCGGGAGCCGGGCGAGGCCGAGGCCGGGGGCTCCGCAGGGCCGGGGTGCCAGGGTCCGAACCCGCGACCCCAGGAAAGGCCGTGACGCCTGCAAATGCAGGCGGCGTCCGCATCATCTGCCCCCGCCCAGCCCAGGCCCTGGGGCCAAGCCGGGGGCCAAAGATACAAATAAAGAAAGAAATAAGTAACAGGTTTATGGAGGGAACTGAGCCGGCCAGCCCTGGACTGGAGAAACGAGGCCAATCGGAGTGAGGGGGTGCGGGCGTGGGGGCTCTGGAAGGCGGAGGAAATGGAGGGTTGGGGGCGTCTGGGAAGAGTGCAGTTTGGGGGAACAGATCCACTAGCCCAGATGTATGACTGGGGGGAGAATGATCTTTGCTGATAAACCTTTCTGTTTGCTTCAAGACATTATTTTTTGAAGATCAAGGATTGAGGAAAACAGTCGTAGGCGGGACCGGGATGTATTTTAGGCAAAAAAAAAAGGGGGGGGGAGCTTTTCTTTGATGATGAGTAGGAAAGTGTCCAGATCTCGACGCGCCCATCTGTTGCAGTTTTGCAAATAATTTAAAATATAGATATCTCTATATAGATGGATGTACGTGAAGCGGAAGGTGGAAAGGCAGGCGCCAAGTTAGAAAAAAAGAAAAGGGGATGAGGGGCAGAGAGAGATCTGTCCCCACCCCCTCTCCTCTTAACTCTTCCGAGGAAACTCCAGCAGGGCTTTCTTTGGGGACAGGTGGAAAGTTGTCCCCCCCTTCACTTCTGTATTGTGAGCGTTCCTACTGTCCGCCTCTTGGCGAACGTGGACACAGCCCCCCCCGATCATTTGGGGGTTGGGTAGGGACGGCGGGGCAGTGGCGAGGGGCAGGGGGCTGAGGAGGGGCAGGGCGGGGTCCCAGCCCCGCGCGCCGGTCGCAGCCGCGGCTGGGTTTTGTTTGCCGGATATTGTTATGTCTAACGAGTGCCTCACAGGAGACGTGATTTGTCAGCCGCCTTCGTTTTCACTTTAGCAGAAAATACGGCGGCTGCGCGGCGTCCTGGCCTGCGGGGCCGGGCGCCGGGTGCGTGCGGGGGAGCGGGTGGGGGCGCCGGTGCGCGCGCGGGTGGGAGCGGGCGGCCGGCCGGGCACCGGCCAGGGGCAGTGGGCCGGGCGGGGTGAGTGCGCGCGCGGTGCCGGCCTCCCGCTCCTCCTGCGCCTTCCCCCGGCAGCCGCCGCCGCCGCCGTGCAGTTTAGCAGAAATCCGACAGGGGCCGCGTTTGCTGAGCGCATCCGGCCGCCGGGCAACCCGAGCGGGCCGCGGGGCCCGGCTGGCCGGTGTAGACGCGGGGAGGGGGTCGGGGCGGGGTGTGTGTCTGGGGGGAACGGGCAGGCGGGGAGGGGAGCTTGGCCTGAGTGCTCGCCACCGCCCCCCCCCCCCGTCTCCGGCGTCCCGGGTGTCTCGGGCGAGTCGGGCAGCCCTTGGAGCCCTGGCCTTGGCGCCCCCGCCCCCAGCCAGGGCTTAGGTGAACTTGGGGTGGGGTGAGCGTGCGTGCGTGTGTGGGTATGGGGGGGCAGACTGGGAACGCACTGTTTTCTTTCTCAGTTTGATATTAGCAACTGGGTTTTTACTTTAAGACTGGCTTTGCTCACTGCTGGGGTTGGGAGGGGGCGATCTTTTCCCATCACTCACATCTTTGTTCATTGTTCAGTGAGTGGAAGGCAGGCGACTTAAGAGACGAAAGAGAGGAAAAAAGAGGGGGGAGAGAAAGAGGAAAAAGAGGGGGAGTAAGAAGAGGGAAGGACGAGAGGCGTGGGGGAAAGCGCCCCCGCCCTCGCCCGGGTCGGGCTGGACGGTGAAACAGTAAACCCGCGCACGGAGGGTCGCCGGGAAAGTGGACATTACCGCTTTAATTAACTTCGAGATGCTCCGGCGGCGGGACCTGGCGTAGCCGTGACGCGCCCGCATAAATCTGCCCGGCCCGGGGCTGCTCCGAGAACTCGTACAGTAGCCGCGTCAGATCCAGCGCGCGCCTCCCAGTCCGGAGCCCATTTGCATAATTGGATCTTTTTTTTTTTTTTTGCCTCCTTCTTCCTCCCTGAAACTTGTTTGAAAACCCAAGTGAACACCGCGACGACCTGCACGCTCCAAAGCGAGTGCCAAGTAAGTGCCCTGCCGTGGCCTCGGCGCGCCGCGAGGTTAGCGCGCAAAGCCGGCCAGCGAGGTGCCCGGAGCCGCGCGCTTGCCGGCGGGCCTCGGCTGCGGGCTGCTGGCTGGCGGGAGGACTGTGGCCGCGGGCTTCGGGGCTCCCGGCTGGCAGCTCGCAGAACTTTTTCTTCTCTGTCTCCCGACTTCTCGGGCCAGGTGAGGTGTTTGGACCACGCGTGTACCTGTAACGAGACTCGGGAGGCGACCTTTGGGGCGCGGTGGAGTTGGGCATCTCGGGTCCCGGGCGAGTAGTCGGTCCCCGCCGCCGTGGAGGGCAGAGCTGCGAGCGAGCGAGAGCGAGCGGGGCCGGCGGCTTGTCGCGCCGCGCCGCGGATGCAGCTCGTCGCCAAATGCCTCCCCCATTATTCTAAGGTTTGTGTCTCCGGCTGTGTGTGTGTGTGTGTGTGTGTGTGTGTGTGTGTGTGTGTGAGTGATCGGCTGTGCTTTAAAAAGAAAAGCAGCCAAAACAAGAGCAGGAAGGGCTTCTCCCTTAGCTTGCCCCCCCATTTCCCCAGCATCATTTATTTCTGTTGCTCAAAGGAGTGAGTGCAGAGCTTAAAGGCTAGACAGGGTCACCAAGAGATTGACAGTTCTGTTGGAAATGCCATAAATGCTATAGCCAAAATGTAGCTGCATTTATAAAATACCAACCCTTGCTTGTCGAGGAAAGTGCTTTTATAGTATTTTAAATTTTATAAAAATATATAATATAGTATTAGTATTATTTACAGTGTTCCGAACCTGGGGGAAAGTCGAATAGCTTGGGAGAAAACTGTAACCCTAGTTCCTGTTTGCCAAGGAACTTGTTGGAGGCTGGGCCCACCACCCTGCCTGGAAGGGGTAGGGACTCAGCTTCCGGCCTGGGGAGTCACAGGGGGGCGCCCCTGGCAGCCCTCTGGCCTCTGCTTCTGGAGAGCCTAGGGCTTCTGGCTGAAGGCTGCTTTAGTTATGATGTCATTCTGATAGCAGAGTGCAAATGTCTCCTGATTCCACCATTAACCGCCTGGCTGATTTGCTTGGTAATGATAGCACTGACGTCCAGCGCCTTGACAAATGCAGGCCTGCAGAGCCCTAGGAATTAACTTTTCCCCCCACTGAGGAGGGAGTGAGCTGCCAGAAGTCTCACCACTGGGCCCCTGCCTTTGAACTTGGTCCTGTTCTCGGTCCAGACACTGACATGGATGACGGACTCCTGGACCGAGAGACCCCTGTTGTCCTATAGTTTGGAAAACTTTTAGAAGGCTTTCATTTCTGGAACACCTCTAATCTGGGAAAATTTGAATTCACTTGTGACCGGGCAGAGATATCAGATCTGATGGATGGCCAGGACCCCAGGTATCTCTGGGGCCACTGCCTGGAAGAGGGGATTGTGACATCTGCTTCCTACCTTCTAGTCCCTTAACCATGACTTTATGTTAATATCACTGCAAATAAACCGGATTTAGTGTAGATTTTTAAATAGTGTACAATGATTTAAGATTTCTTTTGATTTACTGTTCAAATGAAATTTGCATAAATGTGATGAAAATGAACTTAACATCTGGGCATATGAAAAAAGGTTAGTACCTCATATGTCATCTGCAGAGAAAGTCTCTAAAATGCTTTCACCCTAAACTGGGTTCGGGGAGACAGTTCCTGGAGACATAAATGCTAATTATGGAAAACCTGGAGAAAGCGCTTTTGATAAATTTGCATTCTCTTGGACCACTGCTCTGCAAACCCATCTTGTTCTGTGCCTGGAGTGCTTAACTTCTGAGCAGGCTGGAGATCCTCGCAACTCAGCAAGTTAACTGCTGGCTGGGGCTATCTTCACGGAAGACTTAGGGCAGGCAGGGAGTGACAGTCGCGCTGCTGTGGTCTGAGCCGGAGGCCAGTAACCCCTATAATGGGAGAGCACAGGGAGGTGGCCGGGATATGCAGCCCTACTAAGCACAGTTACCCTTTGGGTCCTGAAGGCAGTGCTGAGATGTCCAATCACTGCCTACTGAGCCCCAGAAAGCTGAGCGATTAGGCTGTCTCCTCTGCCTTAGGTAACCAAAGAAATCACCATCAGCGCAGACCTATAAAATCCACAAGCCCATTCAAATGAACTCTGAACTCCATCTTACTTTTTGAGCAAGACAAGCTTATCTCTGGCATAAGGAAATCAGAGTTAAACAGCCTTCCCCAGACGTGGTTGCCTTTTGCTCAAAAGGTGGCTATGAATGGCACAGGTGTTTATAAAGTGCCTTGAATGGAGGGAAAGAAAGCAGTGATGCTCATGAGAATATAGATGAACTTATTTTTTTTTTTAGAAGAGGATCATAAAAGAAGAAAGCAAATAGATTTATTTTTCCAGTTTGAATGAGGACAATTATAGCTTTTTAACATCTTTGGATTTAGGGTTTTTAATAAGTCTTTTAAGTAAGCTGAAATATCAGCTTGCATTTTGTTCTCAGCATTATTTAAAGGGAGACTTGACTGCAAGTTTAACAAGAGAAGTGAGCTTGGTCCAGGTCAACTTTTGTCCATGCTAAGGACAGAAGTCCCAGAACATCTCCTCCAGAACCTAGAGCAGGTGAGTGCTCAGCCCTGCTTTATGCTGTCTCCAGGGAGGCCTTAGATTTGGGCTGAAAGGACACTTGTGGTCAGGTGGCCTTCTCAGGCTGTGAAGGCCGGATTTTGAGGTCTAAAAGCAAGGCGCAAGTTCACTGGCTTTGGGGACACTCCCGTCTGCTAGTAAGGACTCACAAGCAGGGACTTTCTCTGTGAAACCACACCTGCCCTGCACACTGGCATGATCCCTCCAGGACGTGCCATGGCATGACTTCGGGGGGACAGAGAAAGAAGCAGTCCCAGGGCAAGGTGGGGGTGGAAGGCTCTGCCTGACTGGTGGGGCTCACTGTGTCTTTTACCTGGTTGAGTGGTACCTGGTTGGGAGTTGTTGGGAGAGAAGTCTTTTGTCAAGGAGACTCAGGTCTAGACTGCCTGGGCCACCTTTGGTAGCACTGAGTGCCCTTAGAGGGGTAAGCAACTGAGCTACGCTAGGTGGTCATATGTGCAGTCAGACTGAGGTCTTAGTTGTGGTGATGCTGGTGTGTGTACATGTGTGTGCACGCCCGTGTGTACTTGTGCATGTGCTTCCATGTGTGTATGTGTGTGTGTGTGTGTGTATGCGCTGGGCAGGGTGTTGCCTGCCTTGAATCACCTCCACCAGGATGGTTTCCTTCTTCCTTCAGGGCAGATTAGTGAGTTTGTGAGTGTATGTGTGCAGCGTAGGGGAACATAGGTCCTCAGGGTATGGACCCTGGGGAATGCAGGCCACTTTCTCTAGATTCTTCACCCTACCCATTTTTTTTTTTTTTCCCATATGAGGGCAGACGTGGATGGAAGCCACCTCAGGAAGGTGAGCTACTCAGCAAGCCTCCCAGCTTGGGTCTCTGTAGTGCTTGGGTGTAGCAGGGGGGCCTTCCTGGGCCTTCCTGCCCAGTTTATGCCATCCACAGGCTTCTGTTGACTTTTTGCTCTGGGGCTTCATTGTGTGGAGATAGGGCTGGTCTTAGCTGGCTCTGTTGGCTGCTTGGGGATCCCTCCCCACCCAACTTTCACTTTTCAAAATCATTGTAGATCTTTGGTCTTTCTCTTATACTGGAGTTTTGCAACGGCAAAGATACTGAATACTTGGCTTTTCAATAGCTTCTGAGCCAGGTCAGGTTTATCTGCCTGAAGAGACAAGATTCAGGGTGAGGCCTTTGGTGGAATTTGCTAGACTGACCTGAGCGTTGTTTTTCTAGACCAGAGCTTCCCCTCAGTGGCAGTGTGGGCCTTACCCACTGTGGGAGTCTGTTCTGCGCATCGTAGGACACTTATCAGCACCTCTGACCTCTACCTAGATGCCAGTAGCACCTCCCAGTTGTGACCATAAAACATGTCACCAGACATTTCCATGTGTACCCTGGTGGGGGCGGGGAGGGAATCAGGCTCCTTTCCCAGGCCTTCCACATGCCAGGCCTTGTCCTGGCCATGTCCAGGAGCACAGGGAGGTTTCACACTCAGAGAGAACACAGGCTGGTGGGAGATAGATACGTCCCAATGCCCTGCAGCAGCAGAACATTGGGCCCTGCACCAAACAGGGGGCCGACCTATGAGCCCTGAGAAGAGGGAGGACTTTCACAATGGAAGAATCATGGGTGGAGGGTATGTGGAGCGAAGGTGTGGGGCTCAACTGCGTTTTTACATCAGCTGTACCCTGAAAAAGGCCCTGTGAGTGAGAACTACAGTCTGGGCCCCCTGCCTGCCATAGGCAAACCCAGAAGTGGAAAGTAACAGCTCTTGGTCTCAGAGTTGAGGTTGAGCATCCTGCTGGCAGGATGAGGGTCGTGGGATTTTGTTTGTTTGTTTGTTTTGTTTTTGTTTTTGAGCACTTACTATGTGGTAGGCATGGGTTTTAAATACTTTCCTCACTTAATCCTTGCACCCTCTCTCTGAGAGCAGGTACTGTGTTTGTCCCAAGTTTCAGGAAGGGAACCTCAGGCAGTGAGAGTAGTGGGCTGGGCAGTGGCTCTAGGGATAGAGCCTACCCAGTCTGCCTCCAGAATGGGCACAATTCACCCTCCGCTGCGGGCGAGCATCTCCCCTTCCTGGAGGCACACTCACGGCAAGACCCCTGGGGTTTCATCACAGACCCAAGAAGCCTGTCCACAGCCTTCTGACACTAGGCTAGGAGACTTCATGGGCAGGTAGAGAAGGTTCTGGTCGGCCAAAGCAACTTGTTCTTTCTTTGAGGGGCAGGGGCCTCTAGATGGGTGGTGGCAGGAATGTCCTGAAGACGTTTCGAGGGCATTAAGAGGTGCAGGAAGGAAAACCAGTTTGTAGGGGTTTTTTTTGCCCCTCTTCTACCTACCTATTCTTACTCTGTAGCTTTACAATGAGAAAATTAAGTGCCATTTTGACACGGGAGAAATGATCACCGTAGGCTTGAGCTGACATTAACCTGCAAGTTTTCTATCAATGCATTATAGCTTTGATTACCTGAGCCGTGTTTAGCTGGGTCTTTCATTACTGAGGTGGGCTTGGCTCTTGCTTCTTCCTCTCCCTGCTGATTCTTCAGCCTGGATACTGGTCTGCCAGCTCCCCATTGCTTCACTCCACCTTTTCCATCCATCGGGAACCATCAGCCTCCTTCATGGTTTTTTAGCTTTTTGTTGTTGTGTTACTGAATTACACATGCACACGGACTCTTAACGCAGGATGAAGTAGCTCTATTTAGGTTGTAAAAGCCAACCCATAGAGTCCCTCAAATCGAGATTAATCACAGAAATGCCCATTCAGCCTTAATTATAATGATGTTCTTCCTTGCACATCTGAGGTTCTCACGTAATTCCCATAGATTTGGATGGGATTTTTGGCTCATGGAACGGCTAGATTGTCGGGCCCTCAGGGGTTTTCTGTAATTCAGTAAACATTTATGCCTGTAGTTTCTGGGCACCTGAGGAAGGAGGGTCTGGGCCACCTCCGTGTAGGTGGGCAGAGGTGGCCAGAGCATTAGCACCTGCCGGGGCTGCTGGTGGTCAGGCCTTGCCTCCCGCCAGGCCCTGTGTTCTGCACCTTGGGTGCTTTATCGTCTTGAGTTCTTTTAACAACCCAGTGAAAGGCATCCCTCAGCACTTTGACCCGTGGGCGGACTGGGGAGTGTGACACTTGTTGCAGCTCCCAGGCTCCAGCAAGGCCAAGAGAGGCTTTGAAGCCAGCAGGATTAACCTCAGAGATGGTGCTGTGCACCTTGCCTGGGCTTCTGCCTCCACAACGCTCCTCGTGGACAGTGACAGAATCATCCTTTCCAGGCCTATTCAACTAGCCTTTCTTGTGGAAGTTAAAAATGTACCCTGGGACCTGCGACTTGGAGAACATATGCATTTTTGTAAATTTGTTTTCAAGAGGAAGAAAATATTTGGAAACTGTACCAGCTAAACTATCAGCTTTAGAGAAGCAAACAGATCCCAGAATGTGTTCATATTGTGTATAAAATTTAATCTCTTTGAATAGCTTGATTATTTAACTTTACCTTTCAAAATATCTAAAAACATTTCTTCCTTCCTGGATAGAGAAAAAAATGGCACAGACATTTTTTTTTGTTGTTGTTCTTTAAAAAAATCGAATTCTCTTTTAAAATCTATTAAAGTCAAGTCAGGCAAAGCCTTCCAAATTATTACAGAAAGGCTGTCATTTCTGTGAAGCCTATTGAAGGGGGTGGGACATCTTATTGAAATTACAGCTAAAGTGCTTTAATTATTTTGCTTCCTCGGCCAGGGCTCCCAGTTTGGGGGTTGTAATCTGTGGATGCCAAGTGGCTATTTCATCAGCCTTGAATCCGTACTGAGTGGAGAGCATCTCACTGATGAAACATGGCTGGATGTGCTAATTACCCTCGGTGCTGGATTCTCGCAGTAGCTGAGAAACTTTATGCACCAACGTGTTATGCACCCCCCCTCCCGCCCCAAAGAGGGTCAGCTCTGGTGGGCGGCAACCCAGCTCTGATAGATTGCCCGAGAGGAGTTCAAAAGGTGGAAACGTGTAGTGTGGGAACGTGGGGAGGGAGCAAAGCAGCCACATGCCGACTCGAAAGGGTTTAATCTGCACAGCCGAAACCTCCTCTGATGGTGGAGGGCCGCCTCAGGGCCGGTCAGCGAAGCCACTCCTCTCGCTGAGCCCTGCCTGCCACTCCGGACTTGGACTTGGAGCTCGGAGCTCTCGGAAGCCAGCCGCAGGCGGGCCCAGAGCTCTCACGGACTTCAGATGCTCCATTTCTTAAGCAAAACGCCAGACACTCTGCAATTCTTTTCTGAGATCATTGACTTGACAACTTAATATCTGTTTTCTGCGTGTTTTTTGTTTTGTTTTGTTTCAGTGCCCCCCCCCCGTTTCTTTTCAGCTGTGTCACCCTTTGCACACACATTCTGGAAGTATGTCGGGAGAGCCTTTGTTAAAGTTTGCTGGTGGGGGGTGCACGGGAATTTAGTTCCATTTAAAATTCTCATCTAACATATTTTGGAGGCAGAAGAAACACAGACAAGATGATGCAAGCATTCGCATCATCTGCAAATGTGTTGATTAAAGCTGTAAGGTAGCCATGTCCCCTTTAGCAACTGCTGCCACCCCAAGGAAGACGCAGTGGTTTTCTAAGTGCGTGACAAATGAGGGACTCATCCAGGGTCTGGTCATCTGACAGGCATTTCCCATGACAATGCTTCTGTGACGTAGGAGGTGGTGATCCGGCCTGTCTTTGGCGGGGAGAATGTGTATGCTGTGCCTGTTGGTGTGTTTACTCTTTAGTGATGGCTGTCTGGTGAGGGCAAGTAATATATTCCAGATATTCGAGTATGTACCATTTTTTCCAAGCCTTCCCAGAAGAACTGGCTGCATTTTGACACAGTGCCCTTTTCTCAACGATACCAGCCACTTGATCCTCACGTTTTCCCCTCACATCTCAAAAGGTTGACAGGAGCTAGACCCGTGTGTGTGTGTGTGTGTGTGTGTGTGTGTGTGTGTGTGTGTGTGTG
>NW_027397123.1:8557546-8610170 GCF_003265705.2 Callorhinus ursinus | reverse complement strand
GTGTGTGTGTGTGTGTGTGTGTGTGTGTGTGTGTGTGTGTGTGTGTGTGATGTTCTTTTCTTTCTTTCTTTTTTTTTTCTCAGGCACTGCTTGCTCTGCCTGCATTAGGAGCCTGGCTGCTCAGGTGAAAAATACCAGGTCCATGTGCGGACCTTGGGGATGACAGGGTGTTTGCTGTTAAGAAAACTTTTTCTCCCTTTGCATGATAATATTGCTGAGATAGAAATGTAATTCTTGTGTGTGATCTCCAAATACCACCTTCAATAAAATAATTTGTTCATTGATCTAAAGAATGAGTGGTTTCCAGCTGCTTCATTCCTCAGGACAGACTTTCGAGTTGGAATCTGCCTCTGTGACTCACTTCTGGTGGAGGTTGGCCTCCTGTGGAGGTCATTGTGAAGGGGCCAGGTGGCCTGGGGAAGCTGGGGTGTAGACTGCTTATTTTTCTAGGAATCACAGGGCTGAGCAGAATCCAGAGCAAAATTCTAATATGGTAATTTGTGCTTGCCCATCATCTTCATCTTGAAGGCAGGCAAATCGAATCATTGCTGGACTGGGGAGCCAAGGGCACCCTCCTTTTATTAATCTCGATCATCAGCCAGCTGTTAACCCTTAGATTAACTCGAGGAAACTGCATTTTTCCACTTGCTCTATCATTGCTTCTGAAGGAGGAGAATCTAAAGAGGAAATTCTTTATGTGTGTTTTATTTGCTAATTAAATGTTTTTGCAAGAGTTACCTAGTACATGCATTGCTAGATATATCAATACCTATAGGTTAGTTTTTTTTGGCATAATTTAATTTTTAGAGATGCTCCCATTCTCATTCCATGATTAAGATGTTTATTTCATTGAGCTGGAAACATCAAGTCTGTAAATGAGGAAGAGCTGGAAGCATTTTATTTGTTTTGTTTTTAAGCAGTGTGACACAGTGATAAAGAGCTCAGAACCAGTCAAATGGGGTCAGGTTCGACACCCACTCCTCCGCTTAGGAGCTCACTGTGAGCAGGACATTTCTATCCTTAAACCTCAGTTTTCTCATCAGTAGAATTGGAATAATTCTTCCTCCCTAATTGAGTCATCAGGATTAAAAGAGGAAATGATTAATTAATGAGTCCAGAGACCAGCTATTCAACAAATGGCCAGCTACTATTAGTGCTTGTTTTATACATTTTGTTAACTGTTTTAGAAACGGAAACCCCACCAGAAACTGTGGGCATCAGTCATTTGCGTAGCTTAGCGAAGTGTCTTTCCTCCTTTGTTTCTCTGGCTGGCCTTTGGAATTATTTACCCATGGATCAATAAGTATCAGCTGATTGATTTCCTATATGTTTCAGAAGCTGCATTTTAAAGGGTCAGCTGAGTTCATGGAGGGGTACGGGGCGGGGGTTGGGTTTAAGTCTTCACTAAACAAACATTCTCACTCCAATCCATGAAGTGTTAGCACCATGTTTCCAGGCTACACATACACGCTCACACTCACGCACACATGCACTTAGGCATGCACGCAATTGCGGGTGCGCACACACATCCCTACTGGTTGCTGGGATCTTGGTGGGAATGTGATGGGTGTTGCTCTTCGTCCTTTCCCTAGACCAAAACCAAAGACCCCAAGGAGGCCTTGTCATTCATTCATTCATTCATTCGTTCATTCATTCTTTTAAAAAGTATGTATTAAATGCATTCTGTGTCTTAGGCAAGATGGGTGCTGTGAACAAGAGCAGAATCACTTTGGAGCTGTTGTATCAAGATAAAAGTGAAAGTGAAGGCAGTGATGATGATTTCTTAGGTTCCAGGTTCCAGATTAAACACAAAGACACACACACACACACACACACACACACGTATATATGTGGGAGTGTGTGTGTGTGTGTGTGTGTGTGTGTGTGTGTCAGAGACTCACTAATTTGCATCCAGGCATACAATCACATGCTGATTTCAAGGGAGCCTAATGCTTAAGCATAAACTATAAAATTGAGTTGAACTTGTGGCCATTGCTTTCAAGATGGGTCACCCATGAGAGAAGTGGGGAGTTGAACATAACTCCTTTACTTTTTCCCTCGGGGGAAAAGGTGGATTTTGGGCTGACTTTCCCTCACTGGAAGGGATCCCAAATCTTTGACAAAAGGAAAATGCCAGCCATCCTTAGAAAGTAAAGAATACTCTAGTGATGTTATATTAAGAAGCAAGATCCCATCTTCCTGGGGGAAATTTGAAACCAAGATTGGGTCCCATAAATAAACTGCTAGCATTTATTGAGTGCTTATTACATGGGTGGCCTTGGCCTTAAAATACAAGATATTGTATTTTGGGGTGACTTGCCCAGCGTCAGGGAATTGGTTGATGGTGATGCTGGGTTCTCTGAATGGTACTTGGGCCTGTGACATGTGGGCCACATGTGCCCTCTGGACTGGGACTCTTGGCACCTGGCCTGGACCTCCTCTGGAAATGGGGTTTTCAGGAACAGATACAACAGTTGGAAAATCAAGGCTTGTGAGACCGACAGACTTGTTTTAGTTGTAAAGATTCTACCATACTCCTTCCTTGGTCCCTGAAGGGTGAGACTGATCATTTCTGAGCATAGGAATCATGTCTTCTTGAGGTGGAGGGGTAGATGGTGGGAGCAGAGCCCACGGGGGGCTGGTTACCTATCGCTCTTGCTTCTTCACGTCAATCGACAGCATCCCCAAGCTCTGTGGTTCCTTCTCTCAGACTCGTTCATCCTGCAGATACTCACTGTGCTAGGTCCTGGGGACCTGGCATCCGTACTTCCTGACTTGAGAGAGACACAAGAATGTTTTCCACCTCAACTGTCACCATGAAGACTATGCAGGAAGAGGGCGGGGAGGGGGGCTCCTTTTCAACTAGGTGGCCAGTGGTGTTCTTGGAGGACTAAGGGCGAGAAGGCGCCAGCAAGGCAAAGGGTGGGGAAAATGTCCAGGCAGAGGGAACAGCAGGTGCAATATCCCTAAGTTTAGAAAGATCTGGGTGGCTTGAGGAGAATAAAGAAGTCCAGGGTGGCTGGAGCTGGGTGTGCATTGCTCCCCAGAGAATGGTGCAGTCTTCCTTCTTTGTACGGGAAGAAGTCTTACGTTTGGGCTGATCTCCCCGTCCGCTGCGAGCACCGCCTGTTGAGGGGTAAGTCCTGCTGGAGGTGTCCACTGGCTGCTATGGCCTTCTCTGCCGTCCAAAGCCAGTATCTTCCTTCTAGGTGGTCTCCCTCTGGGGCCTTCCATCCGTTCTTCCTATATGAATAGTCATTCATTCATTCTGCAAATATCCACTGAGCAACTACTCTGTGCCAGGCACATAGAACAGCTAGAAAATAAAAATAGCTAGCTAGAAAATAAAGTTAGCTGCAAAGAATTATATCATGCTCTTATCTTCTAGTTTCTGTTGAGATTCGCAAGTGGTTCTTTGGTGCCTGGCTGCTCTCTGCCCCCTCTGCCCCACCTCATCGTTCGGGGTGTCCCCTGACTAGATAGTTCTCTTGTACTTAGTTTGGTTGTATTTGTTCATACTTCATGCACTCAGAGGAGAGAGGGCACATCTTGAGTCTCACATCAGCAGCTCAAAGTTCCTGTTTCCTTGCATGGCTGTGGGAGTTTGAACAATTCCCTTCCATTCCTTTCCATCCTGTTTACCCAGCACCGCACCTCAGCCAGGTGGCAGGTGGTGTGTGGAGTACTGAGCACAGGGGTGAGGAGGACACATGAGCGGGGCTCCTGCCCCCACAGGGACACCTTGAGTTTGTATTTGATTCAGGTGTCCTGGCTGTTTGAGGAGGTTCTCACCGCCCAACTCTTTCTGGGGATCCTGAGCATTTTCCCCTTTCAGGAAAACTAGATACCTATTTCTGTCACCTGTAGGTCCAAAGAAGACTTTTGCTGTTGAACTTGAAAGTACACATTGACATCTCATGCCTGGCCCTTTTCATTCTTTACTTACATGATTACAATGGCAACTTTTTAATTTAATTTAATTGAAAATTTTGGTGGAAAATGAAGTATGTCCTGGCTCTTTGGATACTGAACTTTTTTCCCCTTCATCATTTGGTTTTAAATGATTAAGTAAATTTCATTAAATAACAGTAAACATTCCAGATAGTCTTGCATACATATCGTATTTCACATCATTGTAACTTCGATGTAAAATATTAAAATGTAAATGACTTAGTAGAAAAATTATGGAAACAAATGCGTGACTTTTATTACACTTTCAGAAAAGTTGCTTAGATATTTGCCCTTCCTTAACCAAAATCTATCATGAATTAAGAGAACAAGTGTTTACGGGCACTACAAAAAATAATCCTTTAGAATACAGGAACAGAACTTGGTAAACAGTGTTTCCCCTAATTTTACCTGTTCAATTCTAAATATATGTTGGTGGTTGTCCACTCGTCAATTTGCTTATTGTCAAGTAAGCTATATAAGCATGAATATAATTATTTTAATTTCTAAGCTTTAGTTGGAATGATATTTTTACCCAAGTATATAAATATATATCTAAATTTATATATTTTATGAAATTTGAACCAGCAGTTTTTTTCTTTTCCTCTTAAGAAATATTTCAGTCTATAGTAAAAATTGTCTGGGAAGCATTTGGTATTTTATTTTAGTCTCTATCACGGCTTTCCATGTGATCTATATTAATCTTGAAAAGTGACATGAGATTCCTTTTCCATAATAAATAGAAAATAATGTAATAATAACAAATGATAACTCTAATGGGAAAAATTATATTTTTCTCCAACTAAGAGAAGAGTGCCAACAATAGGTAGGATAAAATAAAATCAATATTTTGACAGTGCTCTATTATGTCTGGCTCATTAATTTGGAGAAAACTTCTCTCTTCAATCCTAAATCACAAATTGTCAACAAATAGTAGTTTTAACATCTACTCTCATTCCAGCGCTGTTAATGCTTTGTAAGTTATTTTGGGAGGAAAATGATTTTTGATTCTGCAGATGTATAGAGATTGCATTGTGTAGTTTTTTTGTTTTAGGGAACAATGAAAAAGTTTTGCCATGCAATTTGTATTCAAGAGATTGTTCATTGCAAATTCCAGTTGAGCACAATACTATATGGTTTTTCATATAAATGAATATATATGTGCGCATACCTGTATATGTGTATATGTGTGTGTATATATATGTATATATGTAAGTATATATACATATGTGTGTATATTATGTTTATATAGATATAATTGTCCTGTTTTATTACACACACACACACACATCACACATCACACATTTAATGGCCATGTTCATTCATGTTTATTAATTTCACTGGAAGTTTCACTTAGCTTCCTCTTCTAGAAGAATTTAGAGTTTCTGATTTCGGAGTACGGATTGTCAGTTGATTAAGGTCAATGTTGGCACTTATTCCGGCTTCTATTGACTGGGGTCACGTGATAGAAGTGATTGATCTGCCTTAGACACAGGATTGCTAATTTCTCATTGTAACGGTCCTTTCTACCCATCCCCTTCTTCATTACCCCATGTTCTTCATATAGTATTTAGGAATGCTCCATCCCCCGCCCCCTGGGTTCTGCGCTGTGCCAGTAATGCAGAATTACAGCTCCCACTTGGGCAAAAAAGTATTTGTATCACCGTTGCCTGTCCTCCTTTGTTTTCCAGAGATCACAAAAGTCTGGGATTTAGAATCGCAGATAATAACATACAGTGCATATTATTGATGCTGCTTTAATTGTCTTATTGACAACTCACTTGAACTTGGAGAAGCATGCTAATATTTATCATCCTGTGAACTCATGTGCATTTTCTTGACTAAAGCCATAATTACAGAAGAATTTCAAAACTTGATGTCTGCTTTCACCTGCCTCACCTTTCCTCTGGACAAAGGCTGCTACATCATGGGAGAGCCGGCTGAGGCTCTCCTTGCTTGTTGCCCCTTGCAGCGTCGTCTGGACGCTTCTCCCAGGGTGGTCTGGCTACTTAGCACCTTGACCGGCACCTGGCCAGGGAATTGGGCAGAGCTATGACCCACTTGAACCAAGAGGGCAGTGCCATGTTGGCCTTGGGCTACCCAGAGGTTTTGTTTGTTTGAAGAGACAGGTGTTTCTTTCCTTTTGGGAAACGCCAGTGGAGAACATGAGAAAGATTTAGAATAGGCTGAAGCTAGGGTTGAGGCCACTGTGTGGCCCAGGAGGCAAAAATCCATTTGAGGAGTGTTTCGATAAGCTCAGGCTGATGGATGGAGCCATTTTGGTCTAATTGTGTCCACTTTGCTGTCCCCGTCTCCCACTCTGCTGCTCCTGGTCCCTCTCTTGTCCAATAGGAGCTTGAATAAGGGCCTCTTCTGCCCCACTACCTTCTCTCAGTTCCTTGGATGTAGCTGTCCTGGGACCCGCTGGTTCACATCCCTCCCTGGGACCCTCTGGTCCCCATCCATCCCTGGGACCCTCTGGTTCACATCCCTCACTGGGGTCCTCTGGTGCCCATCTCTTCCTGGGACCCGCTGGTTCACATCCCTCACCAGGACCCGCTAGTCCACATCCCTCCCTGGGACCCGCTGGTCCACATCCCTCACCGGGACCTGCTGGTCCACATCCCTTACTGGTGTCTTCTGCTCACTGCGTGGGTCTTGCTCTTTAGAGAGGCCTTTGCTGGCCTCCATCCTCCTCTGCCCTGCCCTGGTCACCTCTCATCTCATTGTCCTGTTTTATTTCCTCCCTGGGATTTGTCTTTGTTGGCTTCATCGGCTGTTAGCCTGTGTGCCTGTTTGCCCGTCTGCACCAGAACTACACTCCCTAACGCCAGGACCCTTGTAATCTCCTTGAGGACTCTTCTGTTGGCACCTAGAACAGCGACCCCCCAATGGCAGCAAATTAATAAATAGTTTTTTGAAAGAACACTACTTTTCTAAAGAAAGAAAAATATGGGTTTGGGATTTTGCCCTTGGCCCTTTGAGAACAGTGTTGTGTCATGCAATGAACTATCCCCTGACACCTCCTTTGTTCCTTGTTGGAGATGGAAACCGCAGCTGTGGCTTTCTCTGGACTACCAAGAGGTTGCCATGATAGATTAGAGTTCAGGAGGATAGTTGTCTCTGTGTAGAAACTATATTAATGTTATTGCCAGGTTTTCCTCCCCTCGTGGGGCATGGCTTAATCAAGGGTATTGCTTCTGGATTGAGTTGGGGCCTTTCTTCTCCAGTTATTTCCCTGCCCAGGCCACCCCATCCAAGGTTGGCCACGCAGTCTCTGCGACGGGCCTCTCCCTTGACATCAGTACGTCGGGCACGCAGGAGTCTCGTTGGGTTCTTTGTCACTGCTGAGAGCCAGCTGTATGGGGCCCTGATTAACGCAGATAGAGTTGTTAGTCGCTCTGCGTTGTCATCTTTGGCAGCACTTGGTGGGGGTCCCTGGGCAGAGGAGTCCTGGAGTCTGGAGAAGATGCTGTCTTGACTCCCTGATTGGTGAGGCGCTCATCTGACTGATGAGTGAGGTGGAGTAACCCCACTGGCTTCAACGAGACACTTGAATCACAGAGGATGATTACAAAAGGGGAGAAAGGACTTTAAACCTATGTCACATCCTGTTGCCCAAGTGGCTGCCATCTTGGGGCGCTTGAAAATGCGGGTGCAATTTGAAGAATCTCTTTTCCAAAAGTGTTGGAGATGCTCATCTTCCTCCTCCTCCCCATAAGTCACCAGCGACCACGAATTCCTGTAGAAAGAGAAATATGGGAATATCCCACACATCTTGATTTTCACTTGTCTGTCCTAGAAGATTCTTTCACTATATAACATTTCTTCCTTTGATTCATATTATTTGTTGACTCTGTATAGCAACTTATTTTTTCCCGTGGGCATCTTTTCTTCCCTATGAGACTGCAAGCTCTCTGAGAACAGGATCTTCCCTTAGCATGTCAGTGCCTGCCAGCCACCCACTACTCTTCCCCATCCCTTCCCCACAGGGTGTCTGGCACCTGCGGGAGGGGTTCGGGATGAGAGAGGGATGTAATAAAACTTTAATAAATGATTGAAGAGGATCAGCAACCTGGGTCCTCTGAAAAGATACAGAATAATTCCCCAGTGAATTGTTCATGACTGACAGACCTCTTGGACTAAAAACTACTTGCTATCCAGTTGGTTGTTTTTTTTTTTTTCTTTTCATTTCAATGAGTACATCTTTCTGCTAATTATATTTTAAAATAAAGACCATAGGACTCTACCAGGGGACTTGAAACCGCTATTACTCAAAGCCAAAACGTTTTGGGCATGAAGCTCTCCTCATGAATGGGTATCTTGATTGAGTGAAATGAGAAATTCCTTGGTGTTCTGCTTCTTGGTGATGATCTATTGTTTTATGCCTCTAATTAAGGAGGGGAGTCCCACCTCCTCATACAAGTTGGGTAGAAGCTGGTTCTTTCCCTTCGGGGTTTTGGCCTTGGCTGACTCATGTGTACCTCACTGCCTTCTTCCTCCAGCTTCCTGTTTAACTGCTGCATTTCAACTATTTGATCGTGTGAAACAAACAAAATACGTATTCAGTGGTGCCCACTGTGGGCCTCCATGGCAGGCGAGTGTCCAATTCAGAGTCAAATGTAGGATGGACCCACAAGTCTGTGTCCCGGCCCTTCCTTGGTGAGTCACTTGGGCTGAGTCTGTTTTCCTATCCATCAAATGAGGGAGGAGTGCTTGACCGATGACTCTCAAAATTTGATAGACAAAGGAATAGTTTAGGGGGCTTGTTAAACATTCCAATCTGGGGGCCCCACTCAGAGAGTCCAGTTGTCCAGGGACCCCAACTGGACCAGGTGGCCCTTTCCAGTCCTGCCTGACAGTTTATGAAATGAAGCTGGAGAAGCAGTTAAACATTAGCACACCTTCTTTCTTGCTTGCATCGTTTTCTCCAGGTTGTCCTAATTTGGCAACATTTTCCAAAAATCAGAGCGTATTCCTGGTTACAATCACAGAGAGAAAATTCCAGATACTTACCCTCTTGAGAAGCTGTCGCTTTGCAGGGCAGGTGACAGCATCAGAGAACCCCTCTCTGGGCAATGGAAGTCCTACAAATCCTTTATCTGATTTCAATCCACTGAGGCTTTTTTGTGGTGCCCCCACACATCAACGCTGGGCAGAATGGACCTGACTCTGCCACATGTAGTGTGAGAGCGGAATCTATACGTTTGACTTGAAACCAACTAGAAAATCACAGAAGACAGAATCGCCATAATTCAAAACAGCCTCAACTGTGATTTTAAGAAGGTGTAGCTTCAAACAGTGATAAACAAAATGAAAAACAACAACAAAAAAACAGAAACTTACAAAGTTTGGATGGCTAATAAGCCTATGTGGTGGGGCTGGGGAAGTGTTCTTGGAAAGTCTAGCCGCAGTGAGCATGTATGATGGGAAAGAGGCTTCCAACATTTCATCGTATCCACTGCTCATTCTGCAGGAGTTAGAAATACTCTTCATAACTCCCTAATTGAGCAAGTGGGGCGAGATGTTAGCAGTAATGCTCCAGGTACTCCTGACTTTCGACCTTGGCCAGCAGTGGTCCTGAGAAGCCATGATTTTTGATGCCTGTTAGATGTCATCCTTTAAGGAAGACTCTTGGAGTAAACGGATGTCTAGTCCTTTTGCTTTTTAGTAACCCCCCTGCCCCAGAAGTCTGGTGACATTAAGCAGGAAGGACGACCATCAGCAGGCACAGATTTCATATCAAATAAAAGAACTCAATTTGCTGCCAAATGTGGGTTTAACCTCTCCCAGATCTTTGGTTGTGGATAATGAATGCATCACTCAGCATTTGACTTTTGTGCTTCTCAGACAGATTAAATCTTAAAGGATGCTCTGGATCCTGTGCTCACAAAAACACATTCAACTTATTTTGTGGGTTTTTCCTTTGGGTTTGGGGGATGCCCTTGCCTGAGTTTTCCTGGAAAAGATGAGCTGTCTGGATGAAATATCCTTCTCCCTTCAACTCTTTAGCAAACATTGGTTGAGTGCCTAGCACTGTGTGTCCACAGGCTTGAAAATGAGTGCTGGAGTACAACTGCAATGCTAAGGGCAGTACCAGTACTGATGGTAATGCTAATTGGCATAGGGGTACTAATACTAGAAATGGGAGGGAGGGGGATGCTCCATGGGGGCACACCTTATGGGTAATGTCACATGTATTTCCTCACTGGATCTTCAAGAGTCCTGGGAGGTAGAGTCATCATCTAATTTCCCAAGAAAGGAACCTGGAGCTCAGAGTACCAAGTGATTAACCAAAGCTGACATTCAATAGCAAGTGGCTGAGTCTGGGTGGAAATCCGCCATCCCTGCCCACAGAACCTCTCTCACTGTTTATTTGATGGCTATGGTTACTCAGATTTGGTCAGAGGAACAGAGGGGGAGCTGCTCTGTGCTCTGGAGGGCAGCACTGGCTGTCTGGTGCCTTCCTGGGGAGTGAAGGTGGAGGGCCAGGTGAGGGCCAGGTGGATGGTTCACGAAGCTACCAGTGCCTTTAGCCCCGGGAAGCTTCTAGGGGCGTGATCGCCAGAAACTGAGTTCCTATTTCCACCCCCGGCTAGGAATGTTTCGGGGGACATCCTTGTAAGGGGTTTCTTCCCTGGGCAACGACAAGCACTTTGTGGATGTGCTCTCTTGCAAAGTAGACAAGATGTAAGAACATGTTTTCTATTGATTTTTTAAAAGCAATTCAGGACCCAACTGGTAATAATAGGTGTGACCTGTACCGTTTTGCAGGCAGTCACAGCCGCTCGGAGCCTTGTTATGCGACTCTGATGTTTGGGATGTGCATTCTTTGAAGATTACTTCTAAAGCAAGGCGTCCAAATCCTTAATTCACGATTCTGTCCATTCCTGTGGTGTTTACATTCCACCATGGCAGAAGATCACTGTAAAGAAGAAAGAGGAAAATGCACTTTTAAAAAGGGCTTTCTTTGCGCAGGCTTCCTTCAAACACCGTACCCCTTCCCCTCTGGTGACGCTGAGGTCTCTGTTTCCTCTGCAGGGAACATATACATTAATGGGTGATTTAAAGGTTTGTCACATTGTTGTGACACATTCAGGTTGAGCTCGTGGGGCGCTGAGCCGCGAGTAGCAAGCGCTGGTGTGATTTCAGGGTGTTTGGGCATGTCTCTCTGGCATCTGTCCCCGAAGTGCTTTCATATATTTTGTTAAGGAGCACGTCCTGCCCTTTGCTGGAAGTCGGCTCTGAAAGGGTCTTGGGTAAAGTGGCTGGTGGAGCTGATGGTTTTGGCCAGTGCACAGAGCAGGGCTTTGCTGGGGCTGGGCGCTAAGACAGGAAAGATTCTGCTGCTTAGAGAAGTCTTTGAGCTTTGGAGTCTGAGGGCTGGAGTCACGGGGACACAGGGCCGGGGAGGCCTCTCGATTCAATTCCCCAGACACCGAGATAGCTATGGTTTCTCTCCTCTCCACGCTCTCCCTCTGCATGATTCGGAGGCCCTAAAGTGCAGAGTAAATGTAAGGACAGAGTTTGTTTTGATTTTTCCAACCATCACTGTTTTGATGCCTTATGTATTAGTTATTTTTTGGTGGAGGAGAGGGGGAAGCAGGTATCAAGTGCCAAGGACTTTAAAATACCATTTCATTTTTTGTTGTCTCTGGATTTGAGGGAGTCTTTCAAGGTGCATGACCTCTGTCCATCATCAGTGTTTGGGGCCTGTCTGCTCCCGACCATCCCACAAGCCAGCAAATCCTTGTCAGTGGGGATCATGGGCTGCCTGATCACAGAGCCCTCTCCGGGGAACCTCGGGTGTCAGGGATCAGGTTGGGCACAGTTCTGTAGGAGGCCCCATGTCTCCACTGCTGGAGGCCCACCAGCCAGAAGCCATTTCTGACGAGGTACTAGGCACCTATGACATTTTCTTCCTTTCATGAACTGGGCAATTAGGAAGCGATGGTAGAACGCAAGACGGGCTCCCAAATCCCATCTGGTTACGGTGGGTGCAAATGGTCTCAGGTAAATGTTCAGGCTTTTGCATTTGTCAATGCACTGACTTTTTTCTATGATATGTTGAGAAAGCAGAGTGTGAGCAGAAACACACAGATGTCTGACATACAGCCCTCACGGCCTCAACATTTTGCTGACTCTCCTGGGCATAGTTTGGCCTTGAAATTAAAAAAAAAAATCATTAAATGCTCCACCTTTAAAAACAATTTCTACTCTCTTTAGGGAATGCTCCCTGACATTTTTGTCCGTCTGGCTTTGGTTCTGGACCACACCACTGGTCTCCTATGGGCCTTGGGTGTCTTAGAGGAAGCTGGAGAAGGACTCCAGGGTGGGGAAGAGGCAGGTGCCTGTGCTGAGGGGTGGAGCCAAGAGGCTTTTGCCCATCCCATCTCCTTCATGCCAACAGCATCCTTAAGCCCATGAAAATGGGCTTTGGGACTCTTAGTGTATTTTCTGCCCTCCTGTGTGAAATAAGCTTGAGAAACAAGGTTTGTCTCACCTTTTTTGGGGGGTGGGGTAGACACAACTATAAGCAACCCATGAAGTCTGGGACACCTGCTATTGGGGCATCAACAATCAAGCATGAAGGTACCCAGGAAAGCAGGAAGCTTTGCTTGCATAATGGTATGGCCGAGGTGTTGAGGTGGGCTGGGGACCAAGACAGGTAGATGTTTGGTCTGGCGTCTGCCAGATACATCAGCTTGGTAGTTTCCAAAATATTTCATTGTGCCTACATTGGCAGAGTAGAAGAGAAGGATTCTCAACAGTGGGAATATTTAGAGCATATTTCATTAGTTTAAAAAGTTGCTGTGATTCTCATAAAAGCAATTTAATTTTAACTCCATTTATTTTGTAGTACTTTAACGAAGGTAGAGAGCATTTTGAGATGATGATGATGATGGTGGTGGTGGTGAGGAGGATGGGCAGTAGAAGGCTAGAAAGAGTGAGCATCAGCCACTGCATGATTCCCGCACCCAGTGCTCATTCCAGTTGGGACTTGTGCCCTGTAGGCAAATCTTCACCCCTTGGGATTCCTCATTTGATCGGCCGCAGGGAGACCCTCCTCGTCAACTGTGGAGAGGGATCCTAGCTGGTGTTTCCAGAGGGCAGTATGAATGATAAATACTGTTAATATTCAGAAGCAAGAATTGATTTAAAAAATGTGCCTTTGATTCACTAATCTCTGACATTGAGACATTTTTTGAAGTCTGTTGCTATAATTAGAATTCTATAAGCCATTTTATGTCTCTATCAAAATTTTAAGAGACATAGAAAATTTAAGGTTTTTTTGGGCTTATAATTCATCATATCAGTGCGAGTCATTTCGCAGTTTGGGCTTCAGCGTGGAGCAGTATTTCGGGGCCGCGGACTCGATCTGTCGTCGGGGCTATATTGACAGTGGCCGGTCCCCCGTCCTCATGCTACACTGCAGAACTCAGATTTAGTAATTGCTCAGGAATTGTGTTTCTGCCTTGCTTTGATTTGTTCTTGCAGCTGAAATGTGGGGCTGGATGATCGAGCAAAAGGTGAACGATGGTGTCATTCAGAGCCTGTGCCTTCCCCACCTCTTGGCTGTGTTTGTATGTGTCCTGTCTGGGCGAGGGTGGAAGGGAGAAGCAGGGAAGCTTGGTTTTTGGGGACACGATGGGTAGCGCGACAGCTTCCGCTGGGCTCAGGTGAGTCATGGCTGTGCTCCGAATTGGGTAATTGGTGGCATGTGGTCCACGAGCCGTGTGTGAGAGCCCTTCCTTAGTCATAGAGAAGGGGGACACACATTGCAAATAAAAACCTCATCAGATTAGTGAGTCACAAAAGACACTAATCCCAACCCGATGTTTAATTTCTACTTTTTTCCTTCCGAAAGCAGAAGCCGTTCCTGTTCTTTAAAAAAAAAAAAAAAAAATCAGTTTGAAAAAGAACTGATTTAACCACAATGGGGGGGGGGGGGGGTGGGTCACCATTGCACTATGACGATTAGCATGAAGATGAGGTGCACTTTAGCAGGGCTGAAACTTGTTCCTAACAGAATGTTAAATACTTAGTGAAAAGAAAGATTATGTCTATCTAGTTACACCATTCCTTGATATATGCTCCATGTCAGAGTGCCATTGTCTCTTGGGTAAAGACGGAGAGTTCAAATACCCACTATCTCTCCCCTGGTGCTCCAAATGCTCCGCTTTGAAGTTTTTATAATCCATCTGTCATCTTCTAGCAAGGAGGGCACATGTTCTGTACCACTCAATTACAGAATTCTCCTTTGCCAGCTCCAATGAGACAGGAAAGAATGTTATGGGTGGTTGAGAGAAACTGTCAGATATACTAAATTCCTGGGATTCATATGGACGGTGTTATTCCAGGGTAGGAACACAGCCCGCCTATTGTTCGAGTGCATTAGGGATACATTTGGCGTTGGGGTAGAGATCCTTTGATTTCCACCACCCCCCCTTCCAGAGCGTTGTCTTAAATTTGATTGTTCTTGCTTGGAAAAAAAAAAGAAAAAAAATCACTGAAACCTCCTCTGGAATGTGGACCTTCAAATGTGGATTGAAAATGTGACATTTGTTTTAGCTAACAAGTAGTCAGTAACCCAACTGTGCAGAGATTGCGAAGTACCAGAATGCTTTTTGTTTCTCCGGTTTCACTTTATTGAAATAGGATTTTACTTGGTCTTGATAGAAGATGGTGACTAGTTGCAGTCTGATCCCCATAGAAATAATTTTCATCATTGTATGTACCGAAAGCCTGAACATTAAATGTTCTGCCATCTGGTGAGATCTGGGAAAGTTAGCCCCAGACTGAAAAGTCTTTAAAATGGGTTATTTTATTTAAAGACAATTTACCTTGGAGTGGTTAGTGTTGCTGGATAGCATGTTAACTTCTCACTCATTGAGTCACGGGTGGTTAAATTCGTTGTCTTATGTGAAATGAGTTTGATGATCTCGGCTTAGCCTCTAGTGGGTATTAATTCACATTATGAAATATCCCAGAATAATTTAGCACCGTGTGGCATAATTTGCATTTTTACTCAAGATAGGGGCAATGATAGTGTCTGTGGATATAGTCTCTCTCTCTCTCTTTTCATTCAAAAGAGGACAGCTCTCCTTTGTGGCTTTCAGGGTGATTGTGGGATAACTATTATTATTAATTTGGGGGGACCATATGGCTTAAGAATTTGGGGTAGTGAGAATAAGACCTTCTAGCTTGGCACTAAAATCTAACAAGAAATCTTTGCAGGGACATAATTATAGCTGTGACGGTCTAGGATTTCATGATCCTGCCCAGAGTTGGCGTGTCCTACACACATGTGCACTTTTGTACACAAGCACATACGTGAACCTACAGGACACATATTAGGGCACGTGCATTCAGTTTGGGGGACTCCTCGTGGCCCACAGTTTGTAAAAGGAATCTTTTCCCTTTACAAAACAGGAAGGTTTTCCCGAAATGCAAGATACTATTACAGTAATTAATTTAGTGAAACTTCTTAAATCTGATCTTCTGTTCAAACTAATAATGGGAGGATGGGGGAGCTCGATGTCGTTAATTGAAATCTGGAGACAATAAAAAAATGTCTTTCTGCAACTTCAATACAGCAGTCTGGAACTGTTGGGTCAGGCTGTGAACCAATTTTCTTCTCATTACTTTTGATTTTGGAGTCAATACAAATTTCATCAGTGATTGTAGGGTGCAGATCCTCGTCTGCATGGACGCTGTCATGGGAGAATATGTGCGCTCGGCTTAAAGATTTACGGAAAAGCAGGGCTGGTGAGTCAGGGAAGGGAAGGAGGAAAATGCGGCCAGCAGCAGCCTCCCTGGCCGTGGCCTCCTTGCTCCGGGGGGTGATTGGGATCAAGAGGGGACCTGGGCTGGGGCAGAGGGCGGGAGCCTCAGCCGGCCAGCCGACCGTGTCCTGCGCTGCCCTGTTTCCTTCTGGGATAACTTCTGCTCCTCCTCCCAGCCCTGTGTCTCCAGCCCATGTCTGTCTCTCTCTTCCTCCTTCCCTCCTCATCGCCCCGTTTTACACGCGTGGCGGAGGTCTCCCCGCAGCATGCAGAATTAGAGGCCCCCCAGAAAGTTAATGGTAGGGACAAGGGAAAGGAGGAGTCTCAACTTTGCAGGAGTTGGTGAAATTTTGAAAGCATCCCAGGGAAAGCCGCCTTTTGTGTGGGAATGGAGATCCCGGATGTCTCACCCGAGTCCTCGTTTTTCCTGCCTCCGATTTGCATCTTAGCAAGTCATAGGATCAGCCCATCTATCATTAGGTATTGGCTTAATTGGACATTTTTTACGAGCCCAGTTTGCTATTTATGTTAAAAGCAATTCGCAGAAATGCCCTTTCTTCATGATTCGGTATTGGCAATAGCGATGTATGTTTAATCACATTTTCCATGAGTAATTATCTAATTCACATGATTACCAATATAAAACAGGAGAATAGAAGAGGGGCTCAATGTGGGGCCGACCTGGGCGGCGACACAGACACACAGAGAGACCCGGGTGAGGGCGAATGTTTGCTCGCTCTTGTTTTCCTCTGTGATACTGTGGAGATTTTTATTAGCAACAGGAGCTCTCTGAAGCTGGGCATGTGTAAGTGAGAGGGGCGATTTGGAATTCTGGTAGAATGCACTTGGAGGTTCACTCTGTCTGCTTGGGTTCTTAACGTTCGGGGCCGTCCTTTCTTGAAGATTTCCGGGAGACGGAGGTCACATTTTTTATTCATGTTGAAAAATATTCATTTATCAGTATTGGTGCCACTGTAAACAAGTGATAAAGTGACAACATTTACAACAGTAAAACTGACAGCATTTACTTTAATTTTCTGTCATTTTGGTAATTATATCAATCAAGACCCAAAACTAAAATGATATTTTAGCATGCAGTAAGAAATGAGGAATTCAGATCTTAAAAGACCATTACAATTAGCTTTGAAATGTTCGCCATTTTACCATAATTGTTTCATATAGCTTATATGTCTTCATTTACAGCCGAATATTCTGTTGATCTTTTATAAACAAAGTAGCACCCATCTGCTCCTTGAGACACTCCTGGCGCCTATTCATTGCAAAAATAATACATGTCCTAATGACTTCCACATATTTTGAAATCTCCCTTTTGAAATTGGTCTTGGCAGATTATTTGCAGGTACTTGAGTTGCATCTGTTTGCAATTTTGCAAATGCGGAAGACTTTAATGTTGAGCACTGCAAGAGGGCTATTTTAATCCTCAGATAACATTGGCTGTCATCAAAAGCCACATTTATCTTTTCGAAGGTGGGGCAAATGTTTAATGTTAAAAGACAGTAAAAGGTCAAGGCCAAGGCTGAGGTCTGAATATTTTCCTTTCATACGCCATGCCTTTTGCGGACTTTTCCTTGCATTTCTCTTCATGTAACTTTGGGCTTAATACCCATTGCCAAGAGGATGTTTTGCTGATAAAATGAAAGATCAGGAAGAGAGTAAATCTGAAATAATTGTGAACTCCAGGCTCTTGGGCTCATTACCACCATGTGGCCAGCAGCTGACCAGCTTTAGGTTGACTGTTTACAGCGGAGAACCAAACAGCCTGGCGCTGGAGAGTACCCTGAGCCCTGACGCAGTTGCTGGCCTGCCTCCCCAGGGTGGGGGCTGAGACTCTCGGGGCAGGAAGGTGGTTACCCGAAGCCAGTGTCTGGTCAGCTAGCCAGTGCTGCTCCTGGGCAGACCCATCTGCCATCTGCATGGAGGAGGGGCTCACTCAGAGTCAGCGTCCGGCCTTGTTGCTTCTTTGTTCGAACTCTGGAGCCCAGAACACTGAAGTCAGGTGGGCGTCGTTTCCAGAATGCTGTCTTGGACCTGGTTGAGGTTGAGCGTAGAGTGAGCATTCTTAGGCTCTTAGAACCCTTAGAACCGAGGCAGAGGCCACAAAGCCCTTTTTGCCGCGGAGCGTAGTTCCTCGTCTCCCTCCCACCCCCGGCCTCCTGCCTCAGCTGCTCTGTAGTGGGCACATTTGTAGGTGCACCACAGGAGAGTAGCCCCACGGGCCGTTTTGGGGGGTTACACAGAAGTAGTCAGCCATGGCAATGTCCCTGGTGGCTGCAAACAGGATAAACACTGTGGTGTCAGCCTCCCCCCCTACAAACCCAACTCACTTCCAAGCCACTTCCAGTGACTCCTATGACAGAGGGCTTTAAAACCAAAACTAGCTCCATCCTCCTGTGAGTCTGACTGAGGAGTAAGTGTCCCGGATAATCAGATACAGCCCAGGATGCTGAGGGTTACTTTCGGAGGAGGGGTGAGGGCTGCCGTACTCCTGTGCTGTTTCTAGGGGTCTTTCTGACAACTCATGTTTAATATATAGTTGAAAATACCTTTGAGGCAGAAAGGAGAAGCATATCAGATGTGCTGTCAAGAGTTACCACCATTCCCCATCAGTGAGAACCTTGGTCTTTTCAACAGACTGGCACCATTTGATAGATGAATGGTTCACAAATGTATATTTTTATGTTGCTAGTTCTTTAGTACATAAATAATTTATAGTAATTTAAAATGTTTTATTTTTTATTATTATACTGGAAAAACATACCATTAAAAATATTATAGGTTCCTGGTAATTTGCTTAAAGACAAGCCAATTACCTATGATATTTCTGAGAGTAAGTCTGAAAGAATCTTGTGGCAACTCAAGCTCTCCTTCTTTATTTTATTTTAGTTTTCGCAGGGTGGTGGTGGTGATGATGGCGGTGGTGATGGTGGTGGTGGTGACGGTGATGGTGGTTGTGATTTTGCCTGGAAAAGGAACAGGCATCTAATGTCTTTGCTTTTTCTGCATCATTTATATTCTGATGCTTTCATATATGGGTGATTACACTTTAAAGAGAAAAGACCTTACACTCTTCTGATGATCAGAAATTTCAGATCATCAACGTGAGGTATTGGGGAGCAGGGATGCAGTTGTTCCCTTACAGAAACAATGCTGCAGCAGGGTCCTGAGGTTGCTTAGGGCAGTGATTATCCAAGTGTGGCCCTGGACCAACAGCACTGGCGTCACCTGGGAGCTTGTTGGAAATGCAGATTCTCAGGCCCCGTGGCATCAGCAGCTTTGTGGGTGGGGCCCCGCAGTCTGCCTTTTAATGTCCTTCCGGGAGATTCGGATGTAGCTGAGGTCTGAGCACCACCATACTTTAGGGCATGTAATGTGGGGATGGTTTTTCCAAGACTGGAAGTGTACCCCTGCCCCGTGTATGCTTTAGAACTTTCCCCAGAGGTTGCACCACAGCCTTTAGAGCTAAGAAGCCATGTAACTGGCTGAATTGTTTGGTTAAAATAAAATAGAAAATGACAGACAATGGTCATGAGACACTTTCCACGTTTGCCTTTTTTAGAGTTTACTTACTAGGGTTTCTTCAGAAGTTTGCCACTTTAGGGGTGCCTGGGTGGCTCAGTCCGTTAAGCATCTGCCTTTGGCTAGGGTCATGATCCCAGGGTCCTGGGATCGAGTCCCGCATCGGGCACCCTGCTCGGCGGGGAGTCTGCTTCTCCTTCTCCCTCTGCCCCCCACTTATGCGTGCTTTCTCTCTAGGGCTCTCTCTCTCTCTCAAATAAATAAATAAAATCTTTAAATAAAAAGACGTCTGCCACTTGAGCACTAGGGTATTGAACATGTACAGGTGACTCAGATATCTCAAATACACTTATTTTAGACATGAATTTGGAAGAGTTCCACCCAGCCTTACTGCCGCAGTCAGTGCAAAATGTCTGCTCATGGACTTTCTCGTCCCGCCTCGCGTGGGGTGATGTTTGTCCCCTGTCCAGGCCGGCCATCGCTCGTGTCCAGCAAAGACATTTCGTGGAGTCACTCTAATTGTCTGTATAGACTTTGTTGGCTGGGGAGAGAGGATGCCACCTCCTGGTTGCGGAGCTTCCGTGGGCATGTTTTTGGACAGAGGTCAGAGTGGTGTGGTCATCGTGAGGTGCAGGGAGCAGGGGGCTGGCGGTCCAAGCACAAGGCCAGCTGCACATGTCACCTGGGCTGCCTGCCTTTCTCAGGGACAACTTTCTTCCCAGTGATGACAAACACTTGTGCTGAGTTTAGGGTGGACTCCGAGTGCGCTTCACTGGACACTCACTGTTGCTCCTGAGGGTCCCTCTCGAGGCTGGAAAGTGATGGGGGGGGGCTTTCTCTTAGGAACTCACGCCCCAGCCACCAGCCAGGCCACGCTTAAGGCAGGGTCTCTAGTGAATCTCGAAGCCCCGGGCTCCCGAGGGAGGGGGGCGTAGCCACCGGGCAGCCTTGCCCTCTGTGCCCACCAGCCAGCACGGCTCTCAGACGGGCGGGGGATGGAGCCCGCATGCCCTTGACTCTCAGACTTCCGGCCCTTCTTGAGGCTCTGCTTCTTGAGGCCTCTCCAAATGTGGCTTGCACTACATGAGACTATTTTAGCTGATACATAGATTTAAACTTTTAACAGTTGGGTATTTTAAGACCTATTAGAAAAATGTAACTAGCACATCCTAGCTGTGATCTCGCAGATGTTATTGCTTAAGGTGAGGCTATGTTTAAAAAAAAGAAAAGTGAGTCGATTTAAAGTTAACTTAAAGAAAAGTGTTCAGTAAGACCCAGTCCAGGTGGCGGGAGATATGGCAGAAGGGACGAAGGTGGTCTGTGGATGACTGCAGCATGGGACAGCTGCTGGGAGCAGAGGTGGCAAATGCTCGCTGCACCCCCGGGGTCGCCCCCCCCACCCCCCGGGAGGGCTGGGGCTCGCAGAGGCAGGTGCGCGCCAGGCACATCCTGGGTGCATGTTTTATTGCTACGAGTCCCGCCCACCCCTCGTGTTTCATGCTGCTTGTGGGTGCACTTCTGTGTCTGGTCGGCAATGCAATTACTGGCACTGTGGGAGGTCTGCAGGTTCAAAGCTAGCAATGAGAAATGTAGTTCACCCCTTTCAGAAATGGGGGTTTGGTTTAGGTGGCAACAGGGGTGTTTCATAAAAGGAAAATGCCACCAGCCCATAACAGACAAATAAGAGCACAGAGCCCAGTGCCCCTCCTTCTGCAGAGAGACCCCCAAGGAGAGAGAGGGCTGAGCCTGGCTGCTTCTCTCTGTTGTGGCCGCCCAGGACTCAGGGCTGGGAGGTCCCATGCGAAAGTGGCAGTCATCGAACTGTGCCACCGAGTTTTCCTGAGGGTTCTCGATGACAAAAACACTTGTGTGGAGTAACTTAGCACAGATGTGGGGTCACAGTATAGGCCCTGTGTTGACTCGGGGGCCACCAGGGACACCCTTCCTGGTGCCTGGCTCTCCGCTGTGTTTTGTGTTTAGCGTTTCAGGGCTGTGGGTTGGGGGGACCGTGGGAACGAGCAGCAAGGACTCGCGTGCTTCTTTGCTAGCCCTACACTGTCCTGGGTTGCCGACCTGGAGAAGCAATGTGTCCAGGGACTGCTCGGAAGGGCCCAGGGGGGCTGGTGAAGAAGGGAGGTGCCATCGTGTCACTGCCCTGCAGCGGTGGGGTTGTGGTGGGGACCAGGCACACCCCCGGGGAGGAGACGGCCCTGTCTCTGCTGTGCTCACACCTGGCCCCCTTTTCTGTATCCAGACGGCTGGTTGGGGTTGGTTGATTCAATATTTGAGACATTATGGGGAGGACTCCAGGGAGGATGAGCTGTGGTCTCTGTCCTTGAGGAGTTTACCAGCCCCGTGGGAATGACCTGCGAAGGCAGGTGTGCCAGGGCTAGGTGCTCGGACAGAGGCAAGTGGGAAGACACTTGTGGGGTCCTCTGACCCCGCAATGTGGACAGGTACATGGGAGGACATCCCTGTGGCCCATAGGTGGGCCGAGCAGGGCAGAGGAAGGAGGAGATGGGGAGGACGGTTGTGTGTGGGGAGCACGTGACACTTCCTTTATGAAAACCCAGGTTGGAACACTGTGAGTGGCCCAGCAGGCACTCAAGAAAGATACGTGAAACTGAGTGCAATAGAACCAGAGACTGGCTGGTTATGTGGGCGCCAGAGGGGGACCCTAGCATAGTTATTTCAGAAGGCCTTGACCGTGTCCCTTTTCTGTCCCAGAGCCTGGCTTGCCAGAGAACCCCAGCTGTCACTGGCCGTCACCCACTCTCTGGGACCCTGTCCCATGGAGTCGGTGGTGGGGGGGGCTCCCTGGAACTCCCCGAGACTCCCCACTCCTTTTATTAACTCAGTGTTGAAGGAGTCACCCATGCTGAGGAAGAAGGGGAATTAAAAATAATGGGGTGTGTGCATATCTGTGAAAGTGAAGATATAAAGGTAAACGCTACCATGAATGAGGGTATTATTCTCAACTCAGTGATTCCAGTTTTCTGTATGTTTAGGTCTTTTCTGAATCACTGGGCCACTCAGCCCCATGTCAGAAATTTATTTGTGCTAATCAAATTTTCAGCTACTCACTCGGTTGCAAGGAGTCTCCTATAGCCAAATTTGTGTGTGTTGGGGTGTGTGTGTGCATTTATTTTCATATACATATGGATTAAAATCAGACTTTGACTTTCCATTGCTGTCTGTTTCTAACTAAGTTAAAAGCTTTTCCCTGAATCCTTACTGAGGCATCTTTCTAGAAAGAAACTCTCCAAGTGGGCTAGGCAGAAATTTACACACACACACACACACACACACGATTCAGACTCACTGACAAACTGCAAGAAAAAAAATAATACCCAACAATCCAGAAACACAGGAAAGAAACTTTCAGTTTTCACTTCCAAGTTTGGCAGCCTGAACTTGAAAGGTTAGCTATGAATAAGCATAATCAGATCTTTCTTTTTGTCCATATTTAATTCAAATGAGACAGCTCCATGTTGACTTCTAATACAGAAAGGCCACCCACCATGGTGGCGCTCCCAGCCAATGAAGCCGGCTGGCGAAAGCTTTCTTAAATGGTGCTAATCAGCCCAGAGAGGCCTGCCCTCTATCCCCATCAGTATTCTATAATTCAGATGTGCTGATAACCTGAAATTGAATGTGTCAGGATGCAGGCATGTGAAGGGAAGAGGGAACTCCAGGCTGGAGGAGCCGGGTGGCTGGAAGACAATGCCTGGGGGAGAGGGTTTCACACCCTCCCCTCCCCTCCCCTGCGGCCCCCACCCCCTGCGTGTACATGTGCGCGTGTGCGCGTGTGTTATTGTTCGGGGCCAGGGACGCAATGGGAGGTTTCAAGTTCTGAAATATTTATAGGGAAGCTTTGGATTTTGTATATGTTAAATGAATCAACAGACATTTTGGCTGCTAAGGGGTGAATGGTAATTTATGATTAATTTTTTTCAAGCCACGGCTATTTTAAAACCTTTCTCCCACTCTCTCATATAGGAGAGAGACAGACACACACACCCACCCCAGTCTGGTGAGCACGTCTCACAGGAAAGTTTAACAAAAGAGTCGCTATTGTCACTGTCCCAGCCAGCAGCAGTGCAGCTGAGGGTCAGTTGCTATTTCTATTTTAAACCTTGATTTTTGCAAAGTTTGTCTTTTGACTGTTCTCATTCTAATCAGGCTTAGTTAGGGGATCCGCTCCAAGCTCCACACCAGGCTGTGAGGACAGAGAAAGATAAACCAGAGGGATTAAACAAAAAGTTCTGCTCTGTCAATAGGCATGTGTGTGTGTGTGTGTGTGTGTGTGTCCGTGTGTGTGTGTGTCTGTGTGTGTGTGTGGGGGGGGACAGAGACAGAGACCGAGAGACAGACAAGTGCAGTTTATTATAAGGCTGTGTGTTCTCAGCGTGCTGTGTTTGACTTTGCATATGATGGGTTGTCTGTGCCTTCAGCATGCTACCTCTTCAGCGTCCCCCTTGTGCCCGGACTGTGTGTCTGTCCCTCAGAGACAGGACTGCCCACTCCAGCCCTGCAGCTCAGTCCAGTGCAAACATTCCCTAAGTGCCCCGGTGCCGCTGCCACCAGCCCCTGCCCCGGCCAGGATCCTATTCCTCTTCGACTTTGCGTATTGATGTTTCGATCGGCTTGGGTGCCACTTTGCCTCTGCCGCCTCCCCCCAGGTATTCTTCCAGTCCCCACCTGTGGCCGGTTAGGATGAGGTTTCCCTGTGCGCTTCTCCCTGGTCATGGCACCTGCCACTATCCTGGTTTGGAGACCTCTGCACGCATCTTGTCTCTCCTGCCATGTGGTGAGCCACCCTGGGGCTGATGCAGTGTCGAGGCACCTTCATACACCGTCCCCCCACCCCCGTCTTCCCTGGCATAGAGCCGGGCAGGTTCTGGGGGATACATGCAGGAAGAAGCCGAATTGCTTGGAAATGTGTTTCTCCGGGACTTGGGAGACCCCAGTTGGGCTCCCATATTCAGAGGAGGGGCAGCGAGTGGGCAGACAGAGTGAAGGATTCTAGTTTGTCTTTGTTTACCTTGGACCTACCTGGTATCACCTCCTTATCTCCCCTTCAGTCCAGCCTGGCTGCAGGGAGGCAGGTCTGCTCTGCCATTCAAGTGGGCACACGTTTTCTTCCAAAGAAGCTGCTCTGTCAAAAGGGTAAAGACAAGGTCCCAGTGTGTCGCTCCTCATCTCTGCCCTCATCACTGTCAGACTGATTGGTACCACATGGCATGCCATCCAGGAAGACCAAGAAGCTTCCCCGCGGTTTGGACCCAGTGGTGGCTTCCCCAAGGGAATGCTTGGCATGTGTTTAATTATTCATTGGTGTTCTCGTCTGTATCTCCCTGCTCCTTGATTGTTTTGTCTTCCCCTAAAAAGTATTTATTTGAAATTCTGTGATCAAAGACTGAAAACAAAATAAAGCAGGATATTAAAATGAAATTTTTTTAGGAGGTTGGAATGTCAAGATGATTTTTATTAGAAAAGTTTATAAGATGAAGCCACAAATTATCTACGTAAACTTCATATATCGAGCATAATACTCCCAACCGTGCTTCTGGTGAGCGATCTTGGCTGGCATACCTGGATTTAAAATACCTTCTACTTAAGGCAGGACCAGTTCATTTTAATTAAAATTAACGGATTTTTCTTGATCATATTTTAGCACACACATACACAGTCACACACATCTGTGTTCAGAATTGATAAAGAAAGAACTCTGGTTAAATAATCCACTTTTGTCTGACAACGGAATCCGTTATAGAGGTGCAAATATGCAGAAAGCTATTTGGAAATGCATCCTAGTAGTTGTCAGGTTTTATTATGCAGGAAGGTGTCATGTTTGTTACGAAGCTGAGTGCAGATGGCAGAGTGGAAGAAATGGATCACTAATTTTAACAATGATTAATGAACAGAGATAGAAAATGAATTACATTGGACTATCGGAGGCAAGAAATATTTTTGTGAAAATTTTGACTCATCTGCTGTGCTGTTCTCTGCAAATTATTTTCAGAAATTCTATATGTTGTCAACAGTTGACTGCATTTTCCATTACTGTCTATTTCTGTTCTTAAGTACTTTTGTGTTATTAGAGATACATAATTTCAAAATACCAATACATTCCTGATTACTTAGAGAAAATATATGTAACAGTGTGACTGTTCCATAGACGCTAGCCATAAAAGTCCTGTTTTATAATAATCTTTCATTCTTCCTCATTTTATCACTACATTAGGAATGTTTGATAAAAAAAAAAAGGGAGGGGGTGGGGACTCTTCTAGCACATGCAGAATAAAGAAAAAAATAGAAGCGAAGGTAGCAATAAAAATGTGGTCTGGTGGCTGATTGTGGTCTTCGGCTGCCACCAGCTCTGCCCTTTGTGTCTCTCCTCCGCCTGGCAGTGCGGGAGCAGGGACCCAGCCTCTCTCCAGCCTCAGTGTCCGTGGGCGGCCCCCGCCCTTTCCTGTCCTCCGTAGGGGTTGCCCCACATAGACCATGACACTCTTTCTGTCTTCATTTGGACACAGGAAAGAATCACCAGATCATGAAGCTGTCCCAGAATTTTTTCCTCCAAGAGACCCTTACTCTAGTCCTCTCTACTCCCGTGGCCCTGGTATTGACAGTGAGTTTTTATGGGGCTTCATGTGTGAGTCTTGTTTTCTTCATCAGCCTCATCGGTAATCCTGTGTGTGTGTGTGTGTGTGTGTGTGTGTGGTCTACAACTGAAAACAGTTTATTTGGTTATGATCTCTGTTCTTTGTGGTAGGCACACCTATGTGATGTCTCATATGGAAAAATGCATAGTGATTTTTCCTCTCCCTTCTTTTCCTCCCTTCCTCCCTTCCTTCTTTCCATCCTTCCTTCTTTCCTTCCTCACTTTCTCCCTTCCTTCCTTCTTTCTGTCCTTCCTTCTTTCCTTCCTCCCTTCCTTCCTACTTTCCTTCCTTCCTTCCTTTCTCCTTCCTTTTGTAAAATATTAACCATCTCAGATATGTTGGCTTCAAGGCATCTCATTTCCCCGAGATTCTCTGCAATTGAGAAATGATCTACTAGGGTTTGGATCCCGTATTGTAATTGGTAGGCACTTAACTTCATTCACCAGGAGCCCCTTTAGTGGTGACATGAGTAAATTTCATGGCTAGCATTTCAGGATATCTACCACTTCGGGGGACCCAAGCACAGCTTGGCCATGCATCTGCCGACCCTGGTACCAGTCCACTGCTCAGCCTACCGTGATTTAATCCTTGGCTCGGAGGTTAATTTGTGTTAGAGCCTTAAAGTATAGACACTGCAGGGTTCTGGCAACTTCTCGGTCTTTCCGCGAGAGGAATTCCCCCGAGACAAGAGGACAGGGCGCTCGTCGACCCTCCCAGGAAGTGCTGACCATGGAGGGGTCTGGCTTTCACACGAAGCTGAGCTGCCTCCTGAGAGCTGCCGGGTGTCTGAGCAAATGGACGATCTATAACGACTTCCTTCTCCTGCAAACGAGCTTTCCAAGTTTCCAACTTGACTGTTTTATTTATGCTCTTGACCTGTGAAAACAAGCAGGCTGTTTAAAAAGCAAAAAGTACTTGCCATGATTAGAGTACTTAGAGTTGAAATAAATTGCAGAATGAAGAGGACATTCCTCGTCGCTCCAGGAGAAAACGTCGCGGAGGTTTTGCTTCTTGAGGATAGTCTGTGGTTCGGTGCATTAGGGCACCCCCATTTCCCTGGCCTCGGAGGGGGGGCAAGAAAGGATTCATGTGACCTCCCCTTTTCCTGCGTTTAGGTGGCAGAAAAATCCTAGTGAACATTTAAAACATGTTTGCGAATGGTTCTAAGTAGTTTGCATATAATTATGGTCCTGATGGGAAAACACTTTGGAAAAACAACTAGTGAAACAATGCAAGTCCTGCTCAGGTTACATAGCATATGCTAAACACTGAGGAAACACACGCAGTCTTTAGTGAACAAGGTAGGGAATGCTCCAGGGAGCCAATTTAGAATGTGACTTAAGGCGAGCGTGGCTTTTCGTGTCTCTTTCTTTTGGCAAGTGTATCGAGTTGCTGTGGTCTCTGGAATTCTCCTGAAGCGGGTCCGCCTGCCTGGGGCAGCCACCTTGCACAGGCCTGTACCAGGTGGGGTGTCGGGGGAGGGGCACGCTGAGCATCGTGACTCAGTGAGAGGGTTCACATGTGCAGGGCCTGGTGGGGACAGTGGCCACTGGCCGGGTGCTCAGCTAGGGGCTACACCGGGGATAATTTAATGGTGTCAGACAAGGAGGAGGGTAAGCATGGGCAGGGAGGCAGAAAGAATCCTACAACTCATGGTTAGAGAGATCAGGAGGAATAAAAAATAAATTGTAGACGATCCACTTAAGAGACAAGTTGACTCCTAAATATAGAACTGTCTCTGTGATTCATGGTGTGGGTTCCTGTTGAGGCAGGAAGTCAGGTGGATGGATGGCCTATAGGAATCATTCGAGGGTCCTTGAGATGTAGACATTTGGAGCTGCACACCAGGAAACAAGTTGGCGCTCAGGTAACGTTCTTCCTTCAAACGGGAGCATCTTCTGGTTATTGACCCTGAGCACGTTCATGTTTTTCACTTGCGCTCGTGCGAAATTGGTCGCCTGCCTCTCCTCGTGCAGACATAGGCGCCACAGACCCGTGTCCGTTGGCATGGCCTTCACGTGGCCATCGTGGAGGCAGCTGGCTCCGTGTGGCTCTAGAAGGGAAATCCAAGGCAATCCTGGTTCTAGCTGGTTCCAGCCTTCACAGACAGTTCTGTTTCTTTTTCCACGGTTGTTACCAGCTTTTTTTGTTTCCATTTGTAATTACCTTCATATTGATCTGCGCTAAGTCATCACATCAGACCCAAAGAGTCAAATGATTTGAAGATATCTATTTTAATGGACGAATTCATCGAAGCCGATAGATAGGTACGCACACCCATGCACACACTCGTTTGGCCGCACTTGTTGACATTTCCAGGGACTGCATATTTGATTTGGTGACACCCAGGCATGTAAGCACAAGACCCAACTGCCTACCTACTCCACATGGACACCGGTCTCTAGATGGGGGCTCTGAGCGTGCCTTTGTAGCCTCCCAACTCCAGAAATATATACTTAAGTTACACTGAGTTGAGTAATTATAATGAAATTGCCTATAGCATGAGCTGGAGAATACTCAAGATGTCTGTCATCCTTCTATTACCTCAGGTAAATAACTGATTGACCTTTTTGGGGCTCTGATACTTTACTAATCAGAACCTGAAATCTGTATAACAACACTTCATTTACTTGATAGACAAAAGAACAATTGCACTTGAAGTAATGTGATTTCTAAATAGACACTGCCTGTCAAAAATAAATGCATTAGAAGTAAAATGTAGCTCAAGGAGACAATTAGCAAACAGAGGTGACACCGTAAACAGGTGCACCCATTATTCGCAAAGCTTGTGGCAATATATTCGCGTCTTTTGGAGTGATGGAAGATCATGTGACGGTTTGGTGAATTATCTCTCAGTATCATCTGACTGATGCAGCCGTTGCTGTTGCAGAACATTTAAAAATGCATCTCACAAATTACATGGTAGCTCGGAAAAATGCAGGTTTTTTTTTTTTTTTTTTTTTAAGAACAATGCTTTTCTAAAGCAATGCGCTAGCATACGTAATTTTTCATTTGAAAGGATGGAGACCGTTTCATTATGCTGGGTATACAGTCGGTTAAGGTTGTGCAAATTCATTACAATGTTTGTTAATGTATAAAACATTTTCCATTCTGGTTTTAGTGACTTTGGATTTTTTTTTTTTATAATGTGCTGTTTCTGAAACATCTGCCATCCCTTGTTACCTGTGGGTAGAGGAGGGAGAATGTACTCTTTCTAAGAAGGTTTATAAAATCTTTACCAAAATGGAAAATCTTGGAAGGTGAAAGGGAAAGGACTTTTATTTTTCCTTTTCTGTCAGCTGTTAGGTTTGAATTTTCTGGAGCAGGAACTTGACTTTGAGACAAACGGGGGGACCTGTTATTGGCTGCTAAACAGGCTGGGCTAGGAAAAGACCAGGCTTTCTTGGGGCCTCTCTGTCCCCCTGTGTTTGTATGCCCTGCAATGGGTTCTGCCCTCAGAGTGCATGTTCCTGAAGATGTTTCCTATTATTTTTCATCTGTCATCTTTGCTTTTTTTTTTCTCTTTTTCTTTCTTTCTTTCTTTCTTTCTTTCTTTCTTTCTTTCTTTCTTTCTTTCTTTCTTTCTTTCTTTTTTTTTTTTTGCTGTAGAATGAGGAATACTTGAGGGACCCATGGTTTTGGCAGTTACTATTGCTTCTTGTTAAGAATCACAGGAAGATAGTGTGAAATATTTTTACTTGGCCTGTAACTCAGTCCACTCTTGACTCTTCCTGGCCTTCTCCAGAATAGCTGGAGAGCCAAACTTACTATGGATTTAGAGGTGACCGTTCAGAAGGACAGTAGCATTTTGATGGCGCCCTATGCCCAGAGAGAGAAATGAAGACAACACCACAGCCTCTGGAATATTCCCAGCCCTGTCCACATTTCTGCTGGGGAGGCGGCTCGTGTCCACTTTGTACCCCTGTCTGGTGCCTCATCTGTCCTGGTACTTTCTGAGGCATTGGGGTTTCTCTGTTTTAGACGGGAGAACCAGGGATGGGGCTTTGTAGGGATATCCAGCCTGAGAAGTGGAAGTAGTTTGGGGAGATCCTTTCCCTTGCCATGGAGGAGATGTATCCTGAGAAATGGGTGCAGGCCTGGCTGACCTGGAATCTGCTCTGGAGCCACGTGGCAGGTCAGTTTGTGAAGTGAATCGACAAGAACAAGGAACACGTGCACAGAAGTAAGGAAGAGGCTGAGTGGGGTCTCCAGCCATCCGATCTGTGCCAAGTTCAAGCATACTTCCTGAAGAAGGAGTAAACTCTCTGGGAGGAGTTTGGACATTGAGTCGTCAGAGAAGTGGTGCCCAGAAGGCTTCCACAGGAGTTCTTGTCTCTAAACACGAGAGATTTCCTGATCTGCACGAGTGGAAATACTCTGGCTCAGGGAGAGGGGCTCCCGAGGATTCTTTAAAGCTGTTCCTTCCCTGTTACCTGTACTCTTTTTAAACCAACAGACTTGTTTTTTAGAGTAGTTTTAGATATGCAGAAAAGCTGAGTGGAAAGTACAGTTCCCATATCCCCCCACCTATATTTCCCCCTGTTATTAACGTTTATGTTAGCGCAGTATATTTGTTCTAATTGATGGGCCTACATTCATACGTTATTATTAACTGAAGTCCACTGTTTACATTGAAAGATCACTTTTGGTGTTGTACGTTCTCTGGGTCTGGGCAAATGTTTAATGACATGTACCCACCACTACAGTTTCGCACCGAATAGTTTCACTGTTCTAAAAATCCCCTGTGCTCCCCCATCCGTCCCCCCTCCCCCTCGCCTCTTGGCAACCACAGATTTTTTTTTTTACTGTCTCCTTTGTTTTGCCTTTTCTAGAATGTCACAGAGTTGGAATCGTACAGGATGTAGTCTTTTAAGATTGGCTTCTTTCACTTAGTAATATGTATTTATGGCTCTGTCATGTCATTTCATGGCTCGATAGCTCATTTCTTTCTATTGTTGAGTACTATTTCATTGTTTGGAGGTGCCACAGTTTATCCATTCCATTATGGAGAGACATCTTGGTTGCTTCCATGTTTTGGCAGTCACGAATAAAGCTGCTATAAACATCTGTGTGCCGGTTTTTGTGTGGATGGAAGTTTTCACCTCTTCTGGGTAAAGACCAAGGAGCACGATTGTTGGTTTGGATGGGAAGAGCGTGTTTAGTTTTGTAAGGAGCTGCCAAACTGTCTTCCGAAGTGGCTGTACCATTTTGCATTCCTACCAGCCACGAATGAGAGTTCCTGTTGTTCCGTGGCTTTGCCAGCATTTGGTGTCATGTTTTGGATTTCAGTCATTTTAATAGGTGTGTAGTGGTATCTCATTATTGCTTACATTTGCATTCCCTTAATGCCACACAATGTCGAGCATCTTCTCGTGTGCTTATTTGCCATCTGTAGATCTCCTTTGGTGAGGCATCTAGACTTTTTGCCCCTTTTTAATTGGGTTGTTTGTTTCTTATTGTTGAGTTTTAAGAGTTCTTTGTATATTTTGGACACCGGTCCTTTATCAGATATGTCTTTAGCTAAGATTTTCTCCCACTATGTGCCTTATCTTTTTCTTCTTTTAATGCTTTCCCTTTGTAATACATGTGTAATACTCAGCCACCTTGGCCGGTGGCCTCTATTCTCATATGGCCAAGTGGTGTCTACTTATATTTGAGACCTGAGGTTTTAGGACATGTGAAATCAGAGATACACATGCAGTGTGTTCTCAGCTGTGTTTATAAACATACACATATATGCATGTACACACACAGAGAAGAATAGGAAGGAATACACCAAAATATCAAAGCACTCGCACCAGCTGATAGAACTATGGATTGTTGTTATTTTCTTCTTTGTAATAATATCTCGTATGTTCCAGATTTTCCAGAATTGAGCATATTATTACTTTCATAATCAACTGTGTACGGGTAAAAGTGAATGAACTGAAAAAAGCAACACCTGTAGAGGAGATCCTGTAGTGGTTCAGTTAAAACTTGGAAAACTTTCACTTTGACTTCAGTGACTATCTCTGGATCCCACATGTCGAGTGATATTGATAAGAATATAGTTTCTCTAACAACCTGCTTCAGAAAACAAGTGACTTATGGCTAAATTTGGCTGTCAAAATGGCCCCCTGTTTTGCTTAGCCCTCACTGGGCACTATATGAGATAAATATAGTGCAAGCTACTAATGCAAACCATGCATACAGCTTTAAATTTCTGGCAGCCACATTAAAAAGGGTTACAAAGGCACAGGTGAAATTGACTTTAAGATGTATTTTTAGCGTATCCAGAATATTATCATGTCAACAGGTAAAAAGTATCAAGAATATAAATGAAACAGGGGCGCCTGGGTGGCTCAGTCGGTTAAGCGGCTGCCTTCAGCTCAGGTCATGATCCCGGGGTCCTGGGATCAAGCCCCGCATCGGGCTCTCTGCTCATCGGAGAGCCTGCTTCTCCCTCTCCCTCTGCCTGCCACTCTGCCTACTTGTGCTCTCTCTCTCTATCAAATAAATAAATAAAATATTTAAAAAAATATAAATGAAACATTTACACTCTTACGAATATGCTGTGTACTTTAAGCCTGCAGCTCATCTCAATCTGGACTGGCACTTTGCAAGGCTCAGTAGCCACATGGGGTCAGTGCCTATCACACTGGACAGAGCAGCTTTGTGTGGTGGCTGAATAATTCAGCAATGTTTGCCAAGCAGAGTACCTGAATGGCAACATTACCTGCACTAAGTATAGATTAAAGAGAAAACGGGCACTTTGTGCTTTCCAATTATTTCCCATTTCTTTTTCAAGATAAACTATTTCATAGACAACTTATGATTTGATGATGATATGAAGTCTCTTCTGTAGGGGGATAAATATTTTTAATTCAGGTGCTAATAAAATATATTCAAAAGCATTTGCAGTTTGAGGGATTTTTTTTTTCTTTTTTGCATTATTCCTTCTTTGGGGGCCAGGGTGGTCTCAGATGTGCCATCCCATGGAGTCTTGGGTTCATCTGGGATCTGCATTGCCCTGGATGGGGTGAGACATCGGGGGAGGCTGCCAGGCCTTGGCTGTCAGAGAAAACAGCCTCTGGGCAGGGCTGGGGTGCCCCTCCTGGACTTGTGCCCGGTGACACAGGTCTTGAACCTTGTGGGAGACATGCGCATCTGGTCTGTGCTTCTTACCCTAACCATCTTGGGATGAGGTGTGGGACCCCATGTGCAGAAAGGTGTTCTTGAGGACACAGACATGGAGGCTGTTGGATGTCTCTGATCAGTGGGCACTGGGCGAGCATGGCTGCCTCAGAGACCAGGCTCTGCAAGGCTCTGTGGTGGGAGGTGTTGCCCGGTGTTGGGGAACACTGCACGCACCATCGAATCAGCCCGTCTGGATTCAGACCCTGGCTCCCCCACTTACCTACTCTTTACCTTGGGCCAGTTCCTGCGTGGCTGGTGCCTCAATTTCCCATCAGTAAATGAACACGATGACAGCAGTGTCCTCCCAGGGTTGTTGGGAGTGTGGGGTGAGACAATGTGGGTCAGGATGTAGGGCTCTGGTTGGCACGCGGTAAGGGCTCAGTAGATGTGAGCTGGCACTCTTCCTGAGTTCAGGAGTGGTTAGGTCAACGAACAGATCCCTTCAGAAGTGGGGCATGTGTGCGTGCATGAACTCTGGCTGTTTCTTGAGTCGTATGCCTTTAGTGGCTCATGTCCTCCTGTCTCCATCCTGCACCCACAGCGTGGACTGAGTGACCAGCGCAAATAGTTTCCCTCCACCTTCACTTTCCCTCTCTTCTTTTCTCCTTCTCACGGCTGTTTTGACTATGAATTAATTGTAGGTTGGGGGACTTGCAAGCAAAAATCAAAGCCAATAAACTTCAAAAGGACGGTGGGGGGGGGGACCAGGGCCACCGGGGGCGGGCCAGGGCCGACCGGGGGTCGACTGGCGCTCTTGCGGCTTTGGGGTGGGGTGGGGTGGGGACTTTCCATGTGTCTTCAAAGGGGACACCAAGTGTTTCAGATTGTCACTTAAAAGCTCCTATGCAAAACTTTGGAAATCTGGGTGAGAGGCAACGGGTTCCAAAACAGCTATTTCTCTCCTTTGCCAGCAAGCATGAGCCCAGTGGAACGTAGAGTTAAACTTGGAATTTCTTGGCAAGGGTTAATAATCAATGTAGATCTCCTAACAAAGGAGATGCTGCCTTATTATACTGGGAAAGTTTTTTTTCTTAACTGTCAGTGAAGCAGTACTAATTATTACTCCAGTGTAAATGAGGTCATTTCCTATTAAGAGAACAAAATGCTTAGCCTCGCCTTGCCAATTCATACCAACTATTTTTCACACATACTCAGCTTTTTAGTTTTTTTTTTAATTTTGATAAAATCCATTCATTTGTATTAGAAAAGTGTAAACCATCGCAATAATAGTTGCCCATGATTACCCAGATGAGCTTTTGTAATGTGTGGGTTGTTTGAATACCATGTGTTAGCTATGGAACAATTAGGCAGCTGAATGGATCTTTAAAACAATCAGATACTTTTATCTCACTGAAAAAATACATTCCTTGGATGTGTACTGTTAAACCGTAAATTCCGGGCAACATTAAACTCACGTCACGAGAAGAACTTTCGGATATATGTTGATCAAGGACAAAAAGACATCCAAATATCTTGCCTTCATGTTTTCATTTTTTTATGCAAGCAAAAAGATTTAAGGAATATTGTAGCAAACAAAGGGTAATTGTTTTAGCCCAGATGTTGCTTTTGCACAACAAGCAGGTTACAATGTTCCCACAGAGCTGATGAGCCCAATCAGGGAAATGATTAAAAATTGATTTTGTCCCTGTAATTACAGTATGTAAACTACTTAGCTTGGATTGCAAAGGAAGTGATTTTCTAATTACGTATATACTCTGGTGTCTAATGATTGGTTTTTTGAAGTAATGAAGAGAGAGCACTAACGACTCCTTGGTGTTCTGTTGTTTAAGAAAGACCATCTTTAGAGTAAGCAGCAACAGACAAAGAGTTTAAATTGAATTTTCAACACTGTTAATGTGCACATGGATTTGTTTATTAAAGAGACAGGGAAGTAATTTGATTGGCTCTGAGCATCTTGGCTTTTTTTCATGCTAAAGCATGTAAAAATACATGCACCGGGGCGCAGGCTGACGGGAAGAAGCCTCCCCGCTCCTCTTCTATCATCCCAGCGCCTGGGCTGATACCACGGGGTCTCAGGTTCCTGCGAGCATCTGATGGCTGTGTATCCTGAAAGCATTTAGATCGAACAGGTATCAGATAGCTTCTGCATCAAAGTTACCTCTGTTTTAAAGTGAAAGAAGAGGCTTCCCTGGGAAGCATGTCTGGGCATCCCAACGCACTCTGTGTTACAGTATTTGTAGCATCCTCTGTGACAAATAGCCCGAATCCTATGACGTGGGGCTCTGCAACGGGGCGGCACCTGCCACCCCCCATATGCGCGTGCCACACGCGTGCTGCACACACTCACATGGGTGCTAGTCCTGTGTCTGCAGGCCTGGCTGCAGTGGGTCAGTGGTGGGAGCCCCGGGGGCGGGCTGACGGGGATGGAGGAAAGAGCTAGCGGAGTCCCGAGTGCTGCTTCTCCGCCTTGAGACACTTTGTGGCTGATGAGTAATAGCTCCTCAAGCACCTGTTCTGGCAGAAGTTAGAAGGGGGAGACCGTTTCTCAGCGGGCACAATGTGCCCTCCAGGAAGGGGGCACTGGCTCCAAGGGGACCCCGAGAGTGTGGTGGGGCCAAGGGATCAGGAGACGCCTGCCTTTGGGAAGACTGTTCGTTACTCACAGTTCCTAAGGGGAGGGGGCACCCCACACTGCTCGGGGCTGCTCGGGGAAGAGGTAGGGCCGGCGCAGAGACAGGGAGCCAGGGGAAAACGTGAACGAAAACTTTTATGGTGCTGAGGGAAAGGCTGAGCAGGGAGGGTGAGCAGATGTGGGACTGGCTAGTTTCGATAATTTCAGCAGCCTCTGGGATAGAGGGACTGTCTCTGGTTGTCTGGTATCTGACCCGGGAGTGATTAGGGCAGGGGAGAGGGGCCCGGAGTGGGAGAGCCTGGTAGAGGAGGAAGAGGTTGGGGCATGGGCTCTGGATCAGTGGGCTTGCCTGTGAGAGATGTGCTCCCAGAGGAATCATTTGCTCTTTTTAGGAATTGGCTAGTCCTGGGAGGGCAGTCTGTGCAGGGCCGGTAAGGCCCCAGATGTCAAAGCACCAGAAACACATAGTTACTGCACAGGAGCCCGTGGGTAGGCTGGTTTGGGAGTTGGTGCTCTGTGCCACCAGAGTCCCTGGCCATGATGAGCACAGGATGACTCTGGGTCCCCCTTCCTCCTGGTGTCTACTCAGCAAGTCTCATTGGCTCTCTGTGAAGAGCATCCTGAATCTACTTGCTTCTCCCCCATCATCATGGCTTCCACCCCACGTCAAGCCAGCATCATCTCTCACCTGGACAACTGCGGCAGCCTCCCCATTGGTCTCTTAGGGGGCTCCACTTTCAGCCCCTCTGGTCTGTTTTCCCCACAGCAGCCAGCATGGTCCTTATATAATGTAAATCATATCATGTTACTCCCTTGCTCAAAACCTGCCAATGGCTCAGAATGAAATCCAAATTTCTTACCGTGTCTGACAAGATATGCCCATCCTTTCCCATTTCCCTGCACACCATCCATGTCCTGGGCACACAGAATGTCTTGCTGCTCCTTGAATGTGCCATCTCCCTCCTACCCCAGGGCCTTTGCACTCACTATTTGTTTTGCTTATGGAGTTATTCCCCAGATTTTCACAGTGCTCACTCTCTCACTTTATTCAGGATTTTTATTTTATTTTATTTATTTCTTTTTGGTCAGATGTCACTGGTGAGAGAGGTCTCTGGTCCACCTTATCCAAAAACCATCTCTGTTCACGTCTACCGTTTTCCCTGGCTCTATTTTCTTCTTAGAGCATATTATTCACTGACATTACATTTTGCTTTTATTCATCTTTCCTTGGAAGCTGCTCACTAACACAGGAGTTCCACACAGACAGAAGCATTGCTTATCCAGGTCCCCAGAGCCTGGACATGAGCCTGGTACCCAGGAGCCACTTGGCAGGTGACTGGCTAAATGAGACCCATTCCGCTCTTCCCTGGGGAGTGCTTCTCACCTGGACTCCTCTCCTCCTGGGACCTTGGAGGGCCAGTGGCTCTGTCACTTGGGGCCATGGTCATCCCTTGGCCCATGGTCATCTTTTCCTTGAGAGAAAGAGAGTGCGAATCACTCAGTGGTGGGGAATGGAACATCTGAGTCCATTTTGAGGAGCTGTAGGCTTGTGGCAGGGCCCCTGTCCCCTAGTGGGCCTGGAGGATGCTCAACACTGGGCTGGTAGGGGCACCAGAACCCGGTGGGGGAGTTGCGGCCCTGCGGTGGTGCATGCTGGAGAACAGGCCAGAGCCCCTCATCTGGGCATCCCTCCAGGACTGCAGGCCTCCGAGGCACTGTCCCAGGAGGACTGGGGTGTTATCTCCGGAGAGCTCCAGATGCGTGTCCTGCTGGCCACACCCTTCTCCGGCGGAGTGCCGAGGGAGTCCAGCTGGCCCTCTCACCCGGCAGAATCCTTCCCCGACGCTTTCCTGGAAGCCAAGCAGTTTATCTGGTTCCCATCTGCCCCATACTGCCCAGAGCCCTCAGCCGACTGCCCGACTCTGGCTGCGGGGCCTCCGAGTGAGAGTGAGCCCTGGGAGGGCCGGCCCTCAGTCTGTTGGTCTGTCCAGTCTGTCCAGTCTGTGTTCCAGGGCCTGGGTGGAGCCAGGCGCTGACCTGGGGAGGGGGACTGAACCAGCTCTTCCTTCTTTCCCTCCATCCTCCATTGCTTCCCCTTCCTTCCGTAGGAGCCGGCACCTTCCCTCCTCTCCCCTTCCTCCTCCCCCTCCCCCCTTGTTCCCCCCTCCCCCCTCCCTTCCATCTATTCATCTTTCCTTCTGAGCTCCCCACCTTCATCTGTCTTCCCTCCTTCTGTCTCCATCCTTCCATCCCTGCTTCCTTTTCCCCCCTCCCTGCACCCACCCAACAGTTACTGAGCTCCAGCCCTCTGCCAGAGGTTAGGGACTAGGAGGTGAATGGGACACAGCCTTTTCCCCGAGAGCTGGGAAGGGACACAGGGCCTGCCCTCGGCATGGTGCTTGGCAGGCCCTTAGTAAATGATAACTCGTTACTACGATGGCCTTCTGGTGGCCCTAGTGTTGAGTGGGAGACAAGCATGTAATGACCATGGTAAGGCAACATGTTGTCCTAGAGGAAGGGTCATTACATCAAACCCAAGGGCCTCAGCCATGGTGGGGTTGCCGCATCTCTGCTCATCTCTTAGCTCTCCAGGCACCTTCCCTTTCAGCACCCGTGGGCCCAAGTCTGGGAGGCTGGGCTTCTGCCCCGTGAAGGTTATCAGCGCTTCCGCGTCTCCCCTGGGAGGACTTGGGAGGGAGAGGTGGGCCCCCATCCCTTTGTGAGGGGTCCATGCGGCCTCCTCCTCCCAGCGTTAGCTCAGGGAACAGGCTGGGCCTCTGAGTGGGCACTGCTTTGCCTGCAGAACTCACAGGGATGGGGATGCAGTGCAGGCCCACTGTGGGCCTGGCCGGAGCTGCCTGGCCCCCTTCCACTTTCTTCTGTTGTCTGGGCTCTTCCTGTCTGTCTTCCCCACTCCTCTTGGAAGTCTCTCAGAGCTCTCCACGGCCTCCCTTCCCTTGTGCTGTTCGAAGAGGCCTTGGATGTGCCCTAGGTTATAAGAGACCCCTCCCCAACATCCTGTCTTCCCTGTCCTCTCTCCCCCTTCTCCAAGTTGGGGCCCCCTGGCACATCTTCCTAGAACCTGCACTCCTCTCGTGTCGGGCTCTCTGAACCTTTGCCCTCCCCCGCCTCCATCTCTGTCTCCACTGAGGCCCCGCTGCACCGGCTTAAGGACTCAGCTGTCATGCTGGAGCCCCAGCCTCTGACACGCCTCTAGGCCCACATCGTGGCTTGCACACTCTTCCCACAACGGTAGCTTCTGTACCGCCTGGCAGACCTGCTTGCCCCTGGCCTGCCCCGGGGCCTGGCCCACGGTCGGTGTGAGTCACTGAATGAGCAGGTGTGAGCTGACTTTCAGGTGCCGGTGGCCGAGGGTGACCCCATGTGCACCTTCCCTGTGTTTGACGGGACGGTCGGGGGTTATCACTTTCCAGTAGGGGGGATTCCAGGCGCTGAAACTTGTCCATGGAGGGGATTCCTTTGGTGGGACGGCTGCTGCCCACCTTGGCCTTGGCCGCATGCCGTGCTTTTTGCTGCCTTTGTGATCTGCCCTGTCCCACCGTTCCCTGGATCTGGTGGTAGCTGCACCCCACTGGGCCTGTGGGCACTGTCTCCTGGGTGGCCCCCCTCCTCCATCCCCTCAGCGCGGGGTCCATGTGGGAGGCAGGGGCGAGGGGAGACCTCCCATCAGGGACCTGTTTCTGGTTATGTCACAGCGTTTTCTCTAAATGCAAGTTAATACTTGCATCAGGATAGCTGTTTCTCTCGTTGAGTGAGACAAAATTATTGGGCTGGTGTTTTCCTTCCTCCCCACCCCACATCGAGAGCATCAGTGGTCTGATGTGCTCTCCTTTGCCCGCTTGCAGTGGCTGTAACGACATCGGACCGTGGGAGCCCCTCTAGATGGTTCAAAAAGGTACCAGTGGCACTGACTCGATTTCCTTTCCCGAGATTCCAGCATGGCCTCTGAACACCTGCTCTGCTGCTATCCCAGCAGGAAGCTTTTTGGGCTAACCTGGCCCAGGCGGGCCAGCCCCCTTTGGCTAACCTCCCCCATCATTCGGGAGAGCCCTTACAAGGGCACAGCTCCCAATGCAGCCATGGAGCTTGCGCTGGGGCGATGACTGATTCAGGGCATAGGAGCTCCCATCACGGCCCCAAGGGCAGATGGCCGGTGCCGGTGATGTTCTGATCCATGGTGTGAAGCCAGTGGTCAAGTGGGCACGGGACACCCCAGGTGAAGTCTCCCTGTGTTCTCCCTGTCACTGGAATCCACAAAACTTCTAAGGGAACAGCCCCCGGAGAATGGTCCTAGAATTTTGCAAGCCATGAGGTTGAGTCTGTCCCCCACTTCCTGCAACCCCCTCCCTGAAGGTAAAGAGTCTTGTGAGCAAAGGCAAGTCTTCGCAGAGCCAGCCGGGTGCTGGGGACTGCTCTGCCCATCCCTGGGACAGACCGGAGAAAGCACAGCATCGAGCATTTGTTTTTCCTATCTCTGTAGATTTTAATGTTGAATGACACAGAAAAAACAGAATGCAGAAGATAATCTGATCAGGGAGAGGGAAGGAGGGGGAGAGAGAGACTTACGATTTCTTACCTTGTTGCAGATGGTTGAGATGTAAACTTTTGCTTTAGGTCTCAAGATAGGCAGGTAGAAGTTAGTTTACAAACAGAGTCCCTGTGACACTTTGAGGAAACACTTTCAGCACTCAGTCAGCCAACGTGATTTTGGTTGCCAGAAATCAGTGTTGGACAGAGTGTTGTGCGCCAGTAGCTTATGTCCACATTTCGTCATCGTGGGCTGGGGCTGCCGCCACGACCTCCCCAAGCGCATCTTCTGGTTTCCCATTCATAGACGTGCCCTCGAGCCCCTACTGGGATTCCACTTCTGTGATACCAGAATGTACAGCTTCGGCTTCAGTCAAATGTAACTTCTGAAAAGGGAACTTTTGCTTGCCCTGTAAAATTCCCTTCTGGAGATTAGATTCCAAATTGCACTGAGCCCGGAGAGGCTGGGCCCAGGGAGTGGACTGGATATCACAGGCTGGGGCTTGGCTTGATCCCCCCAGCCCGCAGGTCTGGAGCCACTGGGGGGCAGGCGTCTCGGCTTCCCCTCCAGGCCCCCATCTCGTCCGAGCGTGTCATAGTGGAGGAGCTCATCTACGGGGGGCTTACTTAAGATGGGAGAAAGCCAAATGCCTAGCTGGCTCTTGCTTTCTGGGTCTTGGTTCAGGAGGGAGGACTGATGCCACCCAACACCCCAGAGCCTGGGTCAGTGGCTGATTCCTGGTTTGGACTCACAGAATGCTGCCTTGGCCACCCAACAGGTGTGGTCCACTGAAATGTGGGGGGAATTGTGGTCTCCTGAAGAGGGCTCCTCAAATCAGGGAGAAAAAAGAACTCCTGAGTACTTCCTCAGTTCCTCAACCTTTAGAATTCAAGAGAGAGCGGGAGAGAGAAAGAGACGGAGACAGAGAGAGAGAGAGAGAGAGCGAGCCAGCCATTATTTGCTTATTTGCTTATTTCTTCTGTCCCATCTGGACAAGAAATGGTTAGATGCCCCGCCCCCTTCTCTTTTTGCAGGTGGCAATTTCCCATTAAAAGGAGCTGAGCAAATTGGGTTTATTGCAGCAAAGGTCACATAGTTCCCATTTTTAAATTGCTCAATGAATTGGGGCAGTGGGGCTATTAAATATTGTTAGACTCTCGACTAGCCTGGCAAATTGTTACCTTGGATGAATGCTGTTTACCTGTCTTACTGACGTCGATATGTCCGACATGGAGACTTGCTAACAGGTCCTATTTTTGCAGTTCCTGCCCACCACGGCTTTAAGAATACCCTTCAGCCAGGAGGGAGCTCCGTTTCTTTAAGACTTGCCTGGTAAGGAACATCATTTTGTAGTTTGTTGAAGTGGTGTCTGTCTGTGAGTTTGTGGCTCGTCCAGGCTGCCCTCGCTGGGCTGTAGACCCCCCGCCCCGTGCTGGGTAAGAGCTCTCCCAGCTGCCCCCTTCTCCTCCCTGGACTGAGATGGGTTGTGGAGAGGCTTCTGGATTCAAGGTTCTCTGGGATGGAGCGCGGCTCCCGGGGCTTCTAGGTGGGATGAAGGTATGATGCGAAGACTTGCTCCGGAAGTCTCAGCATGGGGTCCCCGACGGGGCAGAGCCCTGCAAGGGTGACTTCTTTCTCTCTGTGGGACATCCGGAAGGGTCGCTGTCCCCCAGCAGGTGGAACGGGAGCTGGTGGGGTTGCTGCCCAAAGCCAGGTGGCCCCAGCCAAGCACCACCTATGGCTCTGGGGCCCTCTGTGTTTGTCATCTCAGACCCGAGACTGCAGACTCGGTAGTGAAGTGTTTTCCTGGCATCGAAGCTGATAAAAAACTTACAACACAAACGAAGGGTCAGTGCTAGTGTTTGATGCCTGCCGCTGCCTCGTCAGGGCGCCCCGAGATAGCTCCGTCAACTCAGCCTCGGATCTCATCGGCCCAGCCCCCCGCCCCCCCCGACCGTGGGCCTCTGAGGTCACTACGTACCCGGGGAAATTGATAGCGGAATGATGCACTCAGAAATTAATTTTACGTTGTACTGAATATATATTTTTTTATTGTGACTTTATCTTGTTGAGAGAGTGCTTACTTCTGATTTTGTGGATATTACTGACCATGGATTACTTTTATTTTGGTTTTTACACAACAGTTATATTAGAAATTTGCTGTTTTATTCTTACCTTCTTAGTAAAAATCCTTTTATCACACAATGGGTAATTTATATCCATTACCAGGCCTTTCAATCCTTTTCAGTGAGGCTGTCAGTGCCGTTGGCACAGTAATGATTAATGTGATCTAATAATAACGTGCCATTATATTACCTTAGTAAAACATGTACCAACATCCTATTCGGATCTACCAAATTCATAGCTTCCTATAATATTTTTGTTGAAAGACAGGATTACTATTTTTCAAAGCTGATTTTTTTCCCCTTTAACATATTTAATGAAATTCACGATTCTCTGCCTTAGTAATCCAGGCATGTGATTGGGTTCGGTGGGTGAGTGTGATGTCTGTAGGTAGTGTTGTGATTTGTCAGGGAGAGGTTGGACAGTCTCAGAGACCCACGACCAGCTGTTCCTGGGTTGTTTTGCCTTGAAGAAAAAAAAAAATTGCTGGGTTGCCAGTCCCTTCTGACACGTAATAAGGAAGGTGTGTTTTAGATCAAAAGGCAAAAAAGTAATTTGTCTCAAAGAGTCCTTTCTTCCTCTCCCGTTTTATCCTCTCTTCTGTCACCTGCCTTGGTCTGCTGGTGAACAGGAGGGTAGCAGAGTCAGTGGAGGAGGAAGCTTCAAGCCCCTTTTTCTGGGGTTTGCCCCCACCCTCCGTCTCTGGCTCAGCCTCTCTGCATCTGAGGCAGGGTTTCTTGGCCTCAGTGCTGTTGACATGGGCTGGGTTACTCTTTGCTACAGGGACCCTTCTGTGCACTGTCGGACGTTTAGCAGGATCCCTGGTCTTCATACACTCAGATGTCAGTTGTATACCCAACTCCCCGAAGCTGTGACAACCAAAAATGTCTTCCGAAATTACCAGCTGTCTCCTGGGAGGGTGGGCGGCGGCACAACCATCCCCAGTTGAGAACCACAGGTCCGAGGTGGTAGGAACACAAGAAGATGGATTTTGGGGGAACTCACTCCAGCTGGAGTTGCAGAGCTTTGTGGTCCTTCTTCGGGACATCTTTGGCTTTGGGAGGGAAGATGTGGGGATGAGGGCTACACACTGCATCCTTTTCCTGGCTGAAACCCAGCCTTCTTCCTTCTTTCTCCTCCCTCCTCTGTCACAGAGCCTCGCCCCTGCGAGGGTCTGAATCTTAGCTTCTTCCACTTAAATCCCATTGTAATCACGACTGTGATTGATAACATTCCACCTTTTCAAAGGGCTTTAAAATCTGTGTCAACCAAGGATGACATTATTGTAGCACAGGCGAGATGTATTCAAACAATTACACACTCAAATCGAAGTGGGAAGGTTTGTCCTTCTATTCTGATGCTTTGTGACGTGGCTTTCACCAGCGCCTCGGCCCCTCAGCCCCCAAAACCTTTAGCAGGAAAATGCGTGGGGAGGAACAGGTTTTGCCCTTGATACCACTCAGCTCTGAAACAGTTTGAATATTTGGGCTTCTTAGGGCTAGAGGGTAGGGGGGGAGGAGAGGTTGTTGAGCACAGGAGAGAGAGAGATCCTTGCTTTTGATTCAGAACAAAAATTACTGCTGCAACATTGGTTCGAAATATGCAATCAACTGAAATCAGGAAAAGTATTTTGAATACAGAATTTATATTGAAATACTTGAAACTTGATACGTGTGCACCCACATACATGTATATATTTAAATCAAGGAAGAGAAGACGAAAAATAAAGCTTTTGTCATAAAAATATTGCTTGTAGTATTTGCCCTCAAATGATTTCTGCCACATCAGAATACATTTTTGTACTGTTAGCATTTCCAGAGAAGACACTCTTGTTTGTTTTTACAACGGATTTTTGATGATAACAACAAATGAGGAAATGGCTCTGATTTACCTTTGTTTTAGGAGGATTTCAAATACATTGTGATGTTTGGTGCAGGAAGCATTTTGGTGACCCACCAAACCTTCTTTACTGGTTTCTGGTCTGTCTCTCCCACTACAGCATAAACCTGGTAAGAGTAGGGCCTTGTGTGTGTTCTTCGGTGTTGCTTTCCACATTCCTGAAGGAGTGTCTGATGCATAGTAGGTTCTTAATAAAACTGATGACTGGCAGGATGGATGAGTCATTAAGTGGGTGGGTGGATGGATGGGTGCATAGGTGGGTGGGTGGATGGATGGTTGGGTGGATGGATAAATGGATGGATGGATGGATGGATGGATGGATAGGTAGATGGATGGGTAGATGGATAGATGGATAGGTGGATGGATAGATGGGTGGATGGTCAGGTAGATGGATGGGTGGATGGATGGATGGATGGATGGGTGGATGGATGGATGGATGGATTGTTTGATAAGTGGATGGGCAGATGGATAGGGTTCTATCTCAAACTTGAATCAAATCTTAGAACAGTAGGCCTACCAATCCAAATGAAATCCCACTTTTTACCATCTCTTCATCCCTTGCCCTCTTAAACATTTTTTTTTATATCTAAATGGTCAGTTATACAAAGGCATTCTCATTAGTTCTTCTTTTCAGTTCAGTTTTTAAAATAGAAAAATATGTTTAGAACTGTGCCAGGCAATCTCTGTAAGTTGAAACAACATGGGTGCCTTGTATAAATATCTTTAGACGTCCACGAAGGCACATACAGAGAAGACCGAGACTGAACACCTGGAGACAGAGCAGGAGAAGGTGACCTCTTTCAATGTGGTGCATGGACAAGGAGTTTATGAGGCTCAGAAGACTTCCTGTCCAGATGACTAGCTGTCTGTCTCCTGGGCGAGACTCTAATTTATATTGTATTTCATGTTCTTTTAGAGGCTCTCGTGTGTCCTGTACAGATTCTCCTTGCCTGATCTCTGTGGGACTGGGCAGTGCCCTGTGGGGTCAGCCATCCCGAGGAGACAGGCTGAGGCTCTGGGCGGTGGGGATCCCAAGGCCAGACACAGTAGACACTGTCTACTGGAAACTTATTCCCAGTGATGAGGGCAAAATGTCACCATATGCTTGACTTGTAAATTATTGCACAGTGAACATCATAGCCTCACTGGTGTAAAAGCCACACAACCAGAAGAGAGAGAAATGACCCCTAGACCTGGCAACCTATAGCAAAGGTATGGACTCTGGAACCTCAGGTCTCCTGGTTAGGACCCTGGCTTCCCTCACTCACGAGTTGCGGGACCATCTGTCAAGGGACTTAGTCTTGTGCCTCAGTTTTGTCATCTGTAAACTGGGGAATGACAATAGTGACAACATAATAGATTACACAACTAATCCATGTAATGTGCTTAAAACAATGCCTGGCTCCAAGTAGGCGTTTGATACACGCGTGTTGCTGCTATTTATTTGCATTTTCTCTGCTTAGTCAACTTTTCCCCTCTCTCTATGTATTCAAGATTAAGGAAAGTATGGGCCATTTTCAGATAATGAGCCTTTTCCCCTCGGACTCACACCAGAGCGAGGAGCCCCCCGGCGCTGCCAGGCGTGCGGTCTTGCTGGCACCCCTGGGGCCCGTGGTGGTTAGCCAGTTCACAGAGCTTCAGAAAGGTGGTGAGTTTCCAAAGTCAGCTTCCCCTTTGTGAAGGAGTATTGTTGACACGCCACTGGGGTTTGGGATTTACTTGGTGTTCGGGGAGCGAATTCCAGGGATGGATGCCACGTGGTCGTGGTGGGTGGGAACAGGCAGCTCCTGAAAAGGCAGAGGGGAGCTTCGTGATTTTTCTCTCCCACCCTTTGTGAGCTGGCCTGCTTTGCGTCATGGCTCCATTTTATATTTTTCAGCGTCCACTGAAATTTAACGTTTTGCTTTTGGTTTATTATGTATGCAAGGATCTGGCTGATAAGTACATGTGTAATTGTACCGTTGTAACCACTGCTAGTCAGCGACAACATATAATTAAACTCACCCTTGTAGTCATTGAACTTTTCCGTCCCTGACAGGATCCCTGACCACGCCAAGGAGGGTGTGTCTCCATGTGTGAGCCATGCACGGGCCTGTGTGGCCTCGCCTCCCCAGCCTGGCCCGCGGGGCACCCCAGTGCATCCTAGGGCATGCCCCCACATATGCACAGGCGCCTTCCCTTAGACAGTGGGGTGTGGGATGGAAGGGTGGGGCTGTGGAGCCTGGGGTGCCTCTGTTTTTGTTGTCTATGCCCAGATGATGATTGGGCCCAGAGTGGGTGCTCGGTAGACTTGAATAAATGATCTTAGAGAGCCCTTCATTCTCCTCTGAGCTCTCTTTCCACATACAACATTGGTATCCTTCCCCTCATTTTCTTTTTCGGGGTGATGCTTACTGCATTGCTTTTGTACGCTAAGCCAGGGGTTGGTAAACTATGGCCTGTGGGTCATACCTGGCATACTGCCTATTTTTTCAACATGTAAAAAAACTTCTACAAATTGTAATGAAATATACATAACACTTACTATCTCTTTCTGTTAAACATTTAACATTTTTCAAGTGTGCAGCTCAGGAGCATTAAGTTCACTCACACTGTCGCGCAACCCTCCCCACCGTCCATCCCCAGAACTTTTTCATTTACCCGAACGAATTCTGAACCCACTAAACAATAAGCCCCTATAACTTTCTCCCTCCAGCCCCTGGAAACTACCATTCTACTTTCTGTCTCTATACATTTCTGCCTCTATAAATCTGACTATTCTAGGTATCTCACAGAGGTAGAATCATACGGTACTTTTCTTTTGTGACCGATTTACTTTGCTTAGCATAATGTCCTCAAGGTTCATCCACAATGGGGCATGTGACAGGATTTCCTTTCTTTTTAAGGCTGAATAGTATTCCACTGTGTGTGTGTGTGTGTGTGTGTGTGTGTATACATACCACATATTGTTTATCCATTCATCTGTGGACACTTGGGTTGTTTCCATGTCTTGGCTATTGTGAATAATGCTGCTATAAACGTGGGCATACAAATATTTCTTTAAGACCCTGCTTTCAACTCTTCTGGATATATACCCCAAAGTGAGATTGCCGGATCGTATGGTAGCTCTGTCTGTAAATTTTTTAGGCATCTCTATAGCTGCTGCACCATTTTACCTTCCCAGTGTCAGTGCACAAGGATTTCAGTTTCTCCACATCCTTCCCAACACTTGTTTTCTGAATTGTTGAGGGTCACCTTCCTAATGGGTGTGAGCTGATATGTTATTGTGGTTCTGTCTGTTTTTGTATGGCGTATGAGCTAAGAATGGCTTTTATATTTCTCAGTGATTGAAAAAAATCAAAAGAAAAACAATATCCCGTGACATGTGAAAGGTAGATGAAATTCAGATTTCCATGTTCATACAGAAGATTTTCTAGGGATCCAGGCACTCTAATTCCTTTTTGGATCACCTCTGGCTGCTCCATGATGTACTGACAGGCTGTGTGACCTGCGAAGCCTACAATATTTCTCACCTGGCCCTTTACAGAACACGTTGGCCAACGCTGTGCTGTGCTAAGACCTTGCTGGCCCTCATCTGGCTTAATCCCCCGAGCAACCCACTCTGCAGACAAAGAAACTGAAGCTCAGCAAACATAGCTAACTTGTACCAGTGCCACAGCTGAACATGGCTAAACCAGGAGGCATGTGCCTGTCCCTGTGACCCTTGCATCTCACACTCGTCACCGTAAACGTAATCACTGGGAGCTTGCTCTGCATAGGGATCACTCACTAGGGTTTTCGTAAGCCCAAGATCAAGTCCTAGTTGAAAAAAAAAATGTAATTATATTAAAATGTGGTGTTGTCGTTGGGAGAAGTGGCAAATTTAGGGAGGAAACGAAGATGCGACGTGGTAGGAGGGGTCTGAGCTTTCCTTGATTTCTTATATTTGAATGCTAAGACCTATGCTTTGTGCCACGTGGAGGGACGGGCTTTCAACTCTACTGAAGAAGGACATGGTTCCGGGATGCCTGCATGTCTACACGCACAGCATTTCCTTGGGATTAGAAGGAAATCGATAACTTCTTCTTGCATTAAAAAAAGTGAATTATTTTCCCAACCCAGAGGAAAGAAAGCCAGGGTATACAGGAAAACGTGTTGATTGATTCTTTCCTCTTCATTCTTTCGATCACATGCTGTGTGGCATGAATCCTAGCACAGAGATCTTGGGCCGGCCCCACATCTTTTCCTCCGATCGTGGAGACATCTGCTGTCCCATTTCCCAGGGCCTGTCTCGGCATCTCCTGGTCTTCTCCGGCTCAGATGGTCAGCTCTTGCTACTGAGGGGTCAGACAGTTGTCGCTCCCTGCTTCCATCCCCATCCGCCAGCATGTATGCACTTGGTACCAGGAGCCTTCTGACATTTCTCCATGCAGAGGACCAAGTGTCGACAGTGATCTGTTCTTTCTCCGTTGGAGAGGAAAGTCTTCGTTGATTTTACATATTTGTCTGCATTATGGACATAATCCGTCAGTCCAAGCTTAGGGGATGTTGGGGGTCTCCAGGGAATATTTGGCCTTGGGTCTGTCTCCAGCACGGCGGTGTGGTTCTCCTGCTCCCTTTGGGAATGCATGACATTTCCGCCCTGTCACCACTGTATTTCCAGAGTGGGCTTTGTGCAGTTGCGATGTGAAGCAAAGCGGTGTCTTCCACGAGCTCTTGGCTGTGGTTTCAGCCCAGCAGAGCTGGGCTCCTACTCTTACAGCTTTCTGGTGCAATTCATTTTGCACAAAGGAAAGCCTGATAATCTGAGTTGTAGGATGATAATGTGATCGACATGTTAGCACACTGCAAGAAGGACAGCAGTGACTTTGGATTTTGAGTTTCGTCGTTAAAAATGTGCAGTGGTGCCTTATGCAAGGGGCCTGCATCTACTAGGTGCTTGGGAAGCGTCCAAGGAATGAATTGGTCTGGAATTTCCTTTGTGCCTCAGAGTGAGTGGGAGAATAGAGTGATAATGGGCTTTGGAAGTGGGGATATCTATGACTTTTGTTTGTTTGTTTCTGTTTAAAGATTAAGTTTGGGCCTTGGCCTGGTCTTGGTGTCTGCCTGCTTATTGCCCAGGAGGTGGTAGTAGGATGGTCCACAAATGCATCTGACTTGGGGTGTCCTGCCTCTTTTCGCCCTGACTGGCCTATTCTCTGGGTCACTGTGCTAACAGCTGAGCCTTTATCAAGAGTCCCTATGCTCAGCCCTGGTGGGTGAGATATGACCCCCCAAGACTGAGGAACGTGCAGCCCGGAGGGGAGGGAACTTTGCAGAGATGGAGTTGTGTGTGTGTGTGTGTGTGTGTGTGTGTGTGTGTGTGTGTGTTTGCAGGGGCAATGGCGGAGGGGTGTATGTGTTGAATTTTCCCTACCCCAAAGACATTTTTATTTTCTTCATAGAATATTGCAAGAAGATAATCAGGTTTTCCTCATGTTCATGTGTGTGGATTGTTTCATGTCTAAAATCAGTTAATAACACAGAATGATGCTCTTATGAATGAACTGGGCTTAACAGAGTTTTTGTTCCTTAACAAAATATAAATTAAGAAAGTATTGACAGTGAAAACCTAAGTTTGGTACATGCTGGAATCATCCCCAAGATTCTGTTTCTCCTCTCTAGGCCCCAATATGTGTGTCTCTAGACATGTAACATCCCCAGTATTATCAGGCAATAGGCAGGGTGATCTGTGGAGTCTCAGTCCACACCCAGCCTCAGGTTCCCACCTGGTTGTGGGGTGCGGGGTGGGTGTGAAGAGTTTGGACCACGTGGTGCCCATGGTTCTTTCCAAGTCTTACATAGAACCACCTAGACCAGGTGTCAGTAATATACACACAGTGCCGGGATCGAGGTTACCGTGTGGCCTCTGACTCTAGGTCTGGGGGACAGGGATCCGCATGCCCGACAGGCTCCCGGGCCATGCCGCAGCTGCTCTGGGAGCATGCTGTGAGCTACCAGGGCCTACATGCTGGTTCTCTGTCCCAGCTGCTGATTAGTAGCCCCTGGGGGGCGTCTGCGACCCACCAAAGTCTGGACCCCACCCCAGAACAATCCAATCAGCCGTACAATCAGGGTGAGCTGCTGCCTTAGGCAGCACAGTGGATCTTCAGCTGGAGGGCTTGTGAAAACAGGAATCCACGTTTTCTGATAGAAGGTCTGAGGCGGGGTCCAAGAACTTGAATTTCTACCAAGTTCGAGGCGACGTCACTGCTGCCGCTCCAGGGGCTGAACTGTGTAAACCACTGGGGTAAGGTCCTCAAGTAAGCCGATTGTCATTACACAGACCGTGAGGACATGGGGGCCGGGGGCTCTGGGACCTGCCAACCACTCCATCCGGGGTCGAGCCTGTCCGCTCCACTCAGAGAGCTTCCTTGTCAAGGTTCACTTGCAAAAGATTTCTGGGTAGAAAAACCACGTTTGTAAATGTCTGGAGTAAAGGCAAGACGTGTAATCATGGGATGGTGCCTACTGCTTCTCCAATTGAGAGGAAAACCGGGCAGGTTCCACGCTCCACTTTGCTGCTGGGAGTGGTTCTCTTTGTCCCTGAGCCTCCCCCGTCCTGCAGTTTTTCCAGCATGTCTTCTGGCCTCTAACTGCTCACACCTGTAAGGGAGGCCTGGTGGGGCATGGCCTCAGCTTGGGGTGAAGTCTTTTTTTTTTTTTTTTAAAGATTTTATGTATTTATTTGACAGAGAGAAACATAGCGAGAGAAGGAACACAAGCAGGGGGAGTGGGAGAGGGAGAAGCAGGCTTCCTGCCGAGCCTGGAGCCCGAAGCGGGGCTCGATCCCAGGACCCTGGGATCATGACCTGAGCCGAAGGCAGACGCTTAACAACTGAGCCACCCAGGCGCCCCTCGGGGTGAAGTCTTAAGCTGGGCGTGCCCATTGACTGTTCCCCAAGTGCCAGGCACTGTTCCCGTTGTAAATGCTTGATCTCATTTAAGTCTTATAAGGATCCCATGAAATAAGGACCATCGTGATCTCATGTTGTGTGTGTCCCAAGTGTTTGATGAAGCCTGTGTAGACCGCAGGGGCAGCCATCCAGACTGTAGGGACGTGAGCATCACTGTCGGGAAGGCCAATGGAGTGTGGAACCCAAGATTGGGCCTATCGGAGTTTTGGGAAGAGAGCAGAGCAGGGCCCCGGGCTCCGCAGGGCCGGGTGCTTGCCGCCCCGATGGGCCAGGTGACAGAGTTCAGAGCCCCTCACTGCCTCTGGGAAGAAGTCACCAGGGTTGTCCTTCTCGGTCACAGTCCCAGGTAGCCCAGGCCTCCTGGGGACCCCGGCCAGTGAGCTTCCTCTCGGGGGAGACCCTCTTCCTTCAGCCCTTCTCTGTGCAAAAGTGTCTGCGAGGAGAGTCTGGGAGCTGGCCAGGAAAAGGAGCGGTGGGTGGAAGTCTCCAGGGTTGGGATCTAGCTGCTGCTTCTAACCACAGGGTGCTGTGTGGGCCGGCCCTCCGCGAGGGTCCGCGCTGGCACCCCAGAGCCAGGGGGGCGCCCGGCACAGCAGGTGCTTGCAGAGATGTCGCCTTAGAGCTGGTTTGCTCCCCGTTCACCTCGTGTGCTTGGGGCAGAGTTGGGGGGAAGGAGGCACGCTCGGACACGCGGTCTTCCCCGCGGCCTCCGGGCCCTGTGGGGGCTGCCTGCAGGACGCTTTAGCCTTCCTTTTGTTGGCGTACCTGTGCTGGGTTCCCCGGGTGTGAACCCCGCGCTTTAGAGCTGGAGTTTGGCAGTGTTTAGAGGTCCTGTGAGGCCCCCGCCAGGGCGGCCCCCACCCCCACCCCCGCCGTGGCCAGAACTGTGCTGCCTCCCTGAGCTTCAGACACGGAGACCCTCCCCACAGCATCTCCCAAGTTGCCCTGGAGCCCAGTGCAACCTCAAGCCTGAGCATCCTCCCTTGTCGGCGTTCCGTCTCCAGCCTTCAAGGAGGGGGTTCTGCAGGAAGGCCTGTTTGCAGACCCTTCTGGGACGTCACTGGGCATCTGGTTACTGACGTCTCCTGTTGGTAATTATTTCATATGCTAGTGTGCTGGGCAAAGGCACACACGGGGAAAGTTGACATCTAGCTTCACGGAATTTCTACAAAAGTCATTTTCTTAAGAGAACACGTTTGACCCCAAGCCACTTCCTTTTTGAACTTTTGAAGGTTTAATGACTGAGCTTTTATTTTTTTATTTTTTCTTTAAATTTTTTATTGTTATGTTAATCACCATACATTACATCATTAGTTTTTGATGTAGTGTTCCATGATTCATTGTTTGTGTATAACACCCAGTGCTCCCTGCAGAACGTGCCCTCTTTAATACCCATCACCAGGCTAACC
>NW_027397123.1:8546617-8557146 GCF_003265705.2 Callorhinus ursinus | reverse complement strand
TTTCCACAGTTTGGCTATTGTGGACATTGCTGCTATAAACATTGGGGTGCACGTACCCCTTCGGATCCCCACGTTTGTATCTTTGGGGTAAATACCCAGTAGTGCAATTGCTTGATCGTATGGTAGCTCTATTTTCAACTTTTTGAGGAACCTCTCTACTGTTTTCCAGAGTGGTTGCACCAGCTTGCATTCTATGACTGAGCTTTTATAAAGGTTGTTCAGTTCAGATGGCCGGCCTGTTCTGGGACGGGGCTGCATCTTGTGAGAGAGGAGAGAAAGCTTTCCCCGGGGATGTTGAGCGGGTGGGTCAGCACTCCCGTCTCTGCAGGGGAGCACCGGGCCGCCTAGGGGTCCGACACTTGGGTGTCGTCTTGGGACCTGCAGCTTGGGTGGCAGCTCAGGGGAAGGAGTGGCCGCGTGCGGGGCGAAACTCTCCCAGGTGGCCCTTTCTCCAGGCTACACCAACAGTCTGGTCTGTGCTTTGTTAGAATGTGGACGGACTGCCCGGGGAGCTCAGGGGTCAGGCAGTGGGAGCCTCCTGGCCTCGAGAGAGTGCCCTTTAGGAGTTGAGTTTTTCACATGACGTCCTCCCCAGCCATCTCACCGCTTCCCCTTTAGAACAGCGGCCCCATGCTGGGCACCCATTAGGAACAAAAGAAGCTTTGCCACATACTCTGAGTCAAGCCTAGGCCCTAGCTTGCCGCTGGACCAGAGGAGGCACACCCAGGGTGTCCCCCTGGGGGTCACCCCCATGTCACTCACTTGCAGAAGGATACTGTTCTTCCTTTGCCCTGTCGCACAGTGCAGAGCACCAGTGCAGCCAAGGGCCCGGCCTGGCCCAGAATGTAGAGTGGGGGCTTCATGCATCAGACAGAGGTCTCATTGGTATCCGGCCAGGCTCTGTCAACCACCCACTCTTTGGTCTCTCAGACACAGATTCTCCTGCCTCCCCTTTGGTTGAGAGTTTCCCAGTGCTGACCTTGATGACCATGGAGGACCAAAGACACTCTTTTGGAATCTGGGAAATGGGGCCAGGGAACATATTGTAGCGGTGGTTTAGGAATTACTGGGAGGACTTGCTTCACATGCAGTTTCCCAGACCCAGACCTGGAGGTGTGCTGGTCTGGAAAGAGGCCTGGGGGTCTCCATGTCTCACAAGCCCCTTTGACAATGCAGTGCCCTGGGATTATATGCACGTTGAACCTAAATTTCAGCAGGAGAGCAGGGCCCCAGCCTGGACCTTGGATGAATAGATGCCGGGAGCTTCTTTCTTACTTCTCAGCTGAGGGACTTTGGGTCAAACATTTTGAGTTCCCGGATCTCAATTTTCTCACCAATAAAAAGAGAAATGAGGTCTGTATGATTCCTCAGAGTCCCTCCAGTTCTGAAGTTCTAGCACATTAAAAACGATCTGCATTTTCGGCCTGGCAAGTTACGGTTTCCCCTGAAGGGGGCCTGGAAAAGAAAGAGAGTGTGGGCTTTGTGGTGTGAGGCCAAGGTTATAAAGGTGGCCTCCATGAGAGAATCGTTTGTATTTATTGAAATTGCTGATTTTAATCGCCCTGGATGCTCCCTTGATAAAAAATTATAATCCTCCCTAAATTATGAATACCTTGAAACTCACAAATTCTATCACTTTTGTGATTGGCAACATTAAATGACAACAGCTCATTTAAATAAGCAACATCTGGACATTATTATTTTTAGGGATTTTTCATCTGTTGATTTAGAAATCTGGGGCCTTTATGAATCTTGCATGAATATTCTTTTATATTCACATCTACCACCAAGACACAAAGAAATAGCCAAAAAATATCGTCCAGTGATTCTTTGAGGCAGCGCATGTGTTTTTTAAACAACAAATCCATTGTGAATGAGAGAAGATATAGAATAGCCTGCCTGGGAGTGTGGGTGGAGGGAGCAGCTTGATCTTCTAAGAGCCAGGAAAGCCTGTCGATTCAAAGCCACAGTAGGAAGAAGGTTTTGGTTTTATATATAATAATAAAGGATTTTAAAATAACAATATAATTTTGGACTGATGATACCAGAATATGGTATTCACAATTTCTCAGAATAATCCAATTTAGAACAATTTATTCTGAGCGGGTTTGGTAAAAATAGGTCTATCATCCCATGGTATAAGATAATGCATTAATTTTTATGAGTGACTTATGGAGATGTACAAGTCAGTTAAGAGTTAGGATAAACATAATATTCCTTAATTAATCCATTATGCCATGGTACACATGTGCCATTTTTATTACCTTAAAAATGAAAAATGTCAAAAAAGGAAATTGCTGCTTTTTTATATCAAAAAAGCCTTTTTTCAAAAATCATAAAATGTCTAATCTAATTCACCATATAATACTAATGAGCTCAACAAGCCATCTCAATGCACAGTTTAGGATAAAAGGTCATCAGTTTCTGGCAGTCAAATTCCAGTACTTTTTTAGACGAGACAAAAACCTTTCAGCACCAAATATCGGAAATGGCATTTGTGATTAGAAGCGTTATTAATGTCGTAGAGGTTTAGAAACTCACATTATCCCCTGCCCCAGCCCCGCGTTTTCTAAAACCTTAGGCTGCGCATGCACGCAGTTCAGGTGCTCTCCATCTCCCCCCACCCCGCATGTGTGAACTCGTTGCCCATCCCAGATCTGAGTGGCGTTGAGTAGGGAGCGTGCGTGTGTGCGCGCGTGCACACACACACACACACACACACACACGGGAGCTTGCGGGGGGCCAGCCTGCTTTCTGGTTCCTCAAATCTCTCTGAAAACCCCTCCACTTATTTTCTGCTGTCTCTCTGCCCTCCAAGCTGTGTTCCTGTCCTCTGGATGTGTCCCCGTCATGGGCCTGCTGTGTCTCTCATCTCCTTACAGAAGGGGCCGGTAGGAGGCCCATCCTGCCACCTCCACCACCTCCAAGAGTTGGGCACATGGTGGCTGCAGTCCGCCTTGTTATGGAAAAGAATTGCCTGGCGGGTTGAAGGAATGGCCAACAGCGGACCAGAATCGTGAAGCTGAAAGTAATATTACCGACTGGAGGTCATTTTTCCCAACTGAGGGGCAATAGTTTGCCACTATAAACTGCACATTGCAGTCAGTATATGTTTTATTAAACCATTTAAGGAACTTGGGAGCCATTTCATTTAAACTTCCTGCTTGATGGAGCTCAGGGCTGAGCCCAGAGCTGCTCACGGAAGAGTCCTGGAGGCATCTGCACGAGAGCTGCCCTGAGTGCTCAAGAGGAGGCCCCGCAATGGGGGGAGCCTGGCCGGGGTCGTGCCCAGTGTTCCTGGAGCTCGTCAATGCTCCAGTGCACCAGCGGGAGCATGCATGTAGGTTCTGGTCTCAGCTCTGTCACTAACCAGCTCTGTGGCCTTGCTCAAATCTCTTAGTCTCTCCAGGACTGCTGCTGCTACTGCAAAACCAGGGGGGCGGATTCCATGGGAGAGGCAGGGTCCCTTTCTGCTCACTGATTCTCTGAAATGCGGGACTGAGGGTCCCGCCTCCCCCAGAACCGTGGCACTGGGACCCCCCCATCAGGCCCCTAGTTGGTCACATGGCAAAGTCTGCCTTCATCCCTACCCTGCCCAAGGAGGCATTCTGGTTGTGATGTTTGATGGGCTGTGGGGCCTGGGGTTCCCCAGGTCCAGTGGTGATGTGCGGGTTCTCAGCAGAGAGAGGGAAGCGGGCAGGAGCCCCTGGTTCTCACGCTGTACAGGAACAATCTCTGCGGCTGCTTTTGTGTCTGAGGAGGGAGGAGCTGCGGTGGGCACCATGTCTGGGGTCAGAGCACGGGATTCCTGGAGCACCCTGACTGTGGCTTGCTGAGCAGCTCACTGACCCACTCTGAGCCTCAGTTATCCTGTCTTTGCAATGGGGTGGTGGTGGTGCTAACACCCCCTCCCCCCCACCTTAGAAGGCCCGGTCAGCTGTAAAGTGTTATTGAAATGACGGTTTTATCATTATTGATAACTTTCTGATCATAATTTAGCTCTAAGGACTCCCCTGAATTGCATGCCCGTGGATTCTATGGCCATGGTTTGTGCCCAGCAAACAAAGAGCCGAGGAGCTGGCTGTGCTTTATCTTTAAAAGTAATGGGATGGAGTCTGGCATTTTGGCTTTCTCAGCCCTAACTGGTGGTCTTTAGTAGGTGGCCTTAATTCTACAAAGTTATATAACCAAATCTTTTGTCTAATTGGTAACTATATTTAGGAGGTAGAGAAATATGTGAGCTATTCGTTTCGATTAAATTTTTTATTATGCACTCTGCATTTGGATTGACAACTATTAATATTAAAGAGCTTGGCCAAATTGAAATTTGTATTGCCGGAGAGACTTAAATATAATGTATGATGCTGAAAAAAAAAAAAGTCCGGGGAATATGGGAATTACAGGCTGGGTGCAGACAGGTCCCTGCCAGGTGTCATGTGCGCTCTTGGCAAAACCAGCCCCACCTCTGTTGGCTGGGCAGGGAGGTGTGTGGAGGGGCTCCACAGAGCCACTGTCGAGGTATTGGGACCTGAGATACTTTCATGGAGATGGCTCAGGAAAGATGTAGGGCATATTGGAGCGCATTATACAAATCATTTCTTCTAATAACTGTTTGCATAGAGTATTTTCTCCATCACTAAGAAGAAGGTCTGGGGGTGAGGCGGAGAAGGTCATTCTTAAACAGGATGCGTGTATCACCAGTGTAAGGAGGGGGTCCAGTTTCTTCAGCAGCCCCCAAACAGGTTGCACTGGTGTTCTGCAAGCCTGTGGCTGGATGAAGGCTCTGTCCTGCAGGTGGGAGGACTCAGGGCCACAGCCACGTGGGGAATGCTGGGACCAGGGGGGTTTGTGTTCTAATTTTGTTGCAGGTGGGCCCTGGGGCTTGGATCCAGTTTTCTGTCTCTGGGGCTCAGTCCTCTCTACGAATACCTGTGACCTTCCACAGGGCACTGGATTATCCCATGCAGGATTGTAGAGGATTTGCACAAAGACCGGGGAGGTCTGCCGAGAAGGGGACTCAGGTGGGGGAAGTGGGGTGCCTGTGCCCAGGCAGCCTCTGAGCGACAACCTAGCTCTAGAACTCAGTCTGCGGGATACTCTCAAGAGAAATTATTCTCTTTTAGAGTCTATAACTCTCGAGAGCCAAGGACGAGGCTGCAGCCCATGAGCCACAGGCTCCTGTTAGCTGGTCCTCTAATATTCTAGGCATCTCCACCTTCCGCAGGGGTCCCCTTGCTGTGCCCTCTGTCCGGAAGGTCAACCTGTCCCCCTCCTCCAGGCAAACTCCCCAGTGGCTGAAGAGTGTCCCTGTGCTCTCCTGTGAGATTGCTGTGCCCAAGGCTGGACTTTGCTTGCCCACTCCGCCCCCAAGGGCAGGGCTGTGCTGTCCTCCACCGTCTTGCCTGGTGCCCCCGGCCACTACACGGAGGCGACACTCAGTATGTCCAGATGCCCCAGACACAGCTCGCCAGATCTGGCAAAGGAAGGACAGATGATGACTTCACTCTTAGTGCTGTCATAAGTTTATGCCCTTTCCCCCACTGGACTATAAAATACTCTGTGTTTTACCTGTGGTTTTTACAGAACTTTTCCAGATGTTGGGAGCTGGGAGGTGTAGGACAACCTCCATGAACAGGGATGTGCAAAATACCGGTGGTTCCGATTCCCTGGATTATATGGACACTTGAGGTTTTTACCTGCAAACATTTTAGTTCCAGATGCTTTGGTTATGTGTGATTTTTTTAACATCCAGGAGGTGCAGGTGGAGAAATGTTTTCTGGAGCCTGACGGTGTCCCACGTCTCCCGGAATGGGGGAAGGGCCTGCCCCCGGTGTCCTCACTGTCATCATGCCCACTTCATCTCCCAGACGTGACCCCAAGCTCCTGGAGGGTGGGACCTGGTCCTGGTCATGCTGTTCGTCCCCCACCAGGTAGCTCGGTGGCTGGTGCATCTGTGCCTTGGCAGGTCCTGTGTGGCAATGAGATGCATCCAAGGCTCCGGGTGGGAGGCTCCGGCTGGCTGACTGGAGGCTTGCCCCATGACAGCCCCCAGAGGTGTTTCTCACTACATTTCCACGATCAGCTGGGTTCACAGTTTCTCTGGAAAGCTGACAACCAAGGGGTTGTCTGTGAAGACAGAGTCTGGTTCCTGTTGTTCTGACACCAGGCTGGCCAGGTAGAGCGGATGCTGGGGGTACCCCTCTGCCCACACCGCCCCCCGCCGCTGCTGCTGAAGGCAAGCATCTGGACTCTGCCCGGGGCTACTCTCAGCACTCGAGTGTAGACAGCCAGAAGTGCTCAGAGTTCCTGCCGCTGGGGCAGCCCTCTGTCAGTGCTGGGCAGGGAGCTGGCAGGAAGACACCGGTCTCTCCCTGCCTTGGTTGGGACAATCTGGTCTTGCCTGGGGTCTTGGAGCAGCGCAGTGGGATTGGGGCCCCGGTGCCCTCAGCCTAGGGCCCTCCTAAACCTACTTCATATTGGCTTCCTTCCTTTGCCACTTCCCCACTGGCCCATGACCAGCCTTTCCAGGATCACCTCCCACACAGACGCCCCTGTTCTTACAGCTTTGTCTTCTTAGGAAACACAGCTTGAGACCCTGGGGGTGGCCTGTAGAACTGATGGATGTTTTTCAAAGCTCGGTCACTTAGCCTTTCTTCAGTTGAGCCTTCCAGAAGCCCCCAAAAGGGGGAAGTGGAAGTCATGAACCCATTCTCCAGATGGGAAAACTGAAGCCCAGGGAAGTTGTCAGCACTGGGATCGGATGTGTAACCTGCCTTCCTCACTTTGCTGATTCAACCCAGGGGAGCCTGGCTCAGTGGGCTCTCAGGGCTGCCTGTCCCCAGCCAAGGGGCGGGATGAGTGACTTCCCTGAGACAGTTGGGGATGACAGGTGAGGTGGCGAGGTGAGGTCCCCGAGCAGTGCTTTGCTCCACTAGGTCTGGCGTGAATGTGGTGGGTGGGAGGGCTGCCGTTGTCACTTAGAGAGGGTGACAGGCCTGCGCACACAGGGCTGCTCCCACAGAGCAGCCAGCCTGGCGGGCTATTTGCCCGAGCCTTGGGTCTTCCTCCCCAGTGTGGGGAAATGATGGGCAGCAGACTGGCCCGAGTGTTCCTGGTGGGGCTGGAGGGGACTTGTAGGAGCAAAGGCAGATTTCTATCTGCCTGCCAGTGGGCAATGATGCATCTGTCAGAGGGGGGCTCCGTGGCCCCTGGGGCGCTTCTGGCTGTCCCTTACCTGTGGGCTGGGCAGACTGCTCGAGGCAAACAGACATCTCTGTCCCCAACACGCTTGTTCCTTTGAAGCTCTGCAGTATTTTGAGTAGGAGCCCAAGGAAGTACCCAAAGAAGAGTGGGGAACCTTAAGGCCTGGGAGGCAGTGGGCCGGGGAACTTGTTTCTCATTAGTTCCAGGGCCTGAGGCTGCACTTCCTGCTTTCTGGGTCTTGGTTTCCCAAGACGGGGTGGACTGTATGAGCTCCCCACTCCAGTTAGGGTAATGGAGGAAACCTGGAAGGAGCTTGAGCTGGCTGGGGGCAGGGGGGACACCTGCCAGGAGCAGAGACTCTGCCTGGAGGAGAGTTGGTATCCCTGTTGGACCCCTAGAGGACCCAGTCTGGACCACCTCAGCTCCCCCAGGTGTGTGGGGAGGCTGGAGAGTCCCCTGTCGATTAGGTAGATTAAGGGCTTTGCCAGTGGAGGTGTGCGTTGGCAGTGAGCATCCGGGCAGGCGGCTCTTGATACAGGAGCACCAGCTTTGGCTGCCCAGGGGTCTTAGTTTCAAGCCCCTGAGATACACCCTGGGCCCCCACCCCCTACATCACAGAGCAACTGCATTGGTGCTCCCTCTGCTTTTCCTAGCACCCAACGGGGGGCCGAGAGCTGCTCTTGAGCATCCCTGCCGCATGTTCTTCTGGCCGAGTGGGTCCCATTTGGTGATCCTTGGCCTGGGCCGGGGAGCCAGGGTTCAGGAACCCACCTCCGGTCACTTGGAGGACTCCTCCAGGCAGGATTGGGTCTGGAACCAAGGCAGGGATCTGGGGGCCGTGTACCCTGGCCCCTCCTTGACACTGGCTGGGCTTCAGGCAGGAGGGGCCCATGTGAGCGGGGAGAGGTTGATGCCCTCGAGTGCTTTGTCCACCACAGTGTGGAGCCCGGACCAGACACAGAGTAGGTCCTCTTTACATGCGTATTGATTTGATTTGGCAGAGGGTCACATCAGTTTCTTTCCCTCCAAATTTTAATATCAGATTCATTTATAATGCTGACTACGACTGACAAGTGTTCGCATCATTCACCCATTTATTCATTTGCTCATGAAATCTCTGTGTTGAGTAATTGTTTTGCCTTATTGGCAGTTTTAATTCTGCATTCCTTCTTTTCCCAAAAGGTCAGTGGCTTGCTAGCCGACCAGGCCAGCGTGTGTGTTCCCTGGAGAGACGTTTTTGTGAAGAGATGCTCATTTGCATTGGTCAGACTTCAGCTTTGCCTTTCTCGCCTCTCTTTTTTGAATCAATATCTTGGAATTCTTGGGATGGACTGGGGCCCCTTTCTTGTCTTTCTGCTGTCCTGGCTTCATACCAGGGCCATCCCACCAGTGCTGTCCTCTGCTTACTCACTTCAAGTTAAGATCTAAAGACCCATGAGTATCAAAATGGGTATGGATGTCTTGGGCTCGTAAGGCTCTTACCTGTAATATTTTGACAGAACAAATGGAAACTATGCAAGGTCTCAGAGTAGGGCCTGCCAAGTTCGAAACATCTATGGGTTTGGTTTTGGCTTTTGCCTAAAAGTGCACGAGATCCATAGTGAATTTTTAATTTTTTAAATTTTTTTGAATATTTCATTTATTTATTTGACACACAGAGAGAGAGAGAGAGAGAGAGAGAGAGAGAGAGAGAGCAAGCACAAGCAGGGGGAGCAGCAGAGGGAGAGGGAGAAACAGGCTCCCTGCTGAGCAAGGAATCCTATGCAGGGCTCCATCCCAGGACCCTGGGATCATGACCTGAGCCGAAGGCAGATGCTTAACTGACTGAGCCACCCAGGCGCCCCCATAGTGAATTTTTAACCTGTGATTTAGACCTGTAAAATGGAGAAGGTGGTTATGAGTTTGTGTTAGGAAGAAGATGGAAGTATTCTGGAAAGCCTAGTTTCAGTAAAGTTACTTCTGAGCTGAAATGTTCAAAGTGCAGAGATCTATAGTCTAGTGTGTTATTTTATGGTAACTTTCTCTATGCAGCTGTGTTTGCTGCAAAAACTCACATTTCTGTGTGGAACACTGAATGAAATATGAATGTGCTTTTTACAATTTAGTACTTTTAATAAAGGATTTGTGAGCAAAGAGCTTAAGTATAAGAACCACAAAACATATAGATAAAAATATAGCCATAATCACACATCAACCCCCAGAAAATTCATTACGTAGAGAACATCAGTAATTGAGAGAAGTTGAGAGAACCGACAGAAAAATAATATATATGCCCAGAATTCTAAAGGCATGAATCCTTTTAGCTGGGATCAGGGCTTCTGAGTTCTCTGGGGTGGGTGTTTTATTACAGCGGATGCTTTACTTGGAAGGATGTAATTTATTATCATTGAATTCGCATGGCAACGTGAATTTGGATTTGGGTTTCTGGGAGAAGTTTACAATTAGTTCCCTCATATATATTTATAGCTTTGAAAAACACTTGATGTTAAAATAATTTAAATACTTTATCCTTTTCTTTTTTTTTTGATTGATCTGTGAAATATTGCCATTGTTTTTTTTTTTTTTTTCCCTTTAAGCCCCCAAACTAGCCACTGCTGATTAAAGCGTGGCTGTTCTGTTGGCGTGTTGTGATTAGGTGAGCACTGTTCCCAGGGCCAGAGGACATGCAAAATAAACAATAAAAATAAATAAATAAATAAATAAATAAATAAATAAATGAATGAATGAATAAAAAATACAACCACTCTGCTCCCGCAGGTACATTGGTCTTATTTGAGGGATGTTTTTCAGGTTTTTAGATTTTAATTGTTTCCTCATTGGAAACTTGTTTGGGGTTCTCAGAGCATACCCCCAGGAGAGGACTAACAGAAGGTTAGTTAGGAAGGTGAGCGGTCATTTCTTCCATTCCCACTCTGCCAGTTCAACCGAGACCTTACTCGTTCACCTGGGAGTCTGTCTCCTTACACGTTCCTCTTGCTTTCTGACTTTTAGGAATCATCCGTAGGCTCTGATCTCGATGGTTTTCGTTTTTCTATTAAAATACAGTAAGAACTTGATTATGTGTTTCAGTATTTCTCAGCCTGACCCACGAGTAGAACCGGCGACAATGATTTAGTTATTGGCTCATGTTTATTGCCGATGCAATGAGCTTGTGGTGTCTGACATTTTCTTCTCACTATGTTGAAGCTTTTAGCGAGTTGCTCTTCTTACCCAGAAAGCAGCATAACTTGGCCTCTCTTTGCAGATGGGTTACACATTCCCTTAACACTGGCATGCTCCCCTAACCTTCCTGGGTGGCTTTCGATGACTTAAACACAGTAATTGGC
>NW_027397123.1:8379117-8541617 GCF_003265705.2 Callorhinus ursinus | reverse complement strand
TCCCCGGGCCTCCTGCTGGTGCTAAATAACTTTGAGTGGGGAAGGGGGACCCCCAAGGAAATCCAGTATGGGGGCTGGCCTCTGCTCAGGGCTCCTGCCCTATGTCCCTCCCGTGGTTTCTGCCTCAGCCAGGTCAGGTTGGAACCCCAGCCTGGCCTCACATAGCCCTGTTTCCAGGAGTCAGGGAGAAGCTTGCCCCTTCCACAGCCTCCGTGGTGGTCCCTTGGCCCCCTGGAGCTCCAGGCTCCCCTCCCCAGGACCCTTCACTCTCACACTGGTGCCACAGCATCCCCAAGTCTTCCAGTGTGACAGGAGTGAGGGCCTCAGGGCCTATCCTCCTGGGCGGGAGGTCCCAGCATTCCTGGGGGCCTCGGCCAAAGATGGCTTCACGAGAGTCCTTGGCTCAGTGGGACTGCTGGCCTTGGGTCCAGGTTTTTCACCCGCCTCAGTATATATAGGTGGGGACCCCCCTCTAAGAAAAACCAGTAGGTGAAATTAAGTCTCCCAACAGAAAGGTCTTCTCATGTGGCCAAAGAAAGGCGCTGGAGGCCTTTCCCTCACTCCCAGCTGTGTGTGCCTGAGGATCAAAAACAGTGCCAGGCCATAACAGAGGTGTGAGAAGGCCAGCAAAGGTCTGGTGTTGCCATGGTGATGACCCTGATAACTCTTTTTAGGAATATCGGCCCCAATTATTTGTTTCAAGTGCCCTTGTTTTGGGGTGACTCTGCCTTGCTGGGGTCCTAAGTGTACATTTCCTTTGCTCTTGGGGGTCCACACTGTCTTCTTGGCCTGCCAGTTGGCAGAGGGTCTTGCCCTCCTCCTGCATAGACTTCAGAGTGAAGGGGTGGCGACCCTGGGCCCCCGTTGGAGGCCAGTGAACTGAGCTGAAAGCGCACTGAGGGCTCCCTGTGGGGTAGAGTCTTGGGCAGGCCCGTGCAGGCCGTGGACTGTGTGGCATGGGGGCCGTCGGCGTAGGCCGTGGTGTTCACTGGGCTCCCCTGTTCCAGGGCTCTGAGCCCCGTCGGGATGGTTCTGTTGCGGGTCAGCCTTAGCTGTGCAGTCAGGTGCCTCCTGCCAGACGGCCTGCACCTCGAGGTGCCCCGTTTCCAGAAGGTTACCTGCTATGCTACCTTCTACCTTGTCTGCCTGCCCATTAGCACAGGGCTGTGCACAAGGCGCTCTGGGAGGCCGAGCTTGATGTTGGGTTCATGTTGTTGGGGTCACCTTTCCATTTTGACCTAAGTGGCTTTCACTGGGCATGCAAAGAGCCCATGCAAAGTGCTCTGATGCAGGTCTAGGAGGCCCCTCATGCCATGCTCTCTCATGCCTGGAAATGGGGGGAAGCCTGGCTTATGTGGTCGGCATGGCCTTTGCTCATTCTAAAAAGAGGATTGTGTCTGGGGGAACAAGCCAGGGGTAGTAGGCACAAGATGGGCATCCCGGTGTGTCCTGGGCTCAAGCCCGCTCCTTCCTCTGGGGGGAGCCACTGCTGGCTGGGACGGCCATTGGCTTGTCCTCCAGACATATGGTTCCCGATCGCCGACAGTGTGCCTAGCTCTGGTCATGGCACCGTGGAGGGTGCATCATCCCCATCCCCTGTCCACCCCTCCTGCCAGCTCCTTACCTGCAGGCCGCGGCCTAGACGGCATCTCTCAAAGAGGCCTTCATGCTCGCCCAGTCCTCCCATTGTTGTTTTCTGTTCTATTCTGTGCTCTTTTATTCCCTCACATAATTCTTCTGTATAATTCTCCATAATGCGGCATATCTGCACGTGTGTAACCATGTACTTGTGGATGGATGTTAAGGCAGTTTTCATTTTCCCTTCTACATTGTGCTTCAGTGAACAAGTTCAAGTATTTCTGGAGGATGGATTTCTAGAACTCATATTTCTAGGTCACTAGATATGTGTATTTAAATTTTTAGATAGATATCACCAAATTGCCCTTCCAAGTAGTACTTTATATGTTCATTATGTATGTGTGTCTACCAGTATTGTATGCATAGTACTCATTTCCCAAAACCTCACCAATACTGAATATAATTGCTCTTTTAAATGATCACCAATATGAAGGATAAAAATTGGTATTTTTGAATTGGATTTCCCTCGTTAGTAGTGCAACTATCTTCTCACATGTGTACTGGCCACTCCAGTGTTTTCTACAAATCACTTGTTAATAGTTTTTTTCATTTTTCTTTTTTTTTTTTTGGTCATTGATTTTTGAGAGCACTTTACATATGTTGGGCATTAACCCTTTGTTACACATATTTTATTTTATTAAATTTTTTATTGTTATGTTAATCACCATACATCATTACCTTTGATGTAGTGTTCCATGATTCATTGTTTGTGCATAACACCCAGTGCTCCAGGCAGAACGTGCCCTCTTTAATACCCATCACCAGGCTAACCCATCCCCCCATCCCCCTCCTCTCTAGAACCCTCAGTTTGTTTTTCAGAGTCCAATGTCTCTCATGGTTCGTCTCCCCCTCCAACTTACTCCCCTTCATTCTTCCCCTCCTGCTATCTTCTTCTTCTTTTTTTTTCTTAACATATATTGCATTATTTGTTTCAGAGGTACAGATCTGTGATTCAACAGTCTTGCACAAGTCACAGCGCTCACCATAGCACATACCCTCCCCAAAGTCTATCACCCAGCCACCCCCTCCCTCCCACCCCCCAACCCTCCAGCAACCCTCAGTTTGTTTCCTGAGATTAAGAATTCCTCATATCAGTGAGGTCATATGATACGTGTCTTTCTCTGATTGACTTATTTCACTCAGCATCACACCATCCAGTTCCATCCATGTCGTTGCAAATGGCAAGATCTCATTCCTTTTGATGGCTGCATAATATTCCATTGTGTTACACATATTTTAAACATTTTTTTAGGCTGCTTTAGAGCAAGGGAAGGGGTCATGGAGACCAGGGCTACAGAAACAGGGTATTTTGTGCTATGAATCATCCTCTTACATTGCAAAGCAATGTTTCTCATTCCATGTGGGCATCCTGGGTATGTGTTGAGGTAGTTTGGGAAGTTACAGAGCTAGTTTCCGGGGCCTGGTTCTCATGCATAAAGACTAAATTATTTGTCTTTTTGGGCCTCTGCAGGTCTCTGAATCTCAAGCTGACTCTAGCCCTGGCTGTTCTTGGTCCAGGTAGGATGCCAACATCCTTACCTGCTCTGGCATCTAGGAGGCAGCCTGTGGAGCCTGGCTGTGGACCCTGGAGAACCTGAGGACATAAAGGGAGGGATGCAGCTCAGGGGAAGCACAGCATGGCATAAGGCAAAGCCTGGGCTGGGAGTAGGTGTTCCTGGCAAGGCCTCACTTTGCCCCCTCGATTGTGAGGATTAGCGCCCCCCCCCATTGTCTTTAAGGTATGCAAAGCTCTGATTGTCTCTAGTTCAGTAACTTAACTTTGAAAATAAATATCAAAATACTGTTATTAAAAATTACCCTCCCCCCACAGAAAAATGACCCCAGCCACTCCATTGCAAAGACAACTATAACACAGCGATCCTGGTTCTCTTTGGGAGCCTAGCTCCCTCTTATCCCAAAAGGTGGGTATCATTATTCTGGTTTTCCACACCAGGAAACTGAGGAGTGGGGGCTTAGGGTCTTGCCTGAAGTTTGCCAGCCTGCTCCTGTCCCAGTTGGGACTTGAGCCCAGTCTCATGGTCTCCAGTCACCCCGCAGGTGTTAGGAGAGCCTCTTATAGGTGTCTCTGGGGTCAGAGAAGACATTTCTTGTCAGGCCCAAGACCCAGGGTCCTGCACCTGTGCCCACATGTCTATATGTGGGGACAGCCCTGCCAAAAGCCAGCAGCCCAGGGAATAGGTACCTCTGCCTCCCACCTCATCCCCACCAGGGCTCTGTGCTCTGGGACACTTAGGGCACGTGTGTTTGAACACAGTGTTCCAGGTGATGCTGGTGGTGGATCTTGGGCACCTGCTTGAGCATCTTGCCTGCTAGACGGGGGCTGGCATTCTCCTGGGAGGGTAGGGTGAGTTTCCGTGACCTCTGACCATTGTCTTTGGAGGCTTTCTCTTGTAACTGGGTGTTGAGTCAACACTCAGCATTAAGAGCCGAAAGGTAACATTTTAAGGCGTTTCCTTAATTCTCCTTAGATGCCCACAACATCTTGTTTTCTCTCTTCACTACTTAGGCAACAATTTCTCTTCTTGTTTCTAACAGCTACCTATAGAAAACACTTGAATGCAGATCATATCTTGATGGTATTTACTAATACACATATTTGCTTTCTGGAAGCAATGTTACACAAAATGCCAGAGCTGTAGGCTCAGCAGCTGAATGCTTGAGGTAAGCAAGCAAAGCTCCGTGGTGTGGAGCTGGTGTCCCACCATCTCCACAGTGAGACGCAGGGGAATGGCCACACGTTGGCGCATCCGGCCCACTTTTTCCAAGGACGTTGTGGTCATTTTTTAAGTGAAAAAACACATCTCTGCCAGTGTCCCCCACCCCCCCCCAAGCTTCATGGAGGCCAATCCCAACAGCCGGTGCAGTTCGATTGCATGCTTACAGTGTGCCCAGAGCTGTGCTGTGGCAGCTTGGGAGGAGCTCACGAGAAGTGAAGATGGAGTAATCTGAAATCAGACCTCAGTTGCATTTATTTTGCCTAATGTAAAATCTGGCAAGAAGGAAGGAACGGAGCAAACCGGACATTGGTCTGAGAAGAGCCAATGAAATGAGCAGACCATGGCTGGGGCAGGCAGATGCCTTTGCGAAGGAATTAGGGTATTTTTAACTATGGGCTTATGTCAAGTAATTCTAGATATCACAAAACTCCGCTAGAGCCAAGGGCTGTGGAGAGGCCTTGGAGTTTGAGAAAACAGGATTTGATGAGCTTGAGCCTTTGCGTTCACCTGTGTCAGCGTCTGTAGGCTGCAGCGTGGGGCTCTGGGGCTCACGGAAGGAATACCGTGTGCGTGTGTATGCGTGCGTGTGCATGTATGTGCACACCTGTGTGTTTGCCTGTGTGCGTGTGGGTGCACACGTGTGCACCTGCATGCTTACATATCTCGCCTCTTAGGGCGATGATCTGTAGAACATTCTGTGGGAATGAACGCACGGCCCTGGTCCCCCGTGACCCGTTCTCGGTGGGCAAGTGGACTCCCCTTTTGAGGTCAGCTTTCTTCACCTAGGGTGACTCCACTGTCAGTCACGCTGGACTCGAGACAACAAACTCTCTTCCTTCATATTCGGCATTATTACAGTTTTCGTAACCCAAACGGCATTGGTTTTAGCAAATAAACCAATGCTGACTGCCAACTCCTTTGACTGGACAGACGTGAATCAGCTTTAGCAAGCGAATAGATGACATATCAAAGACTGTGTTGACTGATCCCTTCCCTGTCTGAGAGCGTTTTCCAGATCGTAGACAGATACACTGGAGGCGCTTAAAATAGAAGTCCCGGCGTGGCCACAAGTGTATTCTGGGGAGTTTCAGAATCTACGTGCTGCGGGCAGGTGAGTATTTATAGGAGGTGCCTTGAAGCTGGGGACGCCGGCGGGGAGCCCTCTCCATTGGAGGGATGATTGTGGCAGGAACATGCTGGCGTGATATTCTGCCTTTATTTATTATTTGCTACCAATGTGACTATCTTTTAATTTTTTTAAACAAATAATTTAGTTGTAAAGCCTCAGACTGATTTTTTTTTTTGCGAAATAGTTCTAGTGAGCTAATTTATTTTTCAACTTTAAAACATCAGCATTTTATAGATCTGAATTTCACAATGTGAGGATGATTGCTACGTACAATTTGCAAAATTGTGATTAGCCAGCCCTTGCTTTGAGTTAGTTCTCCCTAATTCACAAAGGCTTCCAAGAATAGTCTGCACAAAATTCAGTTTGCAAATTGCAGGGCAGATTTTTAGAGGGCAGTTTAAAGAATGAAGTCCTAAGGGTTTTATCTATATTTATATCTCTTGTTAAACCAAACTCTTATGTAAATGTTACAATCTGTAAATAACTAGCAGGGCTGCCTTCTTAAAGGCAAGATTGCATCTCCATTTTTGAGATTTAGCAAAATTATTAAATGGCAGAATTGACTAAGATGCAAATATATTTGGAACGAGCTAATAAACATTAATCAATACCATCAGCTGTGTTTGTGTGGATATTTGAGGGTTTAAAAGTATGGAGACCTCTCAGTTTGTAGTTGAATTTCTCGCAAATTAAAGTAAAATAAAATGAAATAAAATAAGGCACTGCCCTTAGTGATGTTTTTTGGGGAAAAAAAGTGGAGATAGCTTTGTATATTCTTACTTTTTATAGCCATTAATGTTTCAGTAAATCTTGCGTGACTGTGTACAGGCCTGATTATTTTTCATCCTCGTGCCGTTGGACGGGGAAGAAATCACTGGCTCCCATCAGTGTTACTGGCACGCCCCATGTTCTGACATCTGTTCCTTTCCAAACATTCTACCAACCTTGGTGAGATGGAGTTCGGTGGGAGAAGCTGACTTGAAGGGGGGACAGTTGGAGGTTGATGATGAAAGAAATCACATCGGTTGAACACCGCAAGTCACGTCCCAGGAACTAGCAATGTTTTAAACTGAATTAGTGGCTTCTCATTTTAAAATAGAAGTATAGTGGACTCACTCTAGTCAATTTTAATCCAAGTCTTTGGGCTCTATTCCTAAGGAGTGTTTTCGTTCTTTCTCAGAGAAATCGTGTAATGTACTGCTGCTGAGTAAATTATACTTTCTTGATTCATTAAGGTCTTCTTTAGCCCCTGGATGCCAGGCAAGAGCACACAGCATCTTGGGGGTGAGAGGAACTGAGGCAGAGTCTGGCCTGATGTGTGAAGCCCTGTTGGGGTGGCCCTGGGGATGGAATGGTGAGAGCATACACAGTCTTGGGGAAATTGGGGTCCACAGAAGCCTAAAGGCTCCCCTTCCCGACCTGGGCTACCCTAATGGTTTCCAGACTAATTTCCCCCGTTAAACAGCATTCAGATCTCCCCTTGACTTGGCTCAAAGCAGAATCCAGGCTTCTCGTTTGATTTGTGTACAGTATGGAAGGCCCACTGTGCGCTGGACGTATCCTCGAACACACAGGTGTATTTCAATCCATCAAGCCATATCACAGGTATTAAGTAATATGTATGAATTACCAGTGTGGGATTAGTATGTGTCACATGCTTGGAGTGCAGCAGGGGGCACACAGAAATAATCCTGTCCTCCTGGGCTTCATGCTGGTGACACGGACATGTGCATCTCGGCATCTGCTCCCCTTCGGTGTGGGCCATCCTAGGAGGCTCCCCTCTGGGGCCCTGCGCCTCGTCCTCCTGGTGGTTGTGGGGGAAGGAAGCCAGCCTCTGCTGTCGGGAAACTGTGCCTTGTTTTTCTGCAGCCCCCCTCATTCGTGCACATCCCCCCTCCTCTCGGCTCGCCACCTTCTCTGAGCTTGCTCTTCCCTGAACCCTCAGAAAATTGGGGTTTGCACTACGACTCTGCTCCCCACATTTGTAGTTCCAAATGACAAAGGAAGTCTCGGTCTGGTGCCACAAATTTGGCAAACAGAGGAAGTGGAAAATGGAGCCACCACTGCACCCCCCGAGCTCTCCCCAACCCCCAGTCCAACACAAACCATGTGCTCACCTTTTGGTGACCTCGCTTTTTAGCTTCCCCTCTCAAATACATTTTTTTTTCACTATACAGTCATTTCATAATTGTCATAATTGTCCCCACAGTTTTAAATTCTTTTCCTTGGCCTCACGTGATGTGCATTTTGCTAAATGCCCATGTAGTTTATGACCACCCTGCCTCATTGCCCCTGCTTGCCCTGGAATGAGGTGCCATAATTTACTTCACGATTCCTTTATTATTGGCATTCAAGTTATTTCCAATAGTTCTCTAATATAAAAAATCCTGTGATGAGCATCTCTGTGCAGAAAGATATTTCTTCCTTACTTCAGGTTATTTCCTGAGGCCTGACTCCCAGAGGGGCAATCAGAAGACACCATTCCGCTTTTCTGCCCGTTCTCACAGATTTCTGTTTTCATGGGACTTAGTCCTGCTGCCTCAGGGACTTTTCAGCTCCTTCTGGGCTGGGGTTGCAGGAATCACACGCTCGCTTCTGGGGAGGGGGGGTGCCTTTAAACCCTGACCCTTGGCCAAGCCCGCTGGGAGTGCCCCAGTATTCATAAGGAGCTGCCTTTTCCCTGAAATTCCGCTCTCATTGCATCTAGTCAATGCTCTGTGGGTGAAATCATCAAAGTTTTGGGAGCTCACACTAAGTTTCTGGAACCTTCTGTCGCCTGACACCTGAGAGAGCCAGGAACCTCCCACTGTCCCGCCATATGCAGCACTCCCCCACCCAAGCCCCTTTTCCTCGTTCCCAGATGGGGGCTTCCGAAAACCTGCAGACCTACAGGTCAGGGTAGAGGGCTGAAGCGTCAGCGATGGGGTGTAGCCTTGTCGAGTTGCCGAGGACACTCTGGTTTGGCTCTTCCCACCTCATGTGGTTTCATGAGGGTCCTGCTGGAAAGGCTAGGAACATAAGGGGAGACGATTTGGTGAGGTTCAAAGCATTCAGAATGTCCTGGTTCCTCAAGGGAAGCGCACATGTCAGGACAAGTGCTGGGTCTGCGGTGTCCGCTCTCCCGTTGACGGGAACCAGCCATGAGAAGCAGAGCCAAGAGCTGAGGGCCCCAGAGACTCCAGTCTCTTCTCGGGCTCAGGGCCAGCATTCTGTGATATTGCTGACGAACCAGAGCCCACCACTCGCCCCACCAGAGCTAGGCATGTTCTCAAGGGGTCTCTGGGCCCCCTCACCCAGCCAGATCTGCTGGCAGAGTCCGTACCTGTGATGCTGCTGGTGGGGGGCACTGATGTGGGTGGACAGTTCTCCCCACTCAGCTCCAACATTGCACATATGCCTCCCCTTCCTCAAGCCCACCCTAGCCCTTCACCCCTTCCTTTCTGCCTATCCTTGGACTTCCACACTCCCTCCTCAGGCACTGAGCTCCAGTCCAGCAACACCTCCAACCTCCTGTTTGCATCTGGATCTTTCTTGGGTTGCTAATTCACCCACAATCAATAATTTTATTCTTTTAAAGAAATTACAGAATATTTCTAAGTGTATGCAGGGAGAGGGGAAAAGCACAGTGTGTGTCGTTTTAGATTTGATGTGTTCTGGATTTAGAAGTGCTGAATAATTCATTCCTGTTTAAAAAATAAACGTACTATCTCTATCAGGACTTGACTGGGGACTTCATAAGGAATCGGTTCCGGGCTGGGGGGCAGGGTTGTTGGGTTGGGCAGTGTGAGAAAGAAGGCAGGCACTGTGTTGGGAGAGGCTGTTCTCCTTTCTGTGGTTGGGGTGGCATGACGGTCTTGGCCATGCTTGGAGGGGGCATTGCTGGTTCTTAGAGCTTTCACCTTCCCTTGGAGAGTTTCTCTCCCCTGGCCAGTGTTCGGTCCTCTGACCCATTCCTTTCCCATTGTTCTACCCACTGCCTTCCATGTTTCCTTCCAGCCCTCCTGCTCTCTGCTCATCTATTTCTGTTTGTCCCTCTATCTACCTAACCATCTCTCCTCCCACTATCCCCCCTCCCTCCATCTGTCCATCCTCTTTCCCTTTATTTACTCATCTACTCACTCTTCCACTCATTGCCCACCTGTCCTCAGCCATCCATCCATCCGCCCATCCATCCATCCATCCATCCATCCATCCGCCCATCCATCTATCATGTCATGAGCATCTACGCGGTGCAATATATGCCTACCTGCCTTATATTCTCTTTTTTCTAATTGTTATTGTTATGTTAATCACCATACATTACATCATTAGTTTGTGATGTAGTGTTCCATGATTCATTGTTTGTGCATAACACCCAGGGCTCCATGCAGAATGTGCCCTCTTTAATACCCATCACCAGGCTAACCCATCCCCCCACCCCCCTCCCCTCTAGAACCCTCAGTTTGTTTTTCAGAGTCCATCGTCTCTCATGGTTCGTCTCCGCCTCCGATTTCCCCCCCTTCATTCTTCCCCTCCTGCTATCTTCTTTTTTTTTCTTAACATATATTGCATTATTTGTTTCAGAGGTACAGATCTGTGATTCAACAGTCTTGCACAATTCACAGCGCTCACCATAGCACATACCCTCCCCAATGTCTATCACCCAGCCACCCCATCCCTCCCACCCCACCCCCACTCCAGCAACCCTCAGTTTGTTTCATGAGATTAAGAATTCCTCATATCAGTGGGGTCATATGATACATGTCTTTTTCTGATTGACTTATTTCATTCAGCATGACACCCTCCAGTTCCATCCACGTTGTTGCAAATTACCTGCCTTATATTCCAATGAGAGATTCAGGAGAGGGAATCCCTGACAATAATACAGGTGGTCATGTCCTGTTGAGTGCCCCTCCCCCAACCAAATCAGAGCTTCTTCCCCCTGATAAATTTATATATACCATGCCTTCTTCCATAAAACTCCTTCTCTACTTCCAGTGCTTCCTGATGGGCTGGTTCACCCTAAGGCATTCGTGGTGAATAGCAGTCTATATGATACCTTTTAGATCTTCTGTTGCACACAGGGAAAGGAGGCCCAGGGAGGGAAACATGTCTGCCCCAAGTCATACAGTGAGCAGGACTCATTGTATGAGCGCTCTTGTTCTAGATTCATGCACATCAGCTCCTCGGACTCGGGAAAACTCCCAGAGCCTTTTTTTTTTTTTCTGGTGTCCGGGTTCATGTCTTCCTAACCCACAGGGAATAAGAGTTGACCTGACAGTGAGGGGTTTTTTGGGGGGGAGGAGTTGGTGTCAATTTGCACATATGTCCCTTCTTGCTCCCCTACACTCGGCCATCCCCAAAGGGCAGAAGATGGCTCTAGTTGGAGGTGATTTGTATGTGGCTCTCACCCCCTCCCCTGGGGCCAGTTCTCACCCTCAACCTGGACATCTCAGCTGGGTACTGGAACCTGAGGGGGGAGGCAGCTGATACGTGGCTGCAGTGCTGAACCTGTCAGTCAGTCAACACTGAACTGCTGGTAACTGGCTGTGGGGCTTCTTTGAGCCGTTCCTTCATCTGTACAATGGAAAACGCATGCTCACATCTGTTTCGTCAGTGTCCGGTGGCTATGGTGGGGCTCCGGGAAGGCTGTGCTTACAAACACCACGGAATATGAAGGGCAGAGGTACAGCGTTGGCACCTACTGCCTGGCGGGGTGTCCCCTCTGACTTGAGCCCCGTGTCTCCCTCTCACTTCTCCTGCCACAGGGCACCCCAGTGATCTGGGGGGGTGGGGTGAGGGGGCACAGAGCCTTAGACATGGCCCTCGGAGAGTCCAACTCTGTGGACCGTGGCCTGGGTGGGAGCGTGGCCCTGGAAGCGAGACCTGGAGAAAGCCCAGCCCGTACGTCGCACGTGAACAGCGTCCAGATGTGCCCAGTGTGGGGATGAGCTAAGCCGTGGTCACAGCTGCCGGGCTGCCCAGCTGTGCCACCTATGGGCCGTGTGGCTGTCGGGGGTCACTCCTGCTCCGGAGGGTGGGGGGCACATTCCTAGCTGGGGAGTGGGGGGGCCTCTCTGGGCTGTGACTCCACAGGGCACTCGGTGAGCCCACTCACTCGCCTGCAGTGGCAGGCCTCGTCCCCCCTCTGCTAAATCACAAACAGAAATTGAACTCGGGGTCACGCATGAAGTCATGAGTGTAAGTTTATTTTTTACATGTGGAGTGTTCTTTATTTACAGCCGAAATCCCCTGAAGATTACACTTTAAAAAGATTTAATAGTGCCGGGGTCAGATGGCGACCTCTTGCCATGCTCTAGGCAAGCAGGCAACGCTGAGGAAGAGCAAGCCTCTTTGAAGAGGCTCGGGGAGGAGGGCGGCCCGGTGTGAGGCCAGCCGGAGCTCCTGATGCTCTGCCAAGCCCCTGGGAGGGGCTGGAGCCCCTGGGGTCTGCCCTGTGGATGCGGTGGGGGGGGGACGGGGTGTCAGGAAGACTGAGGCCGGGGCAACGCGGGGAGAGCCGGGAGGAGGGAAGGAGCATGTTGATTTGGAGATGAAGCAGGGTGTCCCTTTATGCTCAAGAAAAGGGCCCTCAGGGCAGCCCGGCGAGTCCCTTTGGCTTCTTGTCGGGATTCCTCTGAGATGTGGTCACTGACAGCTTTCTGAGAAGAGGAAGGAGGGATGCCGTGCATGAGGTGGTGGCCCGGTGGGTGACACAGGTGGGCGCTCCCCTCTCTGGGACTCCTGAGACGACTTTGTGCAAGTGGCCCTTGGAAGACACACAAATTTTCTTTTTCCAGCAAAAATATTCGGCAAAAAAAACAACAACGCTTTTCCCCTTATGCAATTTCCATCTCCTGTTCACAGACAGCTTTTAGTTAGAAGATCTATTATTGCTGCTGCGAGTGTAGGATGGGGAGCGTGTGTCCTCTCTGGCGTTGGGCATGGACCTCACGCTCGGGCTCCTGGGGTTGACCCGGGACTGGGGGGACCGAGCCCACTCTCGGGCCAACCCTGCCCCAGCTGGTGCGGTCCAGCCCGTCCCGACTGCCTCTGGGAATCCAGGCTCTTCTCGGCATGCGGTTATTTTATGAGGAAAGCAGGGTGTTTTCCAGGCCTGCGTTCGATTTTCGCTTATAATTATCTCCACATAAGTCTTCAATTTGGGATTTTGAATTGGAGACACATGAACCCGGCTCTGCATGTTAAAAGATCAGTGACAAAAATCACATGATATTTGCATGCTGTAATTACTCCCTCAACCTCCTTGGCGGGCTTTGTTGGGATGTCCGACCTGCACGCAGTGCTGCGCACCCAATTTGGGGGGGCAGCTTTCGTGAACTGGGCCTGGGTCTGGGTTTTTTTGCGTTCGTGGCGAAATCCCCCTCCCTGCAGCAAGCATGGTTTTGGTTGTCCTCAGTCTCCAGGACTCTGGCCCCCCTTCTCCTGTCCATGGCATGGTTTTTCCTTTGGGCCGTGTTTGTCCCCTGCTGGGTGGAATTAGGGATCATGATGACATTTGAGGTTGGGGGGCAGGTTTGGATCACCCGATGAACTTTCCTAGAGGGGGGGCACGGCTTTGACAACACACTTGGCATCTAATGGTCAGGGGGCCGGGGGGCAGGGTCGGCCCGGGGCTCCTCAAGCCACCGTGGCTCTTGTGGAATATCAGGCCTCTCTGCCTCTCGGAGGAGGGTGGCGGTGGAACCCACTTTGCAGGGTTGGTGTGGATGAAATGAACTAATGCATAATTATTCTGGTGACCATCACTCACACATGGACTTGTCAGAGGGCGTCTCAGGCGCCTCCCCAGGGGAAGTGGGAGGCATTGGTTGGGTCCCCGCAGCCGGGGTGCCTGCAGGAGTGGGCAGAACATGCCAGGCTGGTAGAGCCTGTGTTCAGGCTGTGGCTCCCGGGGGGCAATTCTAACTCCTTCGTGGGGCCGGCATCCCGATCACAGCAAAACCTCCGCAGCCCCAATGAGGCACCGAGGAACTCCGGTGCTCTTAGGAGGGGGCTTTGTGCGACCTCGTCTGCGGGCCCCAGGCTGCTCTTGATCTGCACTCAGAGCTCACTGGGAGTTCTCCACAATGGATTACTTGGCTCTTAGTAATTGCTCACTCAATAAATGGCGATGCATTATTCGGGCCGTCCACGCAGCCGCAGCTAATCGCCCAAGTACCCTCAGAACCGTTTTATAATGCAAATAGTTATTTGTACTGCATGTGTGCTTCCGATAAAGGTCTAATCTGGTGAGTCCTCCTATAGGAGGGAGATGTTTGCTGGACCCAGTATATGCTGAAGGCGACGGACATGCCTTTCTCTGGACAAATCGTTGCATGGACATCGATGTGCAGAGGGGTTCCTTTCGGCTTTTCCTGCTGCTCTTGAAGCCAGCATCCCCAGGTGTTCGGCGTACTTTGGATCTGGTTTGGTGGCCTTTAAAAATGAGAGCGGCCATCCAGAGATACTTAGAAAATTGGCTGCTCCGATCTTGTCCTTGTGGGTTCCTCTCTCTCTCTCTCTCCTCTCCTGTCCCCCCTACAACGATAGGATGTTGGGGGCACTGTCAGGACCGAGCAACGGGAATTAAGACTGTACCAAGGGAACCCCTTTTAGATCTTAAGATGAATCTATTTTGCAGGTGTGCTTTTTAAAAGTTGGTGTGTCAAGGAGGCCAGCAACTTGGTGTGAGAGGCACCTAGCAGTGGGAAGGCCTGGGTCAGAGTGCACCTGTGGCATCTTGGTAGACAAACACCTGTCCAGAACCCCACCTGAGGGTGCAGGTCACACGACCATAAGCCAGGAGAACAGAGCCTTATTGAGAAAAGTCTGCAAGGACCGGAGCAATCAGCTTACAGGGAATATTTTGGCTTTGCAGGAATGTGGTCCTTCTTGTTGAAAAACATATCCTTTGCAGAGAAAACACGCACAATCCTAGTCCAACTTTGCCCTTTGAGTAAAAAATATGCTTAGTTGGAATTTTGGAGGTGAGGGGCCGGGCAATAGGAGCTGGGGAGGAATCTATTTCAAGCCCGTCTTGCAGAATATCTGCTTATAGACAGAAACTCGAAGGGAGTAATATTAATGGAGTTCTGTTTTGTAAAGTGGGACCAAGCAATAACAATAAAACATTTGTAAAAGTGGAAATTCAGTCACATTTAAGAGAGCACCTAATTTATGACCCTTAGAAGTACTTGTTGGAGCTGTCTTCTGGACAGACCCTGGGAGGCCCAGGGAAAAGCATACACCAAAGTTTATCAGGCTGTCTTGCTGCGTCCAGCCGCACCGTTTGGTCACTGCTGTTAAGTTCTGAGGTCGTCAGTATTTCCATGAAAGCACACACATTTTTAATGCAGATTTATGACTGTGGCAGGGTATTTTGCTCTGGGGCATAACTTAACTTACAGGGTCGGCACTTGGGGGAGAGACTTTCTCTACCAAGTTTCTGAAGAAAAATCAGAGAATCGATTTGAGTATCATTGAACCGTGCTACTCGATTTTTGAAAAGTATTGATTGAGTTGAACAGATTAAAATATTGCAAAATAGTGTGTTTTCACTGATATTTTATAATCTCATGATCCAACCCACTTTTTGTGGTGCTTCGACTGTCAAATGACAGGGGTCTTCCCCTGACAGAGCTGCTTCACTGTCCCTTTCCCGGCCTTCTTGCTCATCCTCACCCAGCTGAGAGGTCAAGTCCAGCGTCTCTGTTACTTCCTTGCATCCCTCCTCGGTCCCCGACCTCTGCAGCCTCAGGTGAGCTCCTGATATCCACCTGGCCTGTGATAGTTCCGGGCATCCCCACTGACAGTAGCAAATGGCACAGTCAGACTGGTGGCTCTTTGTGTGACTCCATGAGAGCAGAGGTGAAGCGGGCTCTCCGGGCACCGTGTTTCTCTAGGGTTTGCTCTCCAAAATGGCCACGCCGTCCTCTGTTGCTACTCACCTCCCCGGAGAAAGCAGAGCTCCTGGGGCCTTTCTCCTGCAGCCCTTGCCCAGTACAGATCCTTGGCCATTGTCTTTTCTGCCTGCAGGGGTCCCGGGAGCCCAGCCCGTCTGCCCTCAGAGAGCGGGCCCTGGGGAGCGTGCACGTACAGGTCCTCTGTTGAGCGCACGCACACCTTTCACCGCTGCCCCACTTCCTACTCCTGCCCTTCGGCTCCGTGATGGCACTGTCCTTCCCCCAAGCCTTGGCTCAAATGTCCCCTCCTCAGAAAGGCCCAGGTTGCTGGCTGTCTCTCACCCTGTTTATTCCCTCTTTAACACTTTCTTATAACCTATCAGTATCCTAATTTGGTTCTTTCCCCCCTCCCGCAAATTTAAGTCCCATGAGGGAAAGGGCTGAACGCACCTTGTTCCACGCTGTAGTCCAGCATCTAGTAGGAGGTACTCAGAGAGTCTCTGTGAAGAGAGCGTGTGCTTCCATGACACAGCCTCCTCTCCCTGGCCACAGCCCCACTTTCATCTCTAGAGGACTGTGGACCCCAGACAAAGTGTCTGGGGACTCCTCAGGCAGTACCACTTGATTCTGCACTGTCAGAGGAAGCCTCGCCGTGGGGCTGCGGAGAGCTGGGTGGATACGTGCTGGCTGCCCAGGCAGGGCTTGGCCTCTGGGGACAACGTGGCTGTGGGACCTCTGGCTAAGAGGCTCCTGTTCTTGTCCTCCTTACCTGTGCCATCTCTGGAGCTTTCTGGATCTTTCCTGGGTAAAACCTGCTCACTGTTGCGGGCCTACCCGATCCCCAGGGCAGTGTCCCATTGTCCACCTTCTGGCATTCATCTCATTCATGGCTCCCATCTAACCTGACCTGACCTCGCCCACACCCTGAGCCCTACCTCTGAAAGGTGACCTCTGACTCTGCCCTAGACACACCCCCCCCCAGCCGGACCCCACGGAGACTAACCACAGACGACCCACCTCCCCCCCAAATTAGTGGACTGTGTCTGTGTTGACATATCCATTCTCACCCTAATGATATGTTTATTTAACTGATGACTGCTGTCCTCATTAGGGACTCATTGTTGAGCCTGGAATAGTGATTATTTTTGCTGATATTCCTTCTCTGCAAAGATGATTTTTTTTAAAAAATAAAAAAACATCGCTCTTTTGGTGTGCTATGAATCCTTAATGAGGATAGTTAAATTTAAAAGAAACCCCCAAACCACCCTTCAGGTTGAAAATAGAAGTGTCTGCACAAGCAGGCTGCTAATCTGCTGATTATTGATGGACATGATTGGTGACAGACCCACAACTTCCAATAAAATGAGAGCACTGTGCGTGCACTTGAGGGTGATAGCAACCAGAAAAAGCAGCAGTTTGGCCAATTGGAAGTGAGTGCTTGGGGTTTCAGCACATTCTCCTCCCTTTATGCAGAAAGAGTCATAATTCCAATGGTTTGGGTATTGATACTGACATCCAAAATGGACCCAAAGCTGCACAATTCTTGGGGAGGGATGGAGAAAGATGTTTATAAAAGCTTATTCGTTCAGTACTCAGAAAGTCCTCGAAGGAACTTAGCAGCCCCTGAAACCTGTCTTTCTCTTTTGGGATTCTAAGCAAATTCCCATGTGGCAGGTGAGTGTTGCTTCCGCCTGTCAGATGAGGAGAGGAGGACCGTGAGAACTGGAGCAGGGTCCGGGTGTGCGGGCGTGACAGCAGGTTAGGATACGCTTCCGCAGTCATTGCGGGGAGGTCACAGCTCCCCGTGGACCCCCTGTCTCCTCATCTGTTTACTGGGCTTATTGTGCTGATGACAGCGCCGTGGGACCATCACACAGCGGCCTGACCATGGTGACGCTGTTATTCATGATGAGGACCCTGAGGTCTCTGTAGGGCATGTGGGACTAGGGGGTGACGCAAGCCGCTGAGGCCAGAGCATGGACAATTTAGCACAGGTGGGAAGGAAGTAGCCTCAGGACCCGGTCATTGGTTCCAGGCTTGGAACCAATGTGACCTTGGATATGTCACTTGACCTCTTGGAGCCTTCGTTTCTTGATCTCTCTAATAAGGCTGTTGTGGATCAAAGATGACAATGCGTGTACGGAGTTACCTCCCTCCAGGTACATGTCCTGCCTGGCCTCGCACGTGCAGCATCTCCTCTCCCCTGAGGTCCATGAGCTTCTGGAAGCCTGGCCCCACCTTGAGCCCCATTGTTTTATTGGCCACTGGATGGCCCAATGTTGAGCTGTGGTGGCTGGAGGGGACCCGTGGAGGACCAAGACACAGAATAAGCCCATGCCCTAAGCCCAGGTGGTTAGTGCACAAGCAGAAATGTTTTAAAGACCACAATCTGGGGGCAGCTCCAGTGAGGAAGATTCTGTCCATGCCCAAGGACAGACCAGGGAACTGTGCAGAAAGTGGCCCTCATAGCCTCAGGGCACGTGTTGGCTGAGAGAACATACTCCCTCCAGAGTCGGGATCCCAGAGGCCAGGGAGGAGCCCCACCAGGCACTGGGAAGGAGATGAGGTGACGCACCGACCCAGCGCTTGCTGGTGCCCGGCGGGGCCATCTTGAGGGCTGACGCCTACCCAGCTCTGACTGTCCCTACCCAATGAATCTCTCCTAAATGTGGATCCGGGAGGAGATCCGGAGGCAAAGCCATGGATGGACAAGGGAGGGGGGTGACCTGCCCAGAAGCATGGGCTGGCTGGCATAAATTGTGTCCTATACTGGTTTAGATTCCAATATGAGTATAGGGCAGGGCCTGACCATGGCAGACTGAGTCTAGCTAGAAAAATCTACTGCATGTTTATTGCTGTATTTTTCATCTGTTGTCTCTGGAAGGTGCCCTCCAGGAGGGCAGGGACCATGTCTGACCATCCACGGTTGCTTCTCTGGCGTCTGGCACATAGCAGGTGCTCAGTAAGCATTATGAATGAATGAATGAATGAATGAATGAATGAGACGCCCATGTGTGGAATGCTAATGGTGCTTGGAAGGACAAGAGAAGAGAGCACAAAGCCATGCATGAGCAGCCTTTTGGGAAAGATTATAGAAGCCATTGCTGTAGAGTTCAGAAGCTGGCAAAGGGCCCATCAGGTTTGGCCTGTCCGAGGTTTCTCTGGAGCTATGGTGCTCAATCAAGCTGACCCTCGAGTCCCAGCTGGCACCTGGAGGCAGAGAGGAGGGAGAAGGGTGTGCTTAGAAGACAGGGTGGGATGGGCAGAGGTGTGGAGGCAGGCCCGCAGGTGTGTCCGGGGGCGCACAGGTGGACTCGTGGGGTTGGAGTGAGGGTGTGTGCCCGAGCCTGGGAGGTATTGGGGACCATCTTGGAGAGGTCAGCAGAGGCCAGAACCCAGGCCGGGGAGTTCAGCTGTGACCCCTGATGTTATTTTAAGGTGGTGGCTTTTTCATATTTAATTATGAATGAAATTGCATTTGAGGATCGCAGCTGATGACGGCGTGTGGTTATGCTGTGTGGGCTGCTTTCAAAATAGCTCACCCCAAACTTCATTAGTGATTAGTTCGAGGAAAGTGCAGCCTGACCCGCCAGCATTTTTCATGCTGTCTGTATCCAAGCTGTGGGAACTCAGGGAAGGATAGCTGGTGGCTTTGCAGGTCCCTGGCTCCGTGGGTCTTGGGCTTGGAGGCTCGTCCTGGGGACCTCGGCCTCTCTTGATGGCAGCCGGGTTGTGACTCCTTTGTAATTCTGCTTTGCTCCTCGAGTTAGCCCCCTTCCCTGCCCTTGGAACTTGCCCCCTTCCCCCATAGGGAGACGGGTGAAAACCCCTGCCTGTGGCTCTGCACAGCCAGGGAAAGGCCAGGGCTGGTGCTGGACGCTCCCAGCCAGGCTGCTTGGCCCACTGAGTCGGGCCGCTGAGCCGAATGGCTGGTGCCCCCCGTCTCCCAACTTCTCCTAAATATGGTCAGTGTTTGTCGTAACTCCCACCCCTGTCTGCATGAACTGTAGATTTAGGCTTGGCCTTCCTCCTTTCTCTAGACTTAGTATAAACCCTCATGATAATCGAGATTAGCCACAGTGAGAAGTATACATGGGTTGGCAGGAGCTGCAAATCCCAAACAGCATCTCTAGCGCTTTGACGAGCATGACACACCAGGGCTTGTCCCCTTTCCTCTTCTGAAATCCCATTCTGGATCCTGGCTGGGGGTACTGCTGCAGGCCGGGATGGGGCCTCACCGGGAGTGTGCTGGCCCCTGGCAGAGCTCCCCTCTCTCCCCACCCCTGCAATTCATTGGTGGACCTCCAGAAGATCGCACATCTCTGAGCCTCATTTTCCTGGTATCTGTGTTTGGGGGATAAAGTGAATAATAGAAATTAAATATAATATTGTGCGAAGTTGAAAGGACCTGGTGACCTCGCCCGGGGCGAGTTACTGGACCTTCCTTTGCCAGCATGTCCTCCAATCTGGATGAGGGCAGTGCTGATAGCATTTCTTGGGTTGTTGTAGGGGTTCGAACCCGGGCCGTGCCAAGGGGAGCCGGCCCACGGTGAGCATTATCACGTGCTGGTGAGGATTAGTTCCCATTGTTATTGTGATTACCGTGTTATTTTCGTCGCCGTGTGACCTTGAGCATGGAGCCTCAGTTTCCCTCCGATGAGGCAGGGACGCAGCATCCACTGCAGAGTTGTGCTGACCCGTGTGGGGACGCAGGGCCTGGGGCCCGGGGCACCCGCTGAGCACGGGCTCTCTCCCTGGCCCTGCCTTCCTCCCTGCCCCAGGCTGTGAAGTTCTGTAGCTAAGTAACAACCCTGGCTGATGTGTGGCTGTTGACGGTGGTGCGTGCAGGAGAGACGCGTGTACCGCCTCCTCCTTTGGGGGACAGCTGTTTCCAGGCAGATGCCTCCCCCATGTTCTGGAGCGGTGAAGAAAGGGGAGAGCGTCCCAGATTTAAATTTGTAATGCGTGAAGAATCACGCCAACCCACAGGGCCCGCATTTGGGCCGGCGCTGCCGCAGGTGCCGAGCCGTAGGGCACGTGGGGCGGTCCGGGGTCTGGCAGGGGCTCTTGAAGCTCCAAGCACCACGGGACTCCCAGAAGAGCTGGCGGGGCCGGGGAGTGGCCGCTGACCGCTCATTCCAGGGGGGGATCTCTCTTGGTTGCTGGTCTGCTGGGCGCAGCGCGGGCGTGACACTCCCGTGGGAGGGATGCACCTATTGAGAGGAAGGAGCACGTGTGGGGAGTCAGGTCTGCTTCCCAAGGGTGCCCTCCCCGCCAAGCAGTGTGCCCTCTGGCCTCAGGGTGCGGCACCCATAGGACCTTACTCGCCCCTGGGCAGGGATCTGCTCACAGTATGCTGGCCTTACCAAGGACCTGGGTCAGGGGCTCTTGCCCATGACAGGCCTCCACAGAGTCCCTCATAGAGATGGACAAGCCCACCTTAGGGTGAGCGTGCGCCCTTGGGTGAAAGGAGGGGCATGCGTGGCCCTGGGGTGTGGAAGAGAGGTTGGAGAGGGAGACGGGGACAGGGCAGCCATGCTGACACAGGCCATTGGACCTGGGGGCGGGGGGCGGCTGTGGACTGGGAATTGTTCTTCCTTGCCTATCTGTTTGGGATTCCTACCTTGGGGTACCCCACAGTTGCAAGCTGGATGACTCCGTTGCAGGAGGTCTCCTGTGCATTTGTCACCCCAGGAAGGGAAGGCTGACTCCCAGCTAAAACCCAGCCCCTGGCTGACCGATACCCACCCTGTCCCAGCTCTGGGAGCATCTGCTCTCCTAAAGGGCAGTGGTGGGAATAGGGACATCTGGTCAAACTCTAAGCCTCTCCTGGGGTGGGGGTCAGAGACATCCCCCAGGCCCTAGGAGCTCCATATCTGGGGGAACAAGGACCAGTTCACCTTCCCAAGAAGCCCAAACCCTGTGGCCCCGTAGCTGTTATTCCTCAGATGTGGCCTCAGGGGACAAAAGTTAGGTGTTAACACATCTGGGGCAGCAGTCCCATCCCTGATGGGAACCTGCACTGGACCCAGCTTCTCCCTCCTCCTCAACTTCCTGTGGAGCAATGTCTTCAGAGCACCGGGACTGGATTCCATGCACATTCTCTTCCAGCGCTCGCCGCTTCTCAGTGCTCCCAGTGCATCGGAGACCAACCTTCCAAGCGAAGGACAGTTTTCCTCTTGCACCTGCCCAGGCATCCTCACATCCCCTTGGACCAGGGCTTGGAGCAAAGACCACAGTCTCTAAACTCTCTGGTCTCATACCTGTGTATGTACACAAAAATAAGCCTGAATGCTTTCTCATAGTGTGCAATTTGCTGTCTGTTTTTAACTTGTACATGCAAGGCTCCAAAGAAAATTCTGTGAGGAAGTCAGAGCGTATTGAGGTCGCCGATAGACAATCACCGAAAACCCTAAGGTAATGGCGGAAATGACATCCTTCATAAAACATGGGTCTCTCAGAGAGAGGGTTACTTCTGCAACAGGCACCCTGAGCGTTCGCGGTCCCTTGTCTTCTGCTGCTGCGCACTTAATTCGGTTCCAGCCATGTCAGGAAGACTTGAGGAAAAAAAAAAAAACCCCACCATTAAAGACGTGCTCTTTGTTTCTTCAGTCTGTGACCCCAGAAATCTCTTTAGCAAGCCATGGTTCAGTGAACTGGTACACAGCAGCCGTTCAGCAGTGGAAAAATCATAAAACAGATGGAAGCTTTACATTTTTGTTTAGTTTTTAAGAGCAGTTTTTATAACATCGCTTAAAACCATTCTGATGCATCATACTGTTTACACTCGAAGCTTTGTAGCTAAGATGTTTACAGTATGGAGAATGTTTTAAGATATTTTATAGTTATGATATTTGGATAATTGGCAAGGAAAAAAATAGTTTGTTGAGATTGCAGTGATGTTGGTAATCGTGAAGTAACTTATGAGTCTCAATAAATATGTCCAGTTTGGTGGAAAGTACAAACTCAGTTAAAACAAAACAACACAAGAGGGAATATCTTTTTAGTGAAATCATTTCCTTTTCTTAATCAAAAGATGACAGGCCAGGCTTTAGAACTCCCATCTGCGCGGCACCACGCCACGGCCCCGAGCGTGCTGCCTCCCCTTTTGTGATTGAGAGCAGCATCGCATCGGGCCATTGCTATTCCACATGAGTTTATGCAAACACCAAAGTGAATAAGGTTCGGTTTCAGCAGGCCACCTTAAAACAACTCCCCCCACCCCATATCTCTGTGCCCTAGAACTTGCAGAGATTGTTTTTAGTGTCAAAGAATTTATGCAGAGCTAGGGTTTGGAACTCCTTTTTTTTTTTTTAACTGCCCAAAATGGCATTAATCAAAAACAATAACTCCTTTTAACTTTTCTAAGTGCTCTAAAGGAAAGTATGAAATAATCTGTGTGTGGGCCACAAACGTGGAGAATGCAAACATTTCACAATAAACATGTTTAAATGAAAGTCCCTGGCAAGATAGTCCGAAAGATAGTACATGCTGGGTTAATTAATGCATACTCATAAAAATAAACCTCACTTTTAAGATTTGACCAATAAAAATCATTAGCATATTTGGATCAAATGACTTTATGTATACATTGAACTTCTCCACGGCAAATTGTCCTTGGAATGCCTGGAAACAGATTTCGGTTTAAAGACTGAACTCCCCTTCTATCTGCTGTTTGTGTTTCCAATACAGTGATACGATGATTTATTCAGGTTTTATCTGTTATACCTGCAATTGATCTACTGGTGATGGGATTAAATTTATCATTTTAGTTGTATAAATCATGGTTAGGTAGCCAGAAAAATGTTTAGTTGCATAAAAATTCCTATTGTTTGCTTACAACACACCACGTTTGATTTTTGCTATAATCAAATTACAATAGCACATTACTTTTACTCCCAGGATTTTTTTTTTTTTTTTTTTTTAGCCATCTTAAAGTGAATCATTTTGGCCTATCCACAAATGCTACCTTTAAAACAAGCATTTTCCTGAAATCATACATGCAAACCAATGTTGACTTTCGGGGTATGGATCAGGCAGTGTTCTGAAGTTCTGCTAAATTAGAAATCACGTGATTTTTCTAAAGCCTAATTACACTATGGAAGGTTCTGGAGTTTTGTTGTGCTTTCTGTGTAGGAAAAGACAGAATGGCCATAAAGACCTCTTGGTCTGAAGCTAACAGTAAAACTCGACTCATTTGAAAAGAACAGGCTGGAATTCATAAGCCCAGTAGGAGTTAAGTTGGGACCATCCAGACAGTGAAATTCTGAACCTAAGATAAGGCTGCACTTCAAATCCTTATGAAAATAAAAACAACCCGACACAAATTATTGAGGGAAAGACTCCAGTATGAGTTTAATTTTATCCAACTTTATTGGCAGCTTATTTTGAACTAATGTGCAATAAAATTGCCAAGCAGAACAATTCAAAGAAATGAGAAAATACATTTTTGTGGTTGTTGTTGGTTTCTTACATGGTTTGTTTTCATAAAGACTGTAGAGTGGTGAACACCTGAAGAAATGATTTGGGTTTTATCAACCATCGTGCCTGGCCAGGGAGCTGTAGGGCTGGTCCTTCCTGCTGGGATGAGCCCGTTCACAAAAGGACAGGGGCTGGTCCTCGGCTTCAGCGGGTCCCAAGGCTGCTTCCCTGGGTCTGCCCCTGCCCCCATGGGGACACATGTGGGCCCCTGGGGAAGACCTTCTATGGTAGCGTCATGCTAGCTTGCCTGGGAGCAAGACAAGTACCCGCTCCTAAGAAAGTGCCTTTCACATGACTGTTTCTGGAAAAGGGCTTACAAGTCCAAGGGATCCAGCAGATTGTAAACAGTGAAGGCTTTATACCCTCATTTTGTACCAGAGACTCAACATTGCCTATTTTAGAGAGCATGTGTTTATGCCTCCAAAATGGACCTCTGCATGTGTCGATGTTCATCCAGAAGCCTACACCTTGTGATTCCTGGGGTGGGCAAGCATCTCTCTGTAATATTCATCATAAGCTCCATTGACTGATGTGGATGAGCTTCTCAGCACCTCCCTCTCCCAGTGCAGGGGGCTGGCCCTGGGGGAGGCTCTCACTTGGGGGGGGGTGCCTGCAGGAAGGTCTTTACCCTGGGCGGGCCGGTGCCCATCTAGAGGCAAGGAGCGAGGGAGTGATGTGTATCAGGGCTGCTGACTGGGGGTCCCAGAGGAGGCCCGGAGCCTCCAGGCAATGGGATTAACACTCCAACATACATGCGTGAATTTGCCATGGCGACGGCCCCTGGTTTCTACCAGATTTTTGAGGGCGTGCCGTTCCTGTTTGTATGTGCAAAATGGATACACTTTTGTAGAGGGACACTTTGGTGTAAAAACTGGGAGATGGTGACCTATTCTTGGAGAAACCAGATGCTGCTCAGGACACAGACACACACTTCTACTCTTGAGAAAGTCTCACCCACGGATGCTGGGGTGGGTTGGGGAGGAGGCAGGAGACCGGTCACCCCCGAGTATGCCCTACGAAGTCCGCCACTTCAGGACTTTTTAAGGTAATGTGTCAGTGTGATGGTTGTGATGGTCACAAGCAGAAAATGTTGAGGAAGTGAGCCAAGGCCTTGGGTGGGACTCGGAAAGCAGGCCAAGGGGGAGGCCCAGCCCAGGGTGCTGCACCTTGGGGGCTGGGAGCTGTGCTGATGTGCACCCCTGTGCCAACTCTCAGGTCCCATCCCCCACACTCCAGGCCTTCTGCCACTTATGGGTCTCAGACCAGGACCCAACGTGCACCTCCTTTGTGTCAACCCTGGGTCTTATGTCTCAGTTACTTCTTGCTCCTCCCACCCCTCACCCCCCTCACCAGCACCTGCCACAGCCTGGAAGCTGGAGCAGAGTGGTTATTTACCAAGGCTGGGCTTGTGCTGGCCTTGGGGACTCAACTTCCCCATGGTCAGATGCTCCTTTGGAGACCTCTGGGCTCAGTCCCCAAATTATAGACGTGGAGAGTCCAGGCGTGCAGGGAAGAGACTCCAGATGTTGATAGTGGGCTAGTGGCGGGGCTGGGCGCAGACCCTGTGGTCTTGTCCCTGTGTCACTCCGCTTGTCTAGTTCTGTGGGGGACACAGGATAGATGGCCAGCTCTGTGAGATTTTCCCCCTCCTGCTGGCTTATCTTTTAGTATACTAACAATAGCAACAGCTAACTACGTGCCAGGCACGTCATCTCAATTAATTAATCATTAATTAATTATCTCACTGAATTCAACTCTTGCAACAACCTTGTAAGAGAGGTACGACTATCATCTCCATTTTACAGATCAGGAAACTGGGACTCAGCCAGGTTTTCAGGTGCTGGAATCAGAAATGTAGCAGGGGAGGGTTCAAGGCCAGGCCCCTCCCCCAAAGTTGGGGGACCTGGCCCTGCACTGTCTTCTGGCCACTGCTAGGAGATGGCATTAGATTCAACATGGCCGAGCATGTTCCTTTTTGATACAGCAGGACGTCAATTTTACATATTAAATGAGGAAAAGATACTGTTTTTTTATTTCGGGCAGTATTATATAAAATTTCCATCTGAAACAAATTGATGGAAGGAAACCTGTGAGTCAATTTCAAGAAGAATCATAACTAGGTAATGGCACAGGTGTAAGCTGATGTGGTGAGGAGAAGGGGGTACACAGGTGATGGTCAAACTGTCTCTCCTCTAGTTAATGTGGGCGGAAAGAGGAAAATGCAGTCAGTCTGCTTCGAGAAATTTCAGATAAGTTCCTGTCTTCATTCTGGGAGATGACCTCTGACAGGGTCTCATGGCCAGTTTGTTTAAGGGTATTTTGTTCTCCTAACACGTGCCTAAGGCAGAAGCGCTTCAGCCACCCACAGAAGCCGTAGATCCAAGAAGCCTGTAGTCTTCCTCAGGGCCTCTGCCTGGGTCTGAGTCTGAGTCTGCCTGCCTCAAAGGGAGCTGGCCTCCAGCATGGAATTAATGGCAGGGCTGGAAGCAGAAGAAAGGAGCTGGTGGCTAAGCAGGGCTGGAGGCATCTCTCGAGCTTTGGTGCACCGGGGCAACACCAGGTTGACTAGGTGTTGATGACCGTCCTGGGGTTGGCATGTGGTCCTGCTGACTCCCTGGCATCCAGGACATGTCTCCCCATGCAACTAACAGTAACAAACAGTTTCCTGGCCATCCGGAAGTCTCCAGTCCAATAGTTCTCAAACTGGATTCCTTGACACCCCAGAAGTTCTGAGGAGAGGTCGTGAGAGCCAAAGGAAGGGGAGGACTCAGGGGTCTCCTCTGCAGCTTTGACCATGGTCTCCCATCAGCTTGCATGTGGGAAGATTTCTTTGGAAAAGGACTGTGCTCAGAAGTGCTGAAAAATCATGATCTAGACCAAGTTCTTTGTTCTGTAGCTAGGAAACCAAGTTCCACAGAAGAGCAAAGAATTACAAAGATGAACTCTGTATAGTCATTTTAAGTAGAAAATGTCTCTATTCAGGCAGATCAGTGGAACTTGGTAGAAGACATAAAATATACACTTGAAGGGAGTCATGAGGGTTCTTACGGTCTAGTCCCCTGCCGCTAGCACATTGGGTAGAGCTGGATGTCCACCTGGGAGCAAACTCTCCACGGGCAAGGGGCCCAGAACACACAGGGCGGAACAATCTCTGACGATGATGGCTGGTAGTTGAGCGGTAACTGGTGCCAGACCCGGAGCTACACACTTTTGGATGCGTTATCCCCATTCGGTGGATGAAGCAATGGAGGCTCGGGTGATGGTGTGGCTCATCCATATCAGTGCCGGTGTGTACTGGGTCCTGGGCGAGGATGTGTGCCCCTGGTGGTTGTGGCTCCTGCCTCCTGGGAAGACTCTGTCAGTGTTGAGCAGGTGCGGGATTGCACCGGGGCAGCTGTCGCATGGTCAGACCCACCAGACCGACTTCTGTCATCCTCTGGTTTCAGCCAGGAGGCGGGAATATTTGTCTCCCTCGTGAGCCTGGGAGAGTTTGTGCAGAATCCTACTGGCTGCCCCACACAGTTCTCTGGGAGTCTGTGTTCTTTGAGAGACGGAAAGGAAGCCAAGGATGGGTCACCAAACCCCGTGACAAAGAACAAGACCTTACTTACTGTTTCTTCTCTTATATTGTCCATCAGCCCACTGGGTGGGCCTGCAGGAGCTTGTGTAGATTCTTGCTCATTAAAAAGATACCAGTGGTGTTCTTTCATCCATTCATGAGGCACTTTTCATTTACATATGCATTTTTGCATTTACACATTAATTCATACATTTATTACTTTTTAAAAACTCTTTCAGTCCTTACTTCCCTCTCCATCCATCCATTCATGCATGCTTTTCTGCATTCATTCACTTCTTCACCTATCTGTTCATGGATGCGTTAGTTCATTCATTCAACAGATCAAACACTTAGAAATGAATTTAAGCCTTTGGGGAAAGGTGGAATAGTTTAACCATGACCCCAGGTAGACCTTGGGCATCTTTCTCATCATTGGGTGTAGAGGCACATGAAGTGGGGTACATAGTGCCGGGGGCCCCAATAAGAAATCACTGGCCTATGAGAGGCACCGCTAAACCTGTCCACTGTGACTGGGGGATCCAGACACCACTTGTGTGCTGGGGTCTTTGAGGCCTCCCTCCCCAGGGCTTCCCCACTGCCTGAGAATTTATAGGGTCCCCCCAGGACCTCCTCAACAACAAGTCTTGTGACCCTGAACCATCCTTGGGCTGCTCCTGGAACGTGAGACCTGGCAGAATCCCCCACGGGGAAGGAGCAGACAGTTAGGTCCAGGAGCCAGGACTGCGGTGTGATAGGGAGGACCGGCAGCAGACAGTTAGGTCCAGGAGCCAGGACTGGGGTGTGATAGGGAGGACCGGAGGAGCTGTCTGTGCAGATGAACTCATGAGGGGCATACGTGGAGTGGGTAAGAGATGCAGGGAAGGGCATCGTGGGGATAAAAAAAAGATACCAAGGGTCCGTAGAACTAGCATTTCCTTCTCTTTCTCCACCAAGTTTCCATCCATTTTCTTTTTTAGAACTTCACAGTATCAGTGAAAGATGGGTGAAATGAATGCTACGGTGCCTGTTTCACTAGTTGAGATTCTGTATTTGGAAGCACAGAAACCGTAAAATGCAATGCGAAGATTAGGTGAGATTTCTCGCAGTAGTATTCATGTTGTCTGCAAGCCAGGCTAGGAGCGAGAGTATTTTACACTTGGACATGAAGTATTTGGGGACCGACCTGCCTCCACCAAATGGGTGATGATTAGAAAAACTTTCATGCCCGAGTTGGTGTCACGAATGGGGGTTGATTGTAGAGATGGCTTAGATGTGGACTTCTTTTGGTTATTTGCTCTCCTGCTCAGCTTTCCTTACTGTGCATGACTCCAGATGCATAGCGGTGTTTTTCCTGTTTTACAGACTGTCCTTCAAGTATCTAGCTACAAGGATCCTTTGGATAAGTAGAACGTCAACCAATGGATGGCTTCATCCATGTGGGCTTGTGTGGGGCATCTCTTGGCCCCAGAAGATGTTTTCAGCCCTTCCCACTCTATGAATACTTTCCTCACCTCAAGGAAGGTGGTTTGGGTGGCCAGCTGGAGACTCACCTGGCCTTCCTTCAGACTGTATTTAACTCCCAGGGCACCCTCCTTCCCCCAGGTACTCATGAAGCCTCACCCCAAGAAGCCAAGCCACTCACTACAAGGTGGCCTGTAGGACCTACCTATCAGAACCCTACCCACTTGAATCTCAACTCATGGCCAATTGAAAGAGTTCTTACTACCGCCGTTTCCCTAGGTAACCGAAGCGTCTCCTTGCGAAGGACTACAGGAAAAGGGAGACACACAGGCACGCAATTCCCCCTGTGCGTTGCCTTCATCCTCCATCCACCTCGGTGCCCAACCGTCCCTATGCTTATTGCTCTACTTGATTTAAAATACACAGCCATAAACACTCAGGGCAGCCAGCAGCATGGCCGGATATAATATTAATTTCCTTTCTGGTTTATTTGTGAAGGAGTCGACCATATAAATCACTTTAAGCCACTAAGACAGAAAGTGAAAATCGCAATGGAGAAGTATAGTGTGTTACCATTAAAATCAAAGAAGAATATGTGATCAATTTGAGGTTCCTAGTGTGGGTATAGTTTTGTGAACCTTGCTTTAGTATGTGAAACGCTCAGAAAGTTTTTTCCCCCCCTCTCTGTTTTAGTGGGAAGCGTTTGGGTACCTATCAGCAGCCTATCATTAGAAAGTCTGGTGTCTGCTGGACAGTCTCCTTGTAATGCCATTTTTCATGACTTGTTTAATTAACAACCATTTTTGACCTAGACTTGTTATAAAAGTGTTGCTATTCTCTCCTGCTAAATTATGTCTAATGAACATATTTGCATGTTATCTGATATAGCAATATATCATTTCAAATTTTGGCGTTTAAGCCTGCATCACTCAAAACAGCTTTTGTGGATTAGTAAGCAGGTGAAATAAAAAATCTCATTTCATATCTGACATTAATAACTTTCAGGGGGAATGAGCATTGGCATTTATGTCTGGACCAGAATCGAGCCCAATGTCCTAGAAACACAAGGGCAGCAGACAAACCTACTCACCAGATAGGAAAATAAATCATGCATAATGCAGAATTTCTACCTTACATGTTAATTAATGTGTGCAATCAATTACTGATGTTACAATATGAGAAAGAAACTGGTGGGGAATGGGGTAATAAAAAATACCTATAGATTTATCTGCTTCTTTTTTCTATTTAAACAAATAGTCTTCAAGCCTGTGAATGCTGTGTTGAGACATGCTCTGAATAATAAGCATCATAAAATCTAATCAGATTTATAAGAGGAATTGATTGTTGTGGCAGGAGGAGAGGGTGGAAAATAAGCCGAAATTTAAGTGTTAATTTTTATGCTAATCCACAGTGGCTTCATATGAAGCAATTTTGTTCTGCGCCACAAATATAAAATTGTCCCTTGCAGAGAAATGTCAGCTTGCTAGACCTGAAAGCAGTAATTTATTAGGTATGTTTCTATTAGTATGTGTCACAGTCGTTAGCAGGCTATACACACAATGGTGCTTCATACTTATCCTCCAAGTCTCAGAATGTTTCAGCTCAGTGGCTGGAACGTGGGGGCATTAATACATTATCATATGCGGGGTGGTCTGTGCCCTGTGGACAAAAGGCTATTTAATACAATTTAATGTCATTCTGAGAAGAAGTGGAAAAATAAAGACGGGGAATAAAATGGCATCTGTGTGTTTCACAGTGCACTCATGCACAAACCCTCAGTTTAAGAGGTATGACATTTTTGCCAAGAAAAAGAATAAAACTGGGGCATTTTTTTTTATAACCTGTTCCCCACTGCAGTATTTTCTAAATGCTATTAAGTGATCGATTTACACGGCCCCGTGATGATGTCATCCATAAGAAGGGGAATGCAGATGACAGCAAAATACTAGTGACAGTGACCTTGTTTCAGAATCCTTGGAACCCTGTCAGCTTTGCTTCCAGTATATGGTTTCAAAGAATGTACTTTTTGGACAATATCTAGTTACTGGGTAGTGAATTAATAGAGTTAAGGCTCTGATGCAATTCACATATAGGTCAATTACATGCACCAACATCTGCTCTGTCACTATCATTTGCATATAGCATTCATATGTTAATGATGCCTCTTTTTACTCAAGTAATATATTTAAAAAACAAGATTTGCATATCAGTTTGGATCAGTATATTACAAGCAATTTATCATTTTCTCCTTCTTGTTATGATTTTAAGAACAGTATCTTGAGTGATGGCTGCTATATTTGAGCACGGCTCTGATTTATACAAGAAACCCTTCAGTGAGAAAGCTTCCATTCTAAAGCTGCTTAAAGCCTTATAAATCAATAATGACACAGATGGACTGGTGATAATCTATTTAGAATGCCTGATAGCAAATATTGTTGTACAGATGATTAGAGTGGTAACTGTTTGAGCAGAAAGCCTCGCCTCTCTTTGTAAACGGTAAGTTTGAACAAAAAAGTGCTCGCACACAGACTTCGTGTCAGGAAATCTCCGCGCCGGGTCCGGATTGCAAAAAGGGGAGAACATGGGGGGGGGGCGGAGAACAAAGGGGCTTCCCGCGCTCCTGCCCGTATAATCATATCAATCCCCGTTTCTTTAACAAAACAGGACCTCTTAATGGAATTGTGTCTTCAGGTGCAAATAGCATTAAAAGCTGCTTCTCCGTTCCTCCTTGCCCTGATACAGCACAAGGATGGGAAAATAAAGTGGAGGTTGTCAGAAGTGGTAGCTGCTTGGAATCCTGATAAATATAAGCTTTTATTGATCTGATGAAAATGAAAGATCCCAGTGCTAGGCAGTATTTAGCTTCTTGTCTACAGCACGTCACCGGTGGCCTTGCATGGGATAGATTTTCATTCTCCTACACAGGCTTTGATTTCATCTTTAACCTTTTCAGTTGAATTTCCTTGACCTCTGCATATTGCTGTGATTTGGTGAATTTGTTACATTTCACTTTACATCATTTCTTTCTCTATTTCCTTTTGTGATAGGGAACTGGGACTCCCCTCTGGCGATCTGTCAGTGCCTGGATCAGCTACATCCTTTCTGGGGTATTTTGTTACCAGACTGACAGTCCTTAAGACAAGTATGCAGTTAAGCTGCTAAGGTAAGTCTTACGATCTTAGAACACTTTGCCCTGGACACACATCATTTCCTCCTGCTTTGTCGAGTTGACCTAACACAAATCCCAACCAAACAGCCCTTTGCTTTCTCCTCCTGGCCAGGGGCTTCCTCCCAGCCTCCCCCCACCACCCTGGTAGGTAGGACCAGTCCGCCTGGCAGGAAGTTCTGGGTGAGTGGTGGCTGGTGGGACCTTTCCCCACACGGGGAGGCCTTCCTTTGTGGTTTGGGTGTGTCTGGGGATGGGTGGGGAGGGGGAAGAAAGGAATCTGGAAAAAAGGTGACTTTCCCCTTGGAGGTTTAATTCTCTTCTAGAGTTTTCTTCTGAGATGAATCTGAGGCTTCAGTTTGCAATCCTGAGGTGCCGCTAACATATTCTGGTTCCGAGAAAGGGCCGCTGTTATTTGGAGTAGTTTTGATACAACCAAATCAAAGTGAAGATTTGAAATAGCTTTTCTGAAAGCCCAAGCTGAAGTCATAAATTATTCTGCACCATGATTCTTTCTGATAGTAAAACCATACCTCTTTGCCTGACATTGCTGAAATGTGGAAAAGTGAAAGTTAAAAATAAAATGAAACATTTAAATCTTGGCTGTTGAGAACCTCAGATAGACATCAAGGCCAGTCGATAAAGGCCCCTATCAATTAGGCTCCTACAGTTATCATCAGATTCGTTTATTAGCAATTGCACAGGTACGGGGTTCTGGCATTAAGGCTGGGAAGGGCCAGGTGAAATGCAGGGAAAGACCATAAACTGGAAAGTGAGGGTGCGGGGTGCCAAGGTGCACTTGGTGGCAGGGCCCAGGGGCTCCGTGGTGCCCCTGCCTCGTGTGATCTTACAGGAGAAAATATCTGCAGCCAAAGGGTTGGAAGTGCCCCCCCCCCTTTTTTAACCCCCTCTATTTGAGTTAGAAAGTGTTGATTTCACACCATGGTGAGTGTTTTCTCTCAGCTTCTTGGTGGGTGTATTACGTGTTAGGAGCGAGGAGCAGTGAACAGCAGCCATTGTGGCTTCCATCAGCCTCACCGGGCAGTGGGGAGGTCTGTGGAGCATCGGGTCTTCTCCAGCGATGGAGAAGCCCAAGGGCTTCCCGGCCCTGGGCTTCCAGACTGAGCTGTTTGGCTAGTTCCCTCCTCAGCATATCACAGGCAGAGCAATTTTTGGTTCCAGAGCTGTTTGGTTGGGAAAACAAGCCTGTGATTGCCAGTAAGGTTTAGAATTTGCCTGCCAGATAAGGGAATGTCTGTGAAGACTATTTTCCCTCTTGGGAGGCAAAACACAGATGGGGGAGTTAGGAGTCTTACAATATTTAGCTGCTACATTGATGGTAGGAATTCTGCCGCGTGGATGCTCACAGTTTCTGAGAGCCCCGCGGAGCATCACTGCCGAGGGCCTCAGGTAGGGGAGACAGGTGAGGCTGGCTTTCCCTGGGGGGAGCCCGTGCACCACTTCTTCTGGAACTTTCCATGCTCTGTGCCTCTTGAGTGGGAGAGGAGGCACTGCAAGGGTGCTGGCCATTTCCCTTGACCCGCCTTGGACAGGGAAGGAGAGAGAAGGCTGAGCCGCTGCCTCTGACCAGGTGGAGGGACCGAGCCGGAGGCGCTGGATTGACTTGAGCTTCTCATGTGAATGGACACAGCCCTCCTTCGGGTGGTTTCTCAGACTCTGGAGAATAGGCCACGCACCAGCCTCACCAGGTTTTCTGCCTCAGAAGCCTGCATTTTAAGGATCTGATCATCTCGGCATGCTCTGGGCCTCCTGGAAGATAAAGAACAACGACGCAATGTTGTTGGGATTGGCCATGAGAAAGCGGGGAGATTTTCCCGCCTGGAAAAGGTAAATCTTGGAATAACTTTAGGGTCATGTGCATGGAAGTAGGATTTGCAACCTTATATGCAAGAGCAAATTCTGGGCCCTGGAGACCAGGAAGGGGGACAGGTCTTAGAGACAAGCTCCTTTGTCCTGACTTCCCGCCTCAGCACCGGGGACTCTTGGGCCCTGGAGTTGGACTGTCTCTCTGAGTAGCTTGGAGCCGTGATGTGCTGGCTGGGCCACTTCTGGACTCCTGAAGGGAGCTGTCGGGACCCTTGCTTCTGTCCTTTCCACCAATGCCCTCCCCATCCTTTGAAATGGACACTTGACCTTCAAAGTGTTCTGTGAAATGCTATACAAGGGCAACTTTGGGACAACCAGACAGCCCCCACGAGGTGCCATTGCATAGAAACCCTAAGTGACCTGTCAGTAACCGAACCTCTCGCACGCATCAGAAAACAATTTAATATCCCACCATAGCATGGATTTCGGGAGCATGCTGGGCAAGGATGGGAGGCAGAGCCATGAGTTGGGGCCAGCCAGCCCTCCTCGGTGTCATCCTTCAGAAAGAGCCCAAGGCGTGCAGAGGGCAGTGGACCTCAGAGACCACGGGACCTTGCCCCCCTCTGACAGATGCGGCGGGGTCCCTCTGTGTGGGGTGGCGGGGGTGGGGTGAGGGTGCTGGCCCTGCCGGGGCTTGGGCTGTCCCGAGGCGGCCCCGTTGTCCTGGCACGGCTGCGTGAGTCAACAGCCCTCCTGCAGCAGTAATCACTTCAGCTAAATGCTGTGGGAGCGGCACTCTGGGAACACGGAGGAGGGAGGGAATAATTGTAATTTCTATGTGATAATGATGATAAGCCCTGCATATGTGTGTGGGGCTTTGCATCGTATTTGATCTTCACCAGGAGATCTCCAGGCTCATGGAGGTAAAGATCAAGATCCCCTGCAAACGCCGCCGTAGCAGCTGAATGAGGTAGTAAGGTCTCGTGTCGGCCGCGTAGCCGGAGAGAAAATGAAAATCAGAGATAATTCGGACTCTGGAGAACAGATGGGGTGGTTCCCGTCCCAGAGTTTCTTGGGATCATCTTCATGGTCGCCGTGTGGCTAGCAGGTAGCTGTTGATATTCGTTCCATTTTCCAGATGTGGAAACTGAGGGCAGAGAAGTTAAGTGGCCTCCCTCGTGTCACACAGCTGATGGATGGTGAGGGCAAGGTTTGAGCATGCGTCTTTCTGATTTTGGAGTACGGCCTTAGCCAAGACAGACAAGCTCCCGGCCCTTAAGGAGCTTCTGTTGTGGGGCTAGGAAGCAGTAAACAAGGCAACCATGGAGAAGCTGACGTCAGATAGTGATAAGGCACAATGAGGAAGATCTGGGGTGGGAGAAAGGGAGGGGAAGTGCTGTACTTGAGAGGGGTAGGTGGTGAGGAAGGCCCTCCTGAGGAAGGCACCTTGGAAGTGAGAGGGCTAAAGGACATGGAGGAGCCAGCCTGGTGACAATCTGGAGGAAGAGCATTCCCAGCAGAGGGAATGGCAAGTGCAAAGGCCCTGTGGTAAGGGAGAATTTGGCATGTCTGAGGGACAGAATATTGGCCAGTGAGGCGAGAGCACCGTGAGCTCTGGGGAGAGGGTAGGTCGGTTGGAGGGCCTGGATTGGACATGGCTTTGTAGCCATGGGGAGGAGTGCTGGCTTGGTTTTATGTCTGTGTTGCTTGTGACCAGAGCTGTGTCTTGAGAAGCCCACATTGCTACATGTGGGCATGCTCCTAGGTGCCCGAATTCTGTAAGTGACATGAACCTGCTCTTGTTTTGCCATGGCCTTTATTTTCTGCTAGAGGGATGTCCTGGTTACTTGTCTAAAGCTGGGAGTTAGGGATTGTGGGCTCTGTGGGTGCAGGAAAGGGAGCCAGCTGATCTGGGGGCTCTGCCCTCAGAGGCGACATGGGGATTCACGATAGTGCCTTGCAGCTGCTCATCTGGACCTTCCTGTGCCCCCCCCCCCCACCCCCAGCTGTGGGCTTGGGCAGAGTTGCAGGTGGAAAACTTTGGGGGCTCCCTTATCAGGGAGCCATGGTCTGCCTGAGCCCATGTGGGCCTCGGGGAGGGGCCTGCACATCCCATGCACTGCTCCAAACTGGGCTGTGAGCACTGTCTGTTAATGCTGATTCAGGGGCTGTCCGAGAACATGCAGACTGAGTTTCAGAGTTAAGATTCTTGGTGATTATAGTTTGGCCTCTTTTCCCTTGTGAGCCTGGATGCTGCCATCACAGAACCCTAGGGCTAGCAGAAACCTTTGCCATCAAAGCTACCTTGATTTTATAAGTTTAGAGACTGAGGCCCAAGGCATGTTTGTGCCCAGCCCGGCCCTCACCTGAGCACAGCCGGCTGTCCCTCAGGCCACTGTGGAAAGCGTGCGGGCCGCTCCTAGTTGATGGAGGCCGTGGCAGGGACTGGGGCTGTCTTTGTCGGTCTAGCCGCTCTCACAGCTCCTAGAAGAGTTCCTGGTACACGGAGTGGTCTGCAGTCATCTGGGGGCATTGATGGAGAGCCTCTCACCTCTGCAGTGAATAATCATTAGAATTTGTTGCACCCTGCTTTAAGCAAACTCAATTGACATGTACCAATTCCACACTGCTTTCCAAATTTCCTGGAACGCAAGGATTGCCAAGCCTAAGGCCTACTTGGGCTTGATGTATGCCAACCTTCAGGATACAAGGAGTCCAGGACCTGGCTGAGGAGTCCTGATACGTGTACAGATGACTGAGGGCTGCCCCTCAGGTATTCTTCTCGGCCCATTTTAGGGCTACAGAACCCCGAAGGTTTTGAACAAAGATCATCAATGCTGAAGCCAGCTCAGCTAGGGGAGGGCTTGGGCTCTGCCTCAGAGTGAGTTCCTGAGGACGGGGACACCTAGGGAGGATTTGGCCCGGCCTTTTACTGTGTGCCCTGGACAGGCCTCAGCTCTCTCTGAGGTGTTGTCCTAAACCCAAATGCAGGCAGGGTCTCGGTGGTAAATGCATGAAGCTGGGTGTGGACAGAGCAGGCTGGGGAGAGCGGACCCTACTGAAAGCATCCCCCAGCCCTTGCATTACAGCCACCTCTGGCTCTGGGCAGACTTTTTTGCAGGTCTTCATAGTTTTTAAGGAAAGACATTTTAAAAAAAAATCCAGTTCTTTTTTTCTTTTCTTTTTCTTCAATATTAGCAACTAATTTAAGTTTTAAAAACCTATCTGCAAATGCAAGGGTCTGTAGACTGGGCTGAGCTGCGGCCTGCACTTTGGGAGGCCCACGCTCAGCACCGAGGACAGTGGGGGCTCAGGAAGCATGGCTCGCACTCCCCCTGGGCTTCCCACAGGACAGTCCAGGCTCTGGGCAGGTACGCTCATAGGACCCACAGCACCTGCAGGTCCTCGGTCCCCTCTGTGTTCCCGTGTTGTCTTACTGCAGGGAGGCTGGGGGCAGCTCCTGGCTGCACGGGGACATTTGCTACCCAGAGGAGAGGAGAATGCATCCATTTTCTAGGGAGGGTGGTCAGGATGCCCCTTTTCCAGCCTCTACATCCCATCCCATTGGGTTCCCCTGACTCCTGAGTTATAGGGTGCCCACCCACGTCTCATATGGGGACACAGTGATGGGTGAGTTTGATTCATGCCTTCTGGGAGCACGTGATAGAACCACCCTTCCTTCCTCCTACCCATCAGAGGTGAATGGCCCCCGCCTCCTGAGCCTTGCTTGATGGGTCCTTGTGCGGGGCTGATGCACATCATGTGCTCACCTATGTTTGGGGAGGGGCAGTCCTGACCCTGCACCAAGTTGACTGGAGGCTCTGGGCTGCAACTGGATAGGGGTTGATTTGGACATGAGGTGGAAGGAAAGATGCTTTCTGTCCTGGGAGGCCACCTGGTGTGAGAACTGCTCAGCCCACCCATTGCTTGTCCCTTGCTGGTCTTGTGACTGTGCCCCTTCCATCAATGTGACCCATGTCCTCACCCCCTTGAGAGGCGAGCAGATCTGCTGAGAGGGGGCAGACTCCCATCCAGCTGCCAGGCTCCTGCCAGGGTGCTGGGAGTGAGCTTCCCTGTAGTCTAAGTGCTTGGGAAGAGGGTGGGCCAGTCTCCGGCCTCACTTCCTGTTGGCCCCAGCCTGCCTCCCTTCATCCCGTCCACATGCAACATGGAGTTTCTGTGTGTGTAATATTATTTGTTTTTATTTCTGTAATCCCTTTATTGTTTGCACAACTGCTGTCAGACTGTTGCCTGAAAGTATCACAGGATAATTGCAGAACGCCTGCATAAGTAATTTCTTATGAAATCGGGCCTTGTCTGCATATAAAATTGCTTTTCGTTGCTGCATACATGGACTTCATTATATGGAGGCTGTTTACCGGGCTCGCACCTTCCCCACAGGCCACAGAGACGGGAGGGCCTGACACCGGGAAATAAGGAAATACTATCTTTATTCTTTTTTGGTCAGAGGACATTTTTGGAGGGCGGCCGTTAGGCCCACGTGGTCAGGAGGATCCTGGCCCCGGAAGGAGCGGAGGCCTTGGGCCAGGTGGGGAGAGGACCTGGGCCAGGTGGGGAGGGGCCCCGGGCCAGGTGTGGGGGGGCCCCGGGGCAGGTGGGGAGGGGCCCCGGGGCAGGTGGGGAGGGGCCCCCCGCCAGGTGTGGGGGGGCCCTGGGCCAGGTGTGGGAGAGGACCTGGGCCAGGTGTGGGGGGGCCCCGGGCCAGGTGGGGAGGGGCCCCGGGCCAGGTGTGGGAGGGGCCCCTGGCCAGGTGGGGTCTCTTGCTGGCCCCCAGGCCTCCCAGGCCCCAGGGCAAGGCAGGCCAGCGGCTAATCCCGTGCAGGCCCAGCGGCACTTCGGCCCTCATTTCTGTGATATTAATGGTGTGTGGTAGTGAAAGAAATGTGTTTTATTCTCGAGTCTAACCCTGCTGTTATCAAAGTAACTTCCAGCTTATTAGCGACAAAGGACTTTTCTCCTCTCGGCTGCCCTGTTCGCCAGGGCTTCCTGAATTAAACTGCTGCTTCCTGTCCTTGATATGCACGACCACATCTGGGCAGCCCGATCCCAGCCCCGCTGCCTAATAACAATCACCTTCCCCTTCAGTGTCTGTTGATTGTTTCTAATTCACTCTGACAGATAGTGCCTGACAACTCGCCGGCTCTTCCCTCCCTCCGTGACCTGGAGTTACTCACAGCACTTATAGAGTCTGTCATTTTTAATATTTGATTTCATTTTAAGTTATGTGTTTTACTGAGAAGATGAAACCAAAAAAAAGGGGACTTGTAATGGAACATAAATTTAACCCTTCTTGCCACCCGGCAGCAGCCCGAGCCAGCCTCCCCCACGTCTGGGTGCCTCTTTCTCCTTCCACACAGTTCTGCAGCTGGGGCGGCTTCTCTCCTCTCCCCTCCCCTCTCCTCCCCTCCCCCCCCCTCCCCTCCCCTTCCCTCCTCTCCTCTCCTCTCCTCTGCTCTCCTCTCCCTCCCTCCCTCCCTCCCTTTCTTCCTTCTTTCTTTTTTCTGTTTGGCTTTCTTTCTTTCATTTCTGGAAACAAAAGCTTCGTGTCACATTCTTTCCCTTTAATGGCACTGGATTCGTTTATGGAGCTAAAAATGGGCTCTTTCTGCTTTGCAACCAGGTTATGATCGAAAGACCTTTCCGGAGGTTTCACTCTGGAGTGAGGGAGTCAGGGGAGAGGCCCGGAGAAGTCTGAGTGACCAGCTTCACCTGAATGGTGTCAAAATGAGCATGGGATCTTTCTTTTTGGAGATGCTTCTCTTCGTGCGAGCTGGCGGGGCAGGGAAATGCCACCTCTCCCTGGGTTTGGAACCAGCCGCTCCGAGTGGGGCAGGCCGCGGGGTTGAGGCTGGACATGTGGTTCCTTCTGCCACGTCCCTCGGCATCTGCCCCAGCAAGCGGCCTGGTAGGGCCTGCGTCCTCACGGGCGGGGCCAGTGTCCCACGTCACTTTAGGGGCCACTCCACCATGACTTTGCCTTTGTTTGCCACTAGACAAAGGCTCCTGTGTCCCTCTTGGCCCTTCAGAGGTTGAGAGCTGTGAGGCCATGCATTAGGTCAGCTTTGCAAATAGACACCACGAAATTAAAAAAAGAGGCACATTCACCCATGGCGCCTCACTTCTGCCTTGTGTGGATGTCTGTCCGTCCCTCACAGTGCAGTATGGGCAGCTAGACAAGGGGATAGGAGGGGTCTGGGTTGCATCTCAGTTAAAAAAAAATATCAACTTCACCATGACCGGCGGCCTGGTCTCCTGATGACCGAAGCTGATCCCGAGTGTGTGAGCTGTCACTGTCAGGGCCCTGCTCTTCCAGAGCCTCAGGCCAAGTGTCCCTTTGACTCTTCCAGCTGCAGCTGTGCCTGGAGCAGAGGTGTGCCAGTCCTAGGCCTGAAGCAGGCGGGTTTCCTGGTGAGCAGAGGGAGATGAGAACCTGCTTTCCAGCGTTCGCTTGTAAAGACAATCTGCTGGGGGCCACGCGACACAGGCTGGCTCTCTGGGAGGCCCCTCTGCAGGGAGCGTCAGGCTTGGCTGCCAAGATAGCAGAGGGAGCGCCATTAGGGCTGGATCCACTGCCCATGGGCAGACACTTTAGCTGCTTCCCTGCTGTTCTGCTGCTCCTGGCTCTAGGCCTGTGGACCCAGGGCTGGGGGCGGCGGCGGGGGGGGGGGGGCAGCCATGTCTGTCTTGTCCCAGCTACTTCCGGGATGACTCTGTCACTGGGGATTTTTCTTCACCCAGCCTAACCCTTCCAGAACCCTGCTTCTCCCTCTCTCTCTCAGCTCAACTGAGGGTAAACTAAGTGGAGACCATTTTCCTCTCCATGGTCCCAAGCATTCCGTCACCGTTTTCCCTCCTCCTTCTGTAAGAGGTGAGAAAGGCAAGAACAACTCTATTTGGATGGTTTTGCAGCACGGCTAGTGTATTTTGAAGTTGTTGTCTTTTGTTTCAGGCATGCTAATTAAAGTAAAGAAGGAAGATGATGCACAGAAAGTAAAGTGGGCACAAACCTTTTAACTCTATGTGGGAAATAAAGATCTGTGTATATAGTGGTGCGCTGTTGGGTAAGGACAGGATGGCTTTTCCCTGTCACTGACCCAGATGGTCTTTATGGGTCTGATAATGGGCCAGGTGGGAAGAAAAGAGGTGGAGAAAAGTATCTTGACTTCCCTTCTACCTCAGGCCTTCCCTGGCACGTGTGTGTATGTGTGTGTGTGTGTGTGTGTGTGTGTGTGTGTGTGTGTGTGTGTGTGACACAGACTGCCAAGAGTGGTTGGCAGTGATGTGATTCTTACGGTCTGGGATGATCCTCACATCTGCCTCAGCTCAGCAAAGTTGGGCTCGAAGGATCCAGAGCCATGAAGAAGAATACAGAGAGAGGCCCAGGGCCACCGTGCCCTTCTGCTTTGAGGATAGTTGAAATAGGGTTTTAAAGAAGGTTTTGTAGTTGAGGTTTAGCCTCAAGGCCAAGGCCAATTTATGCTTTTATTCCCCTTGAAATGGCCTGTTGCGCTACTATTGGTTATTGTTTTAGAGTCAGAGAGAAATTGAGAGCTGACATCAGTTGAAGACTTTGAATTGGGTTTTGTGCTGCAAGGGCCCGCCTACTCCCCAGTGAGTTGGGATAAGCCCCTGGAATTCTAGGTTGACGGGTGGAGGACGTAGTGTTTCCCATCCTGTCTCCCCTGTATTCCAGATTTTCTGTGGAGTTTGCATGGGGAACAGCATGTTCGGTTAGGATATAAACTGGGAAGACCCTTGGGGGTCCTGCTTTCCCAGGAGGTAGCGATCACCAGGGCTGCAAATTAGCATGGGCCCCAAGGACTGTCCCCAGGCATTCACTGACACTGAGCCTAGAAGGATCTGCCTATGGGGGAATAAGGCACGTCATTCTTCAGTATAGTTTGAACCAACAGATATGTGCTACCATCCGGAGCAAGGAGGGGGCAGACACAGAGGGGAAAACAGACACAGAAAGCCCTATCACAATGAGAACGTGACCAATGCCACCTCCGAGATTAAAGAGAAAGCCATGGATTCGAACTGGAAAGGAAGTGATCAGTAAGTAAGAGCAATGTGAATACTATGTTGACTACTAAGAAAGGGGCTCCTAAATGCTGTTTGTGTACTCTGGGCTTAGCACTGCATGCCTTTTTCCAAAGGGAGAAGTCAGACCCACTGGGTGGCTCAGGAAGAGCTTCAGGGAGAGCTGGTGTTGGAGCTGGGCCTTGGGGCCCCAGAAGATTGTCAGAAATAGAGGTGAGAGAGGAGCTGCTTGCAGAAGGCAGGAATTTATGCCAGATGCCTTTGCAGCTGGGGCGGGGGCTGTGGTGGGGGTGCTGAGCGCCATTCCCGGCAGAGTCGGTGGGGGAGGGAAACTGGGGACAGACTGGGAATGGGATTGGTGTTGGGGAATGACAGATAGCTCTGTTGTGTTGGAACTTAGAGTATAGATTAGCATGAGTGGAGGTGTGGGGAGGGCCTGCCGGTGAGAGAGGCTGCGTGTCAGGTCAGGGAATTTTATTGCGATGTACCCCAGAAATGGGCAGTGAAGACCGTTCACGCTATCCAAGCTGACCTAGGCGGTGGAAGCAGGGCCGGGGAGAAGGAATATACCCATCAGCCTGCTGCAGACCTGGATGTTGTTACCCTTCTCCTGGTTGGGAGTGACAGTGACCTCAGAAAGACAGGGGTAAAGCAGGGATGGTGCTAGGTTCAGGGTGTCCCAACTGTGCCCGGCTTGCCACGGTCCTGAGGCCAGGGCCATGAGCTGTCCACAGTGAGCTGGCCTTTAAAAAATAATAAAAATAATATAGAGAGGATTGCTTTTTAAAACCCCCACACTCACATCCATCAGGCTCCTACATGTTTTTCTTTGCCTACGTGTACAAAAGGTGCACTTTGGGTTGCACGGTGTGTGTGCCAATGTGCAGAGTGGGCGTGAACAATGGAACAATTAGCAGATTCATCAGTTCTTCTGCTTATACTTCGATTTCAAGAGTACGATGTTAGTTTGTTCAACTCTCTGCTCTGTGCCTTGATCACAGTGTGAAAGTGTTGGCCAAGCTTAGCTTCCTGGTCAGAGGGTCAAGACCCATGGCTTTTAAACATGCTTATGTGAAACCCAAACATTTGTGACCACTGGTGATCTTGGAATCAAGGCTCAACTTATGAAACGAACACGTAATGATCTTGTTTATTCAGGGTATAAATAGAGTTCATGCATTTAGAAATTTTTCTTCCTGATAAGGACTTTAGCCAGCATTTCTTCTTTCTGTCTCTTTGTCTCTCTCTTGTCTCTTCCCTCCTTTGTCTCTGTCCTCTCCTTTACAAGGTGGCGGGGGTGGGGCTGGTTTGCTGTTGCTTCTGTGGATGCTTCTGGAAGAGGCAGGGCCAGCCAGTGGATTTCTTCCTTGAGCACTTCCTGCTTCCTGTGCAGCTTTGGCAGATTGGGGGTGCATGCCCAGGGAGGGCCTGGTGCTCTTGGACACACCCTTGCCACTTCCATAACCCCAGGGAAGGACTATGAAGTCACATCTGCCTCTGACAGCCCAGCTGGGGACCAGAGCCAGCAGAGCAAGGCCACCTGTGGATGAGAACTTCCAGGCCCTTCAGGGCAGTGCGGGGGCAGAGTTAATGCCGAGAATGACCCCTTGGGTCTAGACCACACACTTTCATCATTCATACATCTCTTGTTTGATTTTTTTTTTTTAAGATTTTATTTATTTATTTGACAGAGAGAAAGAGAGCGCGCACAGGCGGGGGGAGGAGCAGAGGGAGAGGGACAAGCAGACTCAGCGCTGAGCACAGAGCCTGACGTGGGGCTCGATCCCATGACTCTGAGATCATGATCTGAGCCGAAATCAAGAGTTGGACACTCAACTGACTGAACCACCCCACTGCCCCTCTTTTCTGATTTTTACCATATCAAGTACAACCTGCTTGTAGACTTAATGTTTTTTTTTTAAAGGACACACTTCTTTTACTTAAATATTATATTTAGCTTTGTTCTAAATAATAATGTCTATGAAATCTCTGGTTTGGTGTGCCAGTTATATATTTTTCATAGTAAATATTGAAATAATTATATAAGTGTTAATTTTTTAAAGGAGTTTTTCTGTGTATCACCTAAAATCATCTTGCGTGTCCGAGGGGTCTGTGGTCAAGCCTTTGGGAATCACTGTGTGGCCTTGTTTGGAATGTTTGCATCCAGCCAGGTTCTTAGGACCTAGCTCAGGTTCCTTCATGGAGCCGTTGCCTCCCCCACTCCCCAGGAAGCCTCTTGCTGGTCCCTCCAGCCCCCAGAGCAAGAGTCCCTCTGATCTCAGGCCTTGCCCTCAAAATCTCCAATTGTCATTTAACCATGTACTGCTCTGCTCACATCTGACAATGCTGTGAGTGGTTACTGGGCCATGCTTTCTGACTCTTCCCTTCCAGACTGCAAGATTCTTGGGAGTAGGCACCATGCTCTTTTGTGTCAGCCAAAGTGCCTGATCACTTGAGCTGGATGGCTGTCTTTCAGTCTATCTGTCTATCCACCCATCCACCCATCCACCCATCCACCCATCCATCCATCCACCCACCCATCCATCCATCCATCCATCCATCCATCCATCCATCCATCCATCCATCCATCCAACCATTCATCCATCCACCCATCCATCCATCCATCCATCCATCCATCCATCCATCCATCCATCCATCCAACCATTCATCCATCCACCCATCCATCCATCCATCCATCCATCCATCCATCCATCCATCCATCCATCCAACCATTCATCCATCCACCCATCCATCCATCCATCCATCCATCCATCCATCCATCCATCTTCTATCTTCTATCCATCTATCTAGCCATCTATCATTTATTTCCTATCATCTCTCTATTCATCCCCCAATACCCCCATCTATTTCTATTTCTCTATCATCTGTGTCTATGAAGCTATCATTTGCCCGTGTATCTATGATCTAATCTATCATCTTTTAATTTAAACAAAACAAAGTCCCTGCTTTTGTGTAGCAGTCATTCTAGTTGGAGGAGGCGGCAATCAAGAAATAAACAAATAGAGGAAGAAACCAGAAAACGATCTGTAGGGACACATGCCATGCAGAGTATTAAAAGAAGGGGGGATCTGAGGCAAAGAGAGCAGGCCCAGCAGAGACTGAGAAGTCAGGGAAGATCCCTCTGGAGAGGTGCCATTGAGTCTGACCTCTGAAGGGCAGGTCAGAGCCTGCGAGGAGGGGGCAGCTCCTGGAGAGAGGGTCCAAGCCTATGTGGAGGCTTGGAGGCAGGGGCGGGCTTGGTGGCTTTGAGGTGCAGAGAGGAAAATCAGACAGAGGGAGGAAAATTTACTTCCAACTTTGACAAAGATGAGTTTTTCCATTTCTCACTTCCTAGGGGCAACAGCCCCTTTTCTATGTAAGAAAGTCCGACTCCTCATCTCTGAGAGCCCCTGTGTCAATTCCCTTGTGCGGGGGAAATTTGGAAGCAGTGCCATGTTGTTCCCCTGCAGGGTTGGAGGGCAGAAGGGGAGCACACCACGAAGAGGCTACCGCTGACATGCTAATATTTCATTTTAATCTTGAGTGCCAGGTTACTTTCCAAATGAAGTGTCTCAGGCAAGGCTCTAACTTACATGAAATAAAAGAGTTTAATGCTAATTAAATATCCTCTGACTACTGAAGCCATATTTATTGATGGTCTAAAAGAACATCATCGAGGTGGATGGACTTGGAACGTGTCTCCACTAGAAACCCAGCCTCCTGTCCAGGGACTCCTTTGCAATTCAGACCCCGTGTGCCCCACGCAAGGCAAAGCCCGGGACTGCGGAGTGGCCCATCTGCTTTCTCTGTCAGCTGGACGGGTCCGCACCTTTAATGTGTATTTGCTTCAGGAGGTCGGGGGTGTTGCCCACACCGCTCACTTTTAACCAGACCCCAGGAGGTGCCCACAGTGCAGGACCGGCTGCACGGCAGGGGGCGAGAGTCCAGAACATAGACCAGGGTTGAGTAAACCCTGGCCACGGGGTGTGGCGGCCATGTGTGGAGTCTCCCATGTTGCTGGTCTCACCTACCAGCTCCGCCTCCGTCCGTCCTCTGCTTCCGCCTTCCTTGGTTCCAGTCCTTCCTGTCCAGGTCGCATTGTGGCCTCTCCCCAGGCTAAGAGTCGTGGATCCCCAGGGTGGGTAAGGTCTTCCACCATTTGCCTTGTCCCTGGGTGTGTGAGCCTCATGCTTGGTCCCTTGGACCTCTGCCCCAGCCTCCTACTTCCGTGCCTCCAGGATTGCTAGATTCTCCTCCCCATGGCGGGGAGGGGCTGTGCATCCTGATCCTCTACGAGGAGGGCCGTGCATCGGGGCAGAGCTGGCTCGGGTCTCCACGTACTGGGGCCTGGAACCTGAAGCCATGTGCTTCCAGTTCACCCTCCAGCTTCCCTTTGGAGAAGTGTCTCTTGACCCTGTTTTCCCTTTCCTCTGCGTGGCACAGGCTAGGGCTGCCGAACTCTAACGCTGCAGGGGCAAGAGCATCCCCATCGATGGATGAGCTTGTGACTGCCTGGAGAATGAATGCGTGCTCTGCTGCTTGTCCATGGGAATGTGGGTCTGGTGCTGCTAGACGCTGGCATTTCTCAGGGGAAGTCAGAAATCCGAATTTCCATATGGAACTCAATGTTTGCAAGTTGGTGACTCTCAGGTGTTTTTCTTAAATCTCCGTGTGCGCCAAGTTGAGCATGTGTGTTGGGATTTGGCAAGTAAGGCTTCAAGGTGCAGGCTCTGGTGCTCACCGGCTCTGGGGGGTGATTCCAGAGATCCTGCTGGGGAGAAGTCATTGGGGTCCAAGGAGGGAGCTGGTTGAAGTGAAGGCAGTCACGTGGAAAGAGTTTCGAGGACTCAGAATCCAATCTGGAAGAGTGGGCCCTGATGTGGCCCTTAGGCCTCAGGAAATCTCACTCTTCCATACCAGCTTGTCTGCATCCGCCTATAATTAGCGTCCGAGATTCCTAAATGAACTGCCTCATCAAGTAAATTCAGCAAACTTATTGTGAAGTGTTACCATATCCTCTCCCTCCAACTGTCCACGCAGACATCCCTACCACCTTGCTTGCCTTTGCTTTTTGCAAGTGAAGCTGCTTGTGTGTGCTGTCTGGCAGCCACGCAGACATCCCATTTATGTGATCTGTAATGAGTTTATTAGGGTTTCAGTGCCTCGTTGCTATTAAGTTTTATCAGTTTCAGCTTCAAGAGCACAAGGTTAAATTTTCAATAGAGTTTTCGCAAAGTTTAAGTGGGATTGTTAAAAATATGTCCAAATGGTGGAACCGAGTATTTAGTTTGAAGATATTATTTCTGCCCACTAAAGGATTTTGATCTCTTAATTTATAAATTTAACACTTTTCTGACGCTCACAACGGCAGCACAGGGCTCGTGCTTTATTTTCGCAAACGGAACACGAATGCGTTCAGTGTAGAGGGTCCAGTGGAAGCTGCATCAAATTGAGTCTGACCCATCACGATCGTGCAGCCCCCCGTGCTGCTATCATGGTCCCGGGGTGTGATCGTGACTGGCTGTGGCTTTGACCTGGTGAATAAACATTATGAAGGAAGGGGGAGATTCACCCACAAATTACAGAAGGATGGGCTATGATATTATTGTCTCCGGTACCGGAAGATAAACAGGCTTTCCTGTTTGTACATAATAGAATATTATTTACCTGGATCCCTTCTGTAATTTTTGAGCGATTTTTTTTTTTTTTTTTTTTTTAAGGAGGAAGCCAATTGAGGAGTTTCTTCGGTGGCTGTAAGCAGAATAAAGTGCTTGCACTTTTAGGTTCAGAGAAAAAAAAACAGTCATAGGCTGAGCTGCTATTATGGAAAGTTTATTATTATTGGTATATAAGCTAGCTGGGGGTTTAAGCACAGAGCAGTTGGATAATTTAGCTAGCTCCTGGATCCAATTAAAAAAAATCTATGTTGTGTCCACAGTGGGGGATGGCCATAGCTGAGGAAGTCCTCTGTCGCCGATAGTGACACACCTGAGGCATTCTCTTGGTTATACGCAGTTTGGGACGCAGAATGCTCTAAATCCTCTCATTACTGCCTTGTGGAAGACAGACACTTCAAGCAGTTCTCCATTTATCTGAGATTACCAGTTAAACTCGTTAAAAAGCAACTATGGCTTGTTCACTCAATTGGCTGTTGGGAAGATTTCGTGTTCTTGAGCGACAGTGTGGCTTTGATTAGTGTAGTGCTATACCTTTTAGGGGAGACCTTTTCTAACTTAATTTATGACTCTGGTTGAATGGCGTCTGGGCTGGGGTATTACGTATTTCCCCAACTATTGTACCTGGTGTCAATAAAGGCGCATTTAGGGAAATCTGAAATAAAACTCCAGGGTGTTTTCGTTCTTTGGGGAAGCAATGCACCATAAACATTTTGGGCTTGAGCCAACAGCTTTCCCTGACCGTGATTGCAAATTACTGTAGTATGTATAGATTGCTGGTGGAACACTATTTGAGGAAACCTGTATTTTATAGAATGTCACTTTTATGCACAATCCAGGCAAAAGGAAAAAAAAAAAACTGATTTAGCCAGCAGACAGTATTCTCTTGAATGAGGATTCTGAAAAAAATTTACAAAAAAACAAAACAAACAAACAAAAAAACCAGGCTCTAAATAAAGGCTTTTTATTTAATCATTACTACATCAATCACCGATATCAATACTTAATAGCAACCTGATAATGTAGCCAGTAGGTGAAACAGCTATTAAAAAGTGTAAAAAAATGATTAATCAGGTGTGGGGGGGTATTCATGCTCTCCAATTATTTAATGATAAGTACCTATTTTTGAAAGTGTTTGTTTTTAATAATCGACTGTAATATTAGTTTGCAAAACTGTAATTGCTGCTTAATTTTGCATCTTCGTTCCTTTGTGCCGGGCACAAAGGTAGTATATTTCTGTAGTTATTGTTCACAGCACTCCGTGTAAAAAATCACGTTCATTTCAAGAAGCTGTTATGGTATTGATTCTGGTAAAGACTTCCATTAACTGACCAATCTAAACCTCATAAGTGATGTCAGGATAGTTATGCATTTGCTTGGTTCAAGTATTCAGCCATTATGTTAGAATGCAGGCCGTGTCTGAATATGGCTGTTAAATTATTTCTAAATACCGAACCAGAACAGCTTAACAGTTTTGCAGTTTGAGACTGACACAAAAATGACAATCTGCCACCTCTTTGTTTTTTAAATATTAACGTTGTATTGGGATAGTATTTTTGGAGTAAAAACCTGTGGCACGAGAGGATAAGTGACATAAACAAAGGCAGCTGGGCTTCATGAAATAATGGAACAATAAGGCCCTTGCAGCCGCTCTCATCACTCCAGTATGTTAATTAGCATTCTGTTGTGGCCGCAACACTGAAAACATGTAATCTGTATTGGTGTACAGTACAGCTGTGAACACACATTCTTTTTTGTGAGTCCCTGGAGTTAGCCTTGCCATTGGCATATGCGTTTGGGCCAAAAGTCAAGCCATCACCACTAAAATAGCACACTATAGCAGCAAAATGTCATTTGTCTTTTCTAATTTTTTTCTCCCCTCAATGCCACATGCTATCCAGTGATGTAATCCAGTATCACCGCATCTGTCTCCCTGCTCTGTGTTTGCAGGAGGGGATCTGGGGGCGGGGGGGGGGGGCTGGGATGCCAGTAAGCAGGAGCATGTAAAAGGCACGTGGCCCCAGGAGGGTCAAATTAAAACCTCAGTTCTTCCTCTTTGCAGTATTTGTCAAAAAAAAATATATATATATATTTAAATGCATAGATTCTTAAGTGTCATGGGCCAGAATATATTGTTCCATGTCCCTGGAGGGAGGCAGGGAGGGGCAGCTAATTCATAAGAATAAAGACTCTCAGTGAACTTTCTCATTATTTATCACCTGTATTCTGAACAAGAGTTACGGTCCTTCATGCATATAGTACCCACTTGGGGTAGGGTCTGTTCTTCCCATTTCAGAGCTGAAGATAACTGAGGCTGAAGCATGATCTGGAGGTGGCCTCTACATTTCAGGGCCTCTCTGACTGGTCATTTGAGGGAGAGGGGTTAGCACCAGTGAGCAGAGGCAGCTCGTGGCTGGGAGCAGGAACTCTGGCCTTCAGAGGCAGGACTCAGAAAAGCCCCGTCTCGGTGACCTCGCTACTCATGCGTGGCTGGCTGGGAGCCGCCCCTGGCGGGGCTGGGACATGGCTCTGGGTGCTTTGTGATGGCAGCTTTGGAGACAGGAAGGAGAACACTCTTCAGTGTTGTCACCATAGGAGCTGGACTGAGTGGCCAAAAGCTGCTTGGGTTTCTACCTGATGGACTTTGGCTTGAAAAGCGAGAATAGTTCCATTTCAATTTCCCTGTTCTTAAAGTAATTTAGCTTTCTTTGTGTGTGTGTATGTGTGGCCTCCTAGCACAGGACACTTGCACACACAAACACCACACACACACGCACACACGTGCTCACACACACATATACGTGTGCCCTTGTTCACACAGTGCATAGCGCTCTGCAAAATAATTTTGTCATCAAAAATTACATTTTCTAGTCCTTTAAATGTATTATAAATTTAAATAAGGATCATCTAGTTGTTAAAACTTTTCCTACATTTCAGCTTGATTCTATCCATCTCCCCTCTGCATCTGATCTGATTATAATGAAAAGCGATTTTTATGAAGCAACCAAACCAAACAAAAATCACCAAATCAGAAACACCCCACTTGTCTCTAAAGTAACTTTCAGATTCTTTGGGCAAAGCTTCTTGTTGTCTCTTTCTGAAAAATGAGAATGAATACTTAGCTTCCGATTTTTATTTTAATCTGCCTCAAATCTGATTACAAAATAACCCCCCCACCTCACCCCCACCTCCCCCCAAAAACACACACAGCATCTGGGTCACCATGCTGATCCAGTTTGGTTCTACTTTTGGACTGTGGAAGAATGAAATTGTTATGGCATTTGGTGATGTGAGCAACTGTCCACCCGGGAGCAGATGAGGTTAAAGGTTAATAACACTTGCTTTTTTTTTTTTTTTTTTTTTTAATTCCAGCAGAACAGGACTCTTTCCCACTCGCCTCGTCCCCATCCTGAGCCCCATGCCCAGCCTCATGGCATCTTTCCCCACACTTGCCTGGGTGAGGTAAAGCAGGGCTGACTAAGATTTCAGGTCTGTTGTTTCTCTTTTCCTAGAAATTCACCCCCCTCCTTTGGTTAACGGCTCTTTAAATATTGAAATGCCTGGAAAAACAAAACAAAATAAAATAAAATGCAGGCTGTCAAAGAGATAAGAACAACAACAACAAAAATGTTGGTATCTTTTAGAATTTGTCTTCCTAGTGGTAAAAGTATATAATTAATAGGAGAATTTTCCTCCAGATGTGGCTATACTATAATAGAGCCTTATAAATGCTACAGAAAGAAAAATTGCTTGGAACGAAGGCGTCCTCAATGAGAGCACACCTGGGTCTGACAAAGATTGCATTTAGGGACTGCTGTGCTATCACAACGCAGAGAAAGACCAAGTCTCGGGGAGCAGCTGGAGAGAAAGCCCCGGCAAATCTGCATGCAAATAGCAGCACATTGTTAACTTAATCAGATGCCGAGAGGAAAAGATGTGCCAGAACCGGGAGGATGATCTACACACACGGAGGGAGAGCGGCCTGGGCTGCCATGGGCGCTGGGCGAGGGTGGGCCCAGAGCAAGGTGCTTCCAGGCCGGGCCTGAGCCCACCCACCGCCTGCCTGTTGGCCCCAGCCTGCAGTCAGTTTATCGCAGAAAGCTTGATTTGCTCTTTGAAAAGATAGAAACGATGGAGTGTATTTCAATGGGAAGGAAGCTTTATTTTTTTATGGTGATATAGGTATGGGCATTATTTCGCCTGACTCTGTAACTCCAATTAAATAATATTTCTGCCTAAATATCTGGGTGCGTTGAAGGTAAGAAATACTGCCCCGGAGTGTATAAAGAAAGATTTTTTTTTCATTAAAAAAAAAAAAGTGTAGCTCTCTATAGATTGAAGTGCTGGGTATAAATTGTACCTTTAGAAGAAGTGGAAGACACCTGTTATTTATATTTTATATGAATATTAATGGAATATATATATTTTCAATCTCCTCCATCTTTTAGTCTAGCACCATAAAAAATAAAAAGTAATACTATTTAATCACCCACAGCTTAATAGTGCCTTAGTTGTTTACTGCCATCACACTAATTGCTCTGTACTAATGTGTTTTTCTGTGATATCCAGTAGTGCTAAGAGAACAGAGATCCATAACCAATTAAATATAGTGTTTTTTATGTTAAAAATATATCTGGTGAGGCTAGAAAGGGAACAGAAGCCGTCCTTAAGAAAGGCGCGTTGGCACACCATCTCAGTGCCCGGCAGAAGGGGCCCGCATTGCCTCTTTAGCGCAAAGACAAAGGGGGTAATTTTTTTGGCAAGAAAACAAACCCAAGGAAAACACAACAAACTGAATGTTTCCTAATATTCCCCCTCCTGCAACTCCTCGGGCTGCTTCTGTCCTCTGTCTGGCAGTGAGGGAGAGTTTGATTCGGGAGGTGGGCAGGGTGGGGCTGGCGCCCCTGCGGTGCCCGTGCGCGCGCGCGGGGTGGGGGGGAGCCCGCGGGTCGGCGGGGAGGAGCGGGGGCGCCCGCAGCCGGCACAGCGCCCGTCCGCGCGGGCAGCCCTGGCACCGGGTTCGCGGAGGAGCGGCGGCGGCGCTTCCAGGAAGAGGGAAGCGCGGGGATCGGCGGTGCGGGCGCGGCCCTGGGAAGGCGGGAGGGAGGTGCGGGGAAATGGGACCTGGCAGCGCTGGGGGCGATCCCCAAAGACGGTGGCAGTAACGGGGACGCAGGACGCCGGCACCGCCTAGGCCCGGGGTGTTTTGGTGCGCCCTCACCAGTCGGGAGCGAGAGCCGCCCGCCGCCGCCCGCCGCCTGTGTTCGTTGGCTGCGCGCCCGGGGCCTGGGGCCGCAGCCTGCCCGCAGGGCCGGCCTTCCAGCGCCGCACTTCACCCGACTGAGGGGAGATAATGGGATCAATTAGAGGCGCCATCACCGTGCCGCGACAGCTGCTGGTGCACGTAACCACTGGCGACCCCAGCGCCTGCCCCCCGCCCCCCACCTTCCGGACCCCAGCCCAGCCCGGCCTGCGTTCTCCTTGCATCCTCTGCAAGGGGAGCTGCCCCCTGGACTGCAGGGTGGCCGCCAGCCCCGGGCTGTGCAGTGTCCTTGGGCCCGAGGTCCTGTGTCCCTGTGCATGGGATACGGGCAGATGGCTGTACGTGCCCCTCTAACGGGTGTAGGTGGGAAAGTCGGTGAGCTGGACTGTGCAGGTGTGTGTGTGGGAGGAAAGCAATGGGTGTGCATTAGTGTGTGACCACACACGTGTTCATGAGTGCTTGCTTCATGAGCACACATGCGTTTATGTAAGTGCTTCTGATGGTGTGGTTATATGTGCGTGTATGTGAGAGCTCTCCGCACACATTTGCACATACATGCCTATGTGTGGGCACGTGTAAGTGCACACAAGTGTGACTGTGTGTGCACATACGCGTGCATGGCACGTGTGTTTGAGGTTTGTGCGCATGTTATGTCTGTGTGACTGATGAGTGTGGGTCATGAGTGAATGCATGTGGATGTGCATGTCTCTGTGGAGTGTGGGCCCACGGGTCTGCCTATGCCTCGCGGGCTGGGGATGGACGCCGTGGCCTTCCCTCCCTCAGGTCCTCACCCTCCAGTGGATTCTTAGAGGCGGAGTTTTCTTCGTGGGCCGGTTGTCCCTAAGACAGCGCCGAGTGCGCCGGGTCTGTGGTCCACGCCTTGGCGCCCCTCCCCCCCACCACCCTACGTACCTCCCTGGTGATGGCTCTGGGCCTCCTGAGCTCTGTCTGTGTGTCTTCTCCCCTGTGGATTTGTGTCTGTAGACTGCACCCTGGTCAGCCACTTCGGAAGGGCCCGGCTCCGGAGGCGATGCTCTGATCTGAGCACACGTGTGCCTCCCCATGCAACATACCCACCCCCCCATTACTGTTCCGCAGATAATCGTGCTGCGCTTCGCCCCCCCCCCCCCACCCAGGGCCAGGGCGGCCCAGCCCAGTTTCAATGTAGTATGTATGGAGCACCTGTTGGGTGCTCTGTGCTGGGCATTCAAGTGTCCTTTAGCCCTCAGAGGGGGCTGGGCTGCACCAAGTCTCACTCCCATATCCAGTGGGTGAGGGCCTGCAGACCGGCAGGTGGGGCGTGTCATCCTGGTAACGGCTCACAGTTAGCATTTATTGTTTTCGTGCCCGGAATGGTCTTCCTTCCTGTGCCTGTCAGCTCAACCGTGCCCTCCTCAGAAAAGTCCTCCCTGGCCCTTCTCCCCCTCCAGTGTCCCCTTACAGTCCCTCTCACCTTGCCCTGTTCTGTATCCTCATGGCTGCAAGTGCCCGCCTCCCCCAGGAAAGCCCACGCTCCCTGAAGCCTGGGGCTTGCTGGCCTGTTCCCTGCTGGGCACAGCTCCCAGCATAGTGACCAGCACACCGTGGGCCCTGGGCGAGCGGGCCAACAGATTTTAGTTGGTGGCTGCTACCTGGCCGGCCTGGGGGTCCAGGGGCCTGCCCTGTGGGCTCGAGTCCTTGGCCGCCCTGAGGTGGGGGCTCTGGAACGGGGGGTTTCTCTGAGAGACCTGATGGGGCCAGCACTGGGGTGGGAAGAAGAGAGGCTCCACATGAGAGGGCACAGCAGCAGCTCAGGGACGGGGGGACAGACTCGTTTCTCGGGGGAAGCCTGTAGCTCCTCCAGTTTCTGGATGTGGGGAGAGGCCTGCCCCTGGTTCTTGTGTGCGCCCTGCTTTCAGAAGTGGTTGTGTGGATTCTTTGGTGCTCAACCTGCTCCTGTGTCCATGCCCCTCCAACGGGGGTGGGGGGAGGCATTGGGCAGGAGAAAAGACCTTTGGACTCTAACTTCAGCCCTGTCTCTGACCTTGATGTGCCCTTGAACAAAGAATCTGACCTGCGGTGATCTGATCTCATCTTTGAGACAGCCTGACAGCGCCTATGTCCCGCTTTCTCTACACTGAAATGGAATTGGCGATCGGGGCAGACTTTGTAAAAAGAAGTAGAGCTGGGGTGCCTAGGTGGCTTCATCGATTGGGAGTCCAGACTCTTGATTTCAGCTCGGGTCATGATCTAGGGTCATGGAATCAGGCCCCACATCGGGTTCTGCACTGGGTGTGGAGCCTGCTCAAGGTTCTCTCTAAGCCTCCTCTTCTCTCTCTCTCCTCAAGAAAAAAAAAAAAAAAAAAAAAAAAAAGGAGCAGAAGGAGAAGTAGAGCTCCCTGACCCTGTCATTGTCCCCACTTTGACACCCCTTCTGATGTTCTGTGTCTTCTGACGCTCCTGACGTGACACTTGGGTCCTGAATTGGTGCAGTTTGGTTCCTTCTGACGTGGCGGGAAACTCCTGGCCCACTCTTTGAAGTTCTGCTTTAGATCCAGTCGGTCTCCCCCAGGTCCGCGCCCTGTTCCTTCCTCTTTTCATCCCCAGCCTTGGTCCTTTCTGCTCTCGGTGAGCAGCATGTAAAGGGGTGGGCATGAGGGTGCAGCTGAGAGGAGCCCACACTGATGAGCTTTCCTACCAGAAAGCAAAGAAGGAAATCTCCAGGGCCTGTTCAGAAGGCTTGTCCTTTGACCACCCACGAGGGCAAGAGTTCCTGCTCTGACGTTGTTCACTCCACCTTCCCTGCTGTTCCGAGGGCCTAGTCTGTGAGAAACACCATGCCAGATGCCAGAGGGCTATGGGCTTGGGCCAGTGTCCCATAGATCTCAAGGGACCTTGGCAGCTGCCTGGACTTCTGAATCCAGGGAGCGAGGAGTGTGTCGGGGGCTATGATTCCGGCCCCGTCAAATGCCTGGCTTGTAGGGAGCACCAATTGGAAATGATGTGTGTGCAGTTACTTTTAAACATCCAGTCAGTGTGATTTATGATATTAAGACTGTTGCTTTTATTTTTCTTTCCCAAACACCAGTTGTTTTGAAGTTTGTGTATTCTCTTGACTGGAGTTTACACAAAAGTATTGTGGGAAGATACGGATAAAACGCGGCCACTCCTCCTTTGTTAGCTGGTCAGGGGTCAGTCTACCACTTAAACGTTCCCTGTGCTGCGAGCTCCAGGCTGGGATGGGAGGGAGAGCTAGTCCGCGCTTATACCGTGTGGCATTATTACAGGCATATGGGTCCTGAGTCCCAGTGACGACCCCCAAGCCTGGCAAAATGGATTCCTGGCTTATGGCTTCTCCACGGAGCCCTCTCCAGCCTGAGCAGGCCATGTTATTTTAATTAAAGACATTGTTCAGTACTTTCTGTTGAGTTGATTCTTGTTTGAATGAAATGGAAGGAGGAGGGTGCAGGGACATGTCCTCATGGCCAGGAGAGTCTAAGAGCTGGAAAGGGTGAAGGGTGGGAGGGGCTTGGGGTGAGGACCAGAAAAGGGGGTGGGTTTGAGGGGAGACAGGGGGGTGCGCCACAGCAGGTGGGAGGAGACCCATCCGGCTGCCTGGGGTCCGGGCAGGAGGAATGAAGGAATGGGGGCAGTCACCTCAGCGGGGCAGCGGATAAGCCAGGGGGTGGGGGTAATGAAGTGACACTGAATTCAACTCCACTGGGCTGTTGTGGCGGGCCCGGGACTAGCGGTGATCTCAGTAGGCAGGCACCCCACTCGCCTTGCCCAGTTTCATTCCCACAGCAGCCTGAGGAAGGACTCCAGGGGCTCCGACCCAGACCCAGAGGGGGGAATAACTTGTCCAAGGTCACCGAGGTGGGCAGTGGTGGGGGGGGGGCAGAGCGAGGCCCATGCCACAGAGGCCCCAGCACTCTGTGCCTCCTGCACTGAGCAGCTCTGGCAGTGAGCCATGCCCAAGACCCCAAAAGTAGAAGTAAACACAAAATGTAGCCTCAGGTATTAGGGCATTCTTCAGGGAGGGCCTTTTTTCCGAAAACAGATTTTTTTTTTTTTTTTTTGCCAGCAGTCAGCCTTTTGTCCCATCTTTACGTGGCCCAATTAGGCAATTGCACCCCTAATTAGCCAGCCTAAGGCACTCCTTGTTGCCTGCATAGAAATTAGCACGTGGGCTCAAACGTTGGCAGGAAACTGTCCATTACTTTGGAGGCACGGCAGAAGTGTTGGAGATGGGCCCGACCTGTGACGGGTCGGGGCATGGAGGGCATGGCCACCCCAGCCAAGCCTGTGCACCCCCCCATCCCCCTCCCCAAGGAACATGTGGCTCAGCTCTCGGCTTCGAGGCCCCATGAGTCTGAGTTATGAGCGGCCAAAAAAAGGTGAGACATTGAGGAGTCATAAATATTAATTTTTTTAGCGCTCTATAATTCACAAGTGACTCAACTGATTTGTCTCAAACTCTGCAGGAAAACTCATCTGTGGCCTCCCGACGTGTGTGCTCTCAGACCAGAGGGAATCTTGTGCCCTCTGATGTTTAGCCTTAAGGCACCGGGGGTGGGCATCACAGAGCTCTGTCTTCCCTTAGAAGTACAGCTCCTTGAGGGTGGAGTGTGGGCCGTTTTCCAGAAAAATCATGTCTGGCTGCTTCTCAGCAGGGACCTGCCCTGCGTCCACCCAGGTGTTCAACACCTGTTTCTACGTAACCGGCACAAATCAAGCCCCTCAAAGTGATCCTGTTTCTCTTGATTAGATTAATACTTCTTTGCACCTGCTATGTGCCAGGCACTGTGCTAGGGATTGGATGCCAGGCGAGGTCTTTGTTTAAATTCTGGGCAGGGAGAGGAGTAGAGGATCAGAGGTTGCTCAGCCTATAAATACACCAACAACAGAGAAGAGGGGGTACTGTGTTGGGGAGGGGTACCTAACTTAGATGGTGCAGTCTCAAGAGGCCTCCCTGAGGAAGTGAGGTTTGACTGGAGTCTTGCAGAGTAAGATGGAGCCCCGTGTCCAGGCACAGGGAAGCTCACTGGGGCACAGGACTGGCGTGCTGTAGGGCCTGGGCCAGAGCGTCAGGGACAGGGAAGAGAGACCCAGTGAGGTGAGGCCATGGTGGAGGGTGGCCACCGTCCCATGGGCTTTGCAGGCGGGGCCAAGGTGCTAATCCCCAGGGCAGTGGGAAACCTTGAAGGGTTTGGGCAAGGTGGTGGAGTGCTCTGATCTGCATTTTGAACAGTGTGATGGGGAGTGGATGAGAGAAGATGATGGTGGGGCGCCGGGAGAGGGATAGACACGGTCTGGGTCCGTGGGGAGGTAGAGCTGACCTGACGGGTCTATACAGTCCCTTTGTTCCATCTCGTGGTCCTCCACCCCCATCCGGATATCTTGAATGTATCAAAGCATTGCTAACTAAATTTGTGGGAACAAAGAGTACTACAGGGGAAACCTGAAAATACTTCTCAGTTAAATTCTTTTGTGAGAAGACAGCAAGCCGGGAGAGAAGAATGCTTTTCTTCGTTCCCTGGCTTCAATCTCATCCAAGTGGCCATGTGAGTCAATTTGAGTCAAAGGGACCTCCTTTTGTTCACATTCTGGCTGATGTGCTTCCTCACTTCCACCCAGTTGCTATCTGCCCCTGCCCTGTGCCCACAGAGACGGCTCTGCGCTCAGGTCCCTGGCCCCGCTAGGGCTCCTGACACCATTGTCCAGGCCAGCTTTGTGGGCTGGACCCTATGTAATCCCTTACGCAGCGTGTGTGCAAAACTTCTTGCACATTTTGGCAAAGTTTCTGCAGCTGTACTGCTCAGTGTTAGCCATTCATTTCCTCCAAGACATTTGGGTGGAAAATCTACAAAACAATAATAGATCAATACATTTAAATTAGAACTTTCAAAAATTCAATAATGGTATTTACAAATTAATAAAGCACTGTAAAGAAAATATCTGCACTTCTTTATTTAGGGATACAGTTAATTTTTTCATTGATTAAACATTCTTTTGGTGGATGGGATGTGGGTAGGGAATTTTGGTTTTTTTTCCCCTAAGAAGGAAGTCCTTTGTGAAAGCTAGAAGTATCGGTGCGTTTCTGGTCGTGCGAGTACGTGGCTAATGCATCGCTCAGACAGGGATTGGCGGTGAGAGAAGGAAGTGCGGCCTGATTTGGCAGGAACTGCAAGGGGGGGGGGGGGGGCACTGGGTCACATGCAATCGAGTGGTTTTGGTGGGGCTGGAGGTAATGACAGGCATGTACATCCCTGACTTCAGAACATCGCATATGTTAAGTGCTCGCTGGGTTAAGGAAGTTTGGTGTAGGACATCGTCATTTATCAAGCCTAAATCAGGGGGCCGTTCTTCTCTGTTCGAAACAATCCCCCATGGAAATCCTCAATATTGGCCAAGCTACTCCTGTGCACCTGGAATAAAATGCCAGTTTCCTCCCTTAGAAACAATGAGTGCAAATCAGGTTTTTGGGAATGTACTTGCTACCTCAGGCAGGATAGCTGCGTGCTTGCTTGGGCCTGGGGTTTGTCCCGCTGGGACCTGGGACTGGCACCTGTGTTTTTATTGGCCACCGTGCCGGCAGGCCTGGGACCCAGCCTCAGACCCGTGTGCTCCTTCCCCCCGTGCCCATGCCTGTGCGGCTCACGCACTCACCCTTGCTTCTCTCTTCCTCCAGATGCTGATTAATGTTCATTGTGGACCGCATACTGTGCATGGATGGGGCATGGTGGTGAACAGGGGGCAAGGTCGGGACCTCCCAACAGTGAACCGTCCTAGTGGATGGCACAGCATGGGTGCCAGCTGCCTTTTCTGTCCAGTGGTCTCATGCGCCGAGCCCCGCACTGCGCGCCCTTGTGGGCCTTCAGTCATGGATGTGGATCCTGACACGGGGAGGGGGGCGACACATGCATGGAGATGGCCAAATAGTGTGGAGTGTGAAGGTCAAAGGGTCGTCTACATACAGGGCTGTGGGGGTGGGGGGAGGGAGACTGGGGGGCCCAAGGGTGTTTAGAGAAGGGGAGCTCCCAGCTGGAGGTGGGAGAAGAAGGAAAGGGCCTCAGAGGGGCTGGAACAGCAGGAGGCAAGGGAACAGCAGGAGCGAAGGGAAGGGGGTTGGGTTTGGTGACCACGCGGTGGAGGAGGGGAGCGATTATAGTGGGTGGTGACTAGAGGGGGCAGGGGCGGCTTGCCTGGGGCACCAGCTGCCCTGGGAAGCAGTACCAGTCCGGGGGAGGGGCCAGTGCCCTGCCGGGTGCCTGGATAGCTGTTGCTGTGGGCTGGAAGCGGGCCAGTAGCCTGGCCGTGGAGCCGGATTCCTCCTCCTCCTCTGGCCATTCGTGGCTCTGTTCTGTTGCGCTGTCGTCCTCAGTCTCCCCACCCCCGCTACCAGCTGTTTGCTCTTCTGAATGCAGGGGTGGCTCCTTGTTACCTGCAAGATAGAGTTCTATGCTCTGCGCTTGGCATTCAAGGCCTCTCTGCACCAAGCCTCAGTGAGCATCTTCAGCCTCCTGCTGGGATCTAACGCGGCAAGCTGCCTTCTCCCTGGGTATGAGCACGCCACACACTGTCCACCCCACCCCTGGGCTTACGGAACTCCTTCTGCGGTTCTGCCACCCACTTCTCCCCAACCTTTCAGACTCAGCTGTTCAGGCTCATGTGCAGTTTCACCTCCACCGTGAGCCTCCCCTGTCGTCTGAACTCAGCTTTGTAGGTGGTACCTTGGGATACCTTTTGTGTTGTTGCTTTATATGCCTGGCTGCGTGAAGCCACGGGCCCCATAGAGCAGCATGTTCTTGTGGGACCCTCGTGGAAATGCCCGAAGGAAGGAAGGAATGAACGGCAGTGCCTCCAGGTCACTGAACTGGCAGATGGTGTTCGGAGATCACGTAGACGGCTGGTGTTGCATCTGAGGGCCCCCCACTACCTGGCCCCGTCCTGCCTTCCCTTCTTCATCTCACATGACATTCTTCCATCCCCCCCCTCCTCTGTGACACCTCTTTTCTATGTCCTGGAGCACCTTGCCATTCCTCAGCTAGCCTGACCCTTGAGTTCTCTATGCCTTTCCTTGTCTTAGAAAGCCAGCCACTTATCCTTCTTCCTCCCCCCTCCAGAAAATTCTTCTCCATCCTCCCCAATCCCACTGGAAAGTGATTACCCTGTGAAAGCTCTTTCGGCCCTGAGCAGAGTTAGCCCTCCTTTAGCTGAACACACTGTAGTCTGCCTTGCCTGCCTCTTGTCTCTCCTGACACACAGTAGGTCCCTAGTCCGTGTTTGCTGATATTCATATCTGTAGAGACCAAGAGCAGTGCCTGGCACACAGCTGGGGCCATAGGTGTTAGGTACTTATTTTTAGGCTCTTGGGAACAGGTTTTGGTGGAAGAAATGTGGAAATTCCTCCTGCACCTCATGGAACAGTTCTATCCCAGAGGAGTGGTGACAGGGCTTGCGTGCGGGTCCGAGGTGTGTACAGCAGGGGACTGGATCTGAGGACTTATCCAAAGTCACACTCTATCAGCCATTTTGAAGATAGCATGTTGACATCTGCATGTTAAGTTTCCGATAAAAAGATGCTAGAGGAAGCGGGCGTCGGTCCTTGGGATGGTGTCAGAGGGAAGCCCGAGCATAACCTGAATGCGGGAGAAGGCAGGCGCTTAGCTGTGAGCTGCTGAGCGGGATGGAGCTTGCCAAGCTGGGAAGGGACGGTCGCTGGTCTGGGCTGGGGCCCGGCTTTGAGTCATGCCCCGCACAGTCGAGGCTGAGGTCGCGCAGCCCCTGGTTGCTGCGATCAGGGCCCGGAAGACCTCGCTGAGCCCGGCTGGTGTAGGGAGATGCTTGAGAGATGCCCGCTCCCTGCCCTCCCGTGGCGGATGGCGGTGAGGGACCCACTGCTTCTTTCCAAACCATTTATTGCCACTTACCACAGGCTTGGTTTACATCTGCTGCTGAGAGCAGAGCGCTCCCAATTTGGAAGCCGTGGAGGCCGTTTTTCACCCACACTGACATAAGCCATGACTCTCGAAGCTGATGACACACTCCAGATAAGGTCAAATGCTCACAGAAAGGGACATTTGTTGCCTCTGTTGCTTAATCCCTGTTTGCAGAGAAGCTGCAGACACTAGTGGCTGGTGGGATGGGTCGTCCTTGTCCTTGGGGGGGCCTGTCTGGAGGGCATGGCCCCCTCCACCTTATGCTCACATGGACCCTCCTTGTCTGCCGGTCTGGGCCATGGGCCAGAGGCCCCACACACCCAGCCTAGAGGAGGGGTGTGGGGCCAGGAGGGGTGAGTGGGGAGGCCGGGCACTGGCCTGGGGTGGGCAGGCTGGTCAGTAGGCCATACTCCTTGGGACCCCGTTCGTCCTCCCGAATCCTCCCCCCGCCGCCTGGTGGCCCTCAGATTCCAAAGCCTCCGAGGCTGTGAGAAGGCTCTTTCGGCCAGGAAGTGGTGGCCGTGGGCAGATGAGGACAGGGAAGCAGCTGTAAGACTTACGGTGGAGGGCGTGGGGTGTGAATTAGAGCCCAGTGTGGTGGTCTCTTTTGTTTAACCCGAGTTAAGACACACGAGCCGACAGACCACCGCACCAGGGACCTCGGTGCAAATGTACGTGTAGCTTTCCTCTCCGAGGACTGGGGGTAGAAATCATCATGTGACTTTGCATGTCGAGTGAAAGCTCCCTACAATTGTGGGTGCTCAGTGGGGACAGGCAGGTGTCCTGGGGCGCCCACCAGAAGCCTTGGTGGGGGGTCCCTGGTCTTCAGGCCACTGTGACCATCCCCACAGTGCTTCTGCTAAGCCCACACGGCCCACTTGGCAGCTGGGGTTTCCAGGCCACAGTGTCCGGGCGTCTGGTTGTGGCTTCCAGTTGTGGCCTCTCAGGGTTTTTGCCACCTAGGGTGTGGCATGAGGGTAGGCACCGTCCCTGACACCCTCGGGCTCCTCCCAGATCCCTCCCTTCCTCCCTCGTGACCTGTGGCAGGGCCGCCCCAGCTCCTTCACCGCAGGGAACAATCCAGCTAAATGAGTCTGAACGTGCAAGGTGAGGGTGCTGTCATCTAGAGACACAGTGCCATGCTTTCCAGGGTCTTTCAGGGTTGGGTTGGAGTGGAAGATGTATTTTTTTTGCCGGGCTCGTCCATGGTAGCTAATGCGAAGACAAAGTTTCATTTATGGATTTCCGCTGCATCCCAGGATTACAGTCTTGTGATGGGCCCTGCAGCCCCCACTAGGACAGCGGGACATTTATGCAGGACTGACTGACTGCAGGGGGTCCATGTCCTGGAAGTCACCCCTTGGAAGCAGCAGCGACCCCTTCAGGAGGCCTGAGGGCTGGATGGGGTGGTCCTGTGGAGAGGAGGGAGTCTCCCAGCCCCTCCCACCGGGAAGCTGGAACCCGGGACTGTGTGTGGGCCCCTCCGTCTCCCTTCCTCTGGTGTGGGACCACCCAGCGTGGGGTCCCACTCTACACATATTGCTTGTGACTCTGCAGGGTCTCGGCCTGCTTTTGTGACTCCCAAGTGGGGGGTGGGTTTGTACAGGTCTTCCACGCAAAGGGATTTTTCAGAAGGTCACTGTGTGGTTGGTGATACTTGGAACCTTTTGGGAAGGGCTTCCATGGAGTGGGAGCGTCTGTTCAGAGGGTGATCCCAGGGCCCCTGCTGGATCTGGGTATCATAGGCCGGGGTCCTGCCCTTCCTCTACTCTGGGCACAAGATCATTGTAAAGAAAATTACCTTTGGCCCAAGGTGCGCGTTTCCCACAGGTGGTCTTTTGTCTCCTCCATACTCCCCAGCTCAGAAATCTCTTACCAGATTTGTCCCCAGGGGCTATATTATGGGGACATTCATCATGGACCAGATCTATGCCTTTCTCACCAATGGGGAAGTTCCAGACTGGGCTAAGCCGGGCATAGGACTGGACCCATCCAGAGGTGCTGGCTCAGTACCTGTCCTTTGGGTAAAGAAGAGATAATGCCCTTGGCTTCTGAATCCTGGTGGACCCCTCCCTCATTTTTGCCCTGCCCGCAGGGGTCCTGCTGGCTCACAGGGACAGCAGATAGCTGCTGTTGGCTCCTCCGGCTCCCGTCTTCTTCTAGAAGGACCATTTGGCTGCCAAGTGCATTGTTGTGACATTTTCCAAGTTGAGCTGTAAAGGTCTCTGGAAGAAGATGTTTCCAGCAGAACTGGAGAGGAAACAAGGCTGGCCAGGCCTTGTGGCAATGCTACATTTTCCCTGAAATTTCCCAAATGGCTGCCGAAGTCCCCACGCCCCTGTGCATACCGCCTCCTTCCCTGGGAGGTCTCCCCAGACATCTCGCTCGGGACCTCAGGGACGTTCAAGGATAGACCTATGTCACTGGGGCACTTGCCCTGCAGGGGAAAGTTTACTCCTCACTAAGCGTTTACTGTCCACTGAATCCATTTCCTCTGGGCTCCTGAGCGGCTGCTGAGACGGTCGAGCAGCAAGAAGAAAATCCTGCTAATTCGCTTTTCTCTTTACTTTAATCTTCAGTTCAGCTGTCCTTAGTATACATTGGAACTTATAAAAACTGCTAGGGACTTCCCTTCTCTCCCCTTTAATAAGCTCTCAAACCAAAAAGGGTTTGGGAAAGAAGAAAGCGTGAGCCAGTAAGAGCGAGGGCGGGAAACAAAACTTCGAGGGGCACAGGGCACGGCGGCGGCTTCGCAGAGTTTGCGGTGCCAGTGAGCGGAGGACGCCGGGGGTGTCCCGAGGCTACAAACTCCCACAGCCCCTGACATGGGGCCCCCTGGCTGTTCCCAACTCACCAGTCAGGCTCATCGAAAGAATCTTACATCCTCCAGCAGAGCTGAGGTCTGAGGGGGCTCTCGTGCTTCCAAACCCCCTGGGCTTGCGGTGTCCTTCCTGCTTTTAAAAAAATACCCATGCATTGCAGAGCCAGAGATCCCCATGGGTAGGACAGGCGGCAGGCAGACCTGTGCATTTTCCAGAGGATTCTAATTGAGGCACGGGGAAACTTGCCTGTCCTCCCCCCCACCCTATGCTTACATTCGGCCCCCTTTAGCACCCGTGTGGCTTCTGGGCCACTTGGAGCACCCATCTCCATGTCAGAAGAAACAGAAATCCTGGCTTGTGAGTTAAGTCAGCCTCTCAACAGAGCACTTTATCAACCTCCGGCACTGCATGCCCTTGAGCACTGGCAGTATGAATATTTATTCACCAGGGACCAAGTTTCCCCTCTAGAGGCGCATGCTCTGGGCCTGGAGTCCCTCTCAGCATTAGCCAGAAACAGAGATCTGAGCCACTGCCCGTGCGTGTACCTGGACAGGTCATACCCGGAGTCCCTCCCCTGAGAGCTGGAGGAAGTACAAGCTTTATGGCCCCTGAGCGGCCTCTGTCTCTGATCCCAGGTGCAGAGGACGGTCCCTGGCCCCACATCGGTTCCAGGAGTCTCCACTCGGTGCTGCCTGTCCTCAGTGCTTAATGTAAAGACGAGAAAGCCCAGCTTCAGACCAGATCTGAAGATCAAGAGAAAGAGGGAAAAAGGTAAAGGAACTCAGAAAAACAAGAAGCAACAACAACACCACCAAAAATCCCCACACGTTGTAATTCACTCAGACACTGGATCTTCAGCCAAACTCTCCCTTGTTCTGGTTTCAAGTCTGGCACTCCTCCTGGAGCTTAGAATGTAATTGTCTCTCAAACTGCCAGCACTGTAACCTTAAACCTCGTAATTGTGCCCCAGGACAAATCAGTATGAATTTAGCTGATGTGGCTTATCTTATAAATCCTGTGTTCTCCCTCGGGCCTCTACTTGGTTGAGGGTTTCCCAAGAAGGTGTCTGCCAGGAGAGACAAGTGACCATGCACTGGTTCTATCAGAGGTTCTCGGCTGTCTGGAAGCTGGGGAGGGAGGCTCAGGCTCCCTGCCATCGCGGAGATGGGGGCATGTTCCCACTTTCTTAGCTCTCGGCCACCCCCATGCTCTTGGGAATTCGAGTCTTCCCTTGGGGAGCCCCTGGGCCCCTATGGGTGTCATCCAGAATTTGCGAGGAAACCATATAGAAACCACAAATCCACAGAGGCGGGGGAGGTGGGGGCAGAAAGATTTTGCGGTCAAATCTAAAATATAAATGGAGGGTAGAAGCAGCCCCCACAGGGATTTCATTAAGGAGACCACAGAATTTAGCCTTAGGAAGTCCACACCCATGTGGAGACCGTGCAAGGTCCCATCGCAAGGGGAGCAGAGAATGTGGGGAAGCCCAGGATATAGAATTGCTGCCTGAAGCCGTGGCCACGGGTAATTAGCGGTGGTTACCTGGTTACTCTGTGATGCCACCCAGCCCCCGTGCCTCCCAGCGGAGCCCGCATAACACGGCCTTTCCCCAGCCAGCCCTCTGCACTCTGTGAGATCTCCCGTTTTTCTAGGTGTCTCTGTTCTTACAAGAACGTCAGCTAACTGTCTTAAGTGAGCTGAAATTAAACTCGCAGAGAGTTGTAAGTGCTGTTTTCTTTCTAGAGATGAAAATTGCACTAGGAGTGACTTCATTTGATGACATCACATTATGGCGGAAGGACGGAGAGGACTGTGGGACAAAATCGTAATGAACTATTTTTCCTCCGTCCTGAAAATTAGTGCATGGTTAGATCAAAATATGACAGGGTAGCTGCTCATTTAATTCTTTTTTTTTTTAAGATTCTATTTATTTATTTGAGAGAGAGAATGAGAGAGAGAGAGAGAGAGCATGAGAGGGCGGAGGGTCAGAGGGAGAGGCACACTCCCCGCTGAGCAGGGAGCCCGATGCGGGACTCGATCCCGGGACTCCAGGATCATGACCTGAGCCAAAGGCAGTCACCTAACCGACTGAGCCACCCAGGAGCCCCTGCTCCTTTAATTCTTAAATTGCTTGGTGACTTGGAATCAAAACCACTGTGGTAGTTATGTAACATTGTGTGAATGCTGGACACCCATGGGCATTTGGAAACCATTTTGGTATTATCTGTATGACACAATGTGGTAGGTTAATTCATTTATGCAGTCGGCAGGTACATATGACACCTATGGTGTGAAGCTGTCCCTGGGGAAAAGTGGTGTGTGGGAGGGAGTCATATCAGCTGTAAGTGCTGAGTAAGGGGGCAGTTCTGAGGATCACACAGCCCACCACTCGCTCCCTCCTTCATTCAACAATCATATATGGAACTTCATTGCTAGGCTCAGGTTCCTGCTCACACCACGTTCACAGTTTATTAGGGAGCAAGCTCTGAGAACAACTTTCATGATAAATATACAGGTGGGACATGAGAAACACAAGCAAGGGCATCAGGGAAGAGGGTTCAGGTCTTTCATTCATTCATTCATTCATATGCTCACTCAGTAATTCATTCATCCCCAAAGCTTTTGTTGGAGACTTACTATCCACAGGGGATATGATAATGAGCAAAAACAGAGTCCATCCCTGTCTTTGTGGAGCCTTTAGTTTGGAGGGAGGGACTTATATTCATTTAGAAAATCACATGAACAAATACAAAATCACAACTCTGACAAGTGCCTTAGGGAGAGGTACCTGGATCTCTCAGAACCTCTGGCAAAGTGTAATCTCAGCAACCTCCGTGGGGGTTGGATAGGCACAGCACAGGGAAGAGCATTCCTGACAGAGGGCACAGCAAATGCAAAGGCCCTGTGGCATAGGGACCTTGGTGAATCTGAGGACTGGAAGGTGGGCGGTGGGGCTGGGGCAGAGGGGAAGGGAAGTTGTGAGCTGGGCGGGAGAGAGAGAGGTGAGGCCAGACCACATAGGCCTTGTGGGTGTGTTAAGGCTTTCAGCCTCTATCTGAAAAGCAACTGGTGGCTTTTATGCAATGGGAAGAATTGTTTAAGGGCTCATGTGGGTAGGATGGATGCAGGGAGACCAGCAGAAGAATGTGTGGTGGTGGTTTGGGTAGGGTGGCGGTGAAGGAGACGGAGAGGAAACAGAAGGAAACCCCCTGTGGGGAGAAAAGCCTTTGGTTCTGAGGGTGAGGCCAAGGAAGAGCCTGCCAGGAGAGCTGGCCAGGGCAGGAGAGCCAGGCCGGGGGAGGGCTCGGGCAGATGAGAACACGGCAGATCAGCTCAGCTCAGCCAGTGGCACCGGGTGACCCCGGCTGGAGGTCAGCGCGCAGAGCAAGGGCCCTTTACACACCAGACACCCTTGGATATCGATCTTATTGGCGGCCGGGACCTTCCCTTAAAGGACTTCAATTTCCTCCTTTGTGTATTAAAGGATTATTTATATTTTCTGAAGCTGGTCCAACAGGTGTGCCCACCTATTGCCTACTTATCTATTATGAACCTGTACAAATTGGGTAATTGTGTGTGCAAATGGGTAGTTAGGTGTTTAACTACCAATAGGTGTATGTGTAGGTGTGTAATTACTGGATTTGCATTTGTAAAAGCTCATTTCCTTAAACAACTCTCTTCCCACCCCTACTTCTCTGCCACCTCCCTGCCCCCCAGCGCACATGTACCCAGGTGTGTGGCACGGCCAGGTGTATCCCTCCCATCTGCTCCAGGACAGGGGAGGAAGCCTCCCCAGCGGCCCTCCCCGGTGCCCCTGTGCACCACCACCCCCTCCCAACCATAGAAAGGAAAACGGTGTCATCTCCTCTTCTTCTGTTTCGGGGGGCGATTGTTTGCTCTGCCTGTCAACAGTACCGTCTGCAAAGTACCTGGGAGAAGTTGCTTCTCTACCTTCCCAAGCGAGAATCACCACCCGTGAATGGCCCGGACTTGTGCGTGGTGGTGCTGGAGAGACTGTGGCTTGGGGAAAGGCACTGGCTTTGGTGTCGCACACATCTGGGGCTCAGCTCAACTGCTCATGGGCCCTGCTACCCCTGTGGATAAAGGTAAAGCACATAAAGAGTTTAGTGCCTGCTTGCAAAGTTGGCTGCCAATGAGATTGATATTTGTGTTGAGGCATCATTTAACCAAGGGTGGAGCCAGTCCTAGGCCTTCTGCCGTGTATGGAAGGGACAAACCTTAGGCGAACCCTAACTGCTGCCAATTTTCATGTCATCTGTGGTACAATATTAATAAAAATGATTTTTTTTTAAAGGAGCTAACATGGGACAGGTACTTTATGACCCTACAATCATGGAGTCTAAAAAACCAACAAATCGCCACTTTGGGAAACCATAAAGGGAATATCAAGTAACTGAGACATAAAAGTGGCAATTTCTTTTCTCAGTTTGCAACCTCTACAATAAAATACCTGAGATGCACATTTGGTTTGGGACGGGCAGGTTGTGGTTTAAGGCTGAGACCCAGTCCTGTTGGTGGATGCAGACCATTGACCCTGACCTGCCACAGTTGCTGGTCATGATTTGGCCTGTGGGGGGCGCCTGGGTGGCTCAGTGGGTTAAGTGTCTGCCTTCAGCTCTGGTCCTGATTTGGAGTCCTGCGATCGAGCCCTGTGTCGAGGGCTCCCTGCTTCTCCCTCTCCCTCTGCCCCTCCCCCCAACCCTCTGCCCCTCCTCCCATGCTCTCTCTGTCTCTCTCAAATAAATAAATAAAATCTTTAAAAAAAATAAAAAGAATTCGTCCTGTGGGAAGATGGCCCAGGGTCACCCAGACCTTTGGTTGATGTCCCTGAGGAGAGCTGCTCCTTCCCAGGACCCCCTGCTGGGATGAGTCCCTGTGTCCCCCTCCGTGCTGCTGGTGATCAGGTTTTAGCACCGTGTTCTTTCTTGACATGAAACTTTGCCTCGGCCATGGTGAAATGCCTCTGCATTTTGCGGAGTCTCAGACACAGGAAAGGATCCACCTTTCCATTTCTGCTTAGTAGGGGCTTTTTATTCCTTAATGCAAGTTAAGGTTTATGTGGAGTATAAGATTTACAATAACTAGCTCACTTACATTTTTGTTTTCAGTATGGTTCTAGGTTCAGAGTAAAAACTGAGTAGAAAGTGAAGAGATTTCCCATATACTCCCTGCCCCCCATATTGACAGCCTCCCCGCCCCCCCCTTCGGACAGTCTGCACCACAGTGGTGCATTTGTTACAACTGATGAACCTACATGGACACGTCACTGTCACCCAGAGCTCATCATCACATTAGGGTTCATTGTTGGTGTTGTATATGGGTTTGGACAAATGTATAATGACACATATCCACCACTGTAGTGTCTGTACACTAAAGTGGACATTACAAACTATGGTACAACAACTTCACTGCCCTAAAATGCTTCTCTGCTCTGCCTATTTCATTTTTTTTAAGAGTTTATTTATTTGTTTGACAGGGAGAGATACCGCAAGAGAGGGAACACAAGCAGGAGAAGAGGGAGAGGGAGAAGCAGGGAGCCCGATGTGGGGCTCGATCCCAGGACCTTGGGATCATGACCTGAGCCGAAGGCAGACGCTTAACGACTGAGCCACCCAGGTGGCCTATATTTCATTATGTTTTTAAAGATAACTTCTCATCAAACAAAAAATGCCAGTTACAAAAAAAATGCCATCCTTTTATTTAGGCAGAGGGATTCTGGGTAACTCCCCCCCATTCCCACACGCAGGAGGATGATTTTGTCTGTAGGGGGGGATTTGGGCTGGTGGATTTCTTCCAAATAAGGGATCACATGCCCTGTGTTCTAGGGTCTATAAAATAAGCAGTTTGAAAGGAAATGTCCAATTTGACTTATATTTTCTGGATCAATTTGAAGTTCTAGAAATTTGTGGTTTACTTTTGTTTTTGGCAATTTCTTCAGATCAGTCTCCCCCCATCCATCTTTTGTTTAGACACTCAGTGTAGACTGCCAATAGTCACAGAACAGCACTTTCCAGGAGGAGAATCTGCAAGTGGTTCTAGGGCAGAGGGAAACTTTTCCCAGCATGAGTCCTGCCTCCTTTTTTGATACAGTCTTTCCAGGGCTTCCTGACCCCCCTGCCCGATAAGGACCTTTGCCTTCCTGCACACCAGCTTCTTCCTCCCCCGCTTCTTGCCAGAGCCCAGCGTCCCTGGCTGGCCTTCCCAGCGCCCTAAGGTTGAAAACCTGAGCGCTTATTATCTGTTGGAACTTGTGACTTGAGGGCTTGGATCACAGAGACCAAATGGACACCGTGGTTTGTGACTCGGGGATAAGAGAGACGGTACCTGTCCCTAAGTTTGCCTCCTAAATTTCAAGGCTCACAAACTATATCATGCACACTGTGCCTAAACCCACACTTTGCACTTTAAATGGAGGGTTTCGCTGGAAAGAACTCTCGCTGGCTTGGGGCTCTCCAGTTAGCCTCCTCTCTTGTCTGTTTTGCCAAACAAAACTACACATAATAAAATTGCATAGGACTAAATACACACACATACACACACACACACACAGAGTGTCTATAAAACTGGTGAAATCTGAATAAAGTGGGTGGATTGTATCAATGTCAAGTTCCTGCTTGATACTGTACTGTGGTTATATACAGTGTTACCACTGGTAGGTGAAGAGTATGCAGGATCCCTGGACTTTTTTTTTTTTTTAAGATTTAATTTATTTATTTGACAGAGAGAGACACAGCGAAAGAGGGAACACAAGCAGGGGGAGTGGGAGAGGGAGAAGCAGGCTTCCCGCCGAGCAGGGAGCTCGAGGCGGGGCTCGAGCCCAGGACTCTGGGATCGTGACCTGAGCCTAAGGCAGACGCTTAACGACTGAGCCACCCAGGCGCCCATCCCTCCACATTTGATAAGTGCCTGTGAATCTAGAACTATCTCAAAACAAAAAGTTTAAAGGAAAACAGCTTTCGGTTCTTTATGTTGTCATTTCCATCCTCCCCTTTAGAGTTGGGTTTCTGTGTCTTCACAGATCTGTCTCATTTATTTAAATGTTAATTTGGTTTCAATGTTAGGAGCCAAACTCAACAGTGAGATCTCTTGGTGATTACCAGGTGTGAGGACGTGGAAAGGGGGTCTGAGAAGACCCTCGTTCTTACAAGAGGGTAACCTGTGCTCAGAAATACGTGCATGTGTGAAAAAGAAGAATCCTCCAGTGGAGAGAGGAGATTATTGGCTCTCAACATGGAGGTAAGAGCTTACAAAAGAGACCAGGTCTAGGATGTTAGAAAGAACAACACAGAAACTGGCACATGAATTCCGCATTTCATTTCTCAGTTTTCTTTGTAACTTAAAATTTTGAACTAATTACAGATTTACAGGAAGTTGCAAAGATAGTATCGGGAGGTCCCATGGACTCTTGACCCAGTTTCCTTCACTGCTTTTATCCTACCTAACTGTAGCGGGCAGTTGTCCTTTGAACGACGTAGGTGTGAACTGCACAGGTCCACGTAATTGCGGATTTTGGGGGGGGTAACTAGAGTGCTGTAAATGTATTTTTTTCTCTATGATTTTCTTAACATTTTCTTTTCTCTAGCTCACTTTATTGTAAGAATACAGCATGTAATACATATAATATACAAAATATGTGTTAATCGACTATTCGTGCTATCGGCATGGCTTTCAGTCCATAGTAGGTGATCCGTAGTTAAGTTTTTGTGAGTCAGAAGTTATCTGCAGTTTTTCAACTGCATGAGGAGCGGGGGTCGGCGCCTCTAACCCCTGCCTTGTTCCAGGGTCAAGTGTAATAGCAAAACCAGGAAATTGACGTTGCTATGACATGTGCATAGTTCCATGTTATTGGATCACATCTGTAGATTCTGTAAATACCATGTCAGTTGAGATACAGAACTCTTCTATCAACCACAAAGACGCCCCTCATGCTGCCTCTTTTTGATTGTTCTCACTCCCAGCCCCACCATTCTAGCCCCTGGCGATCACTAATCTATACTCCCATCTGTATGATTTTGTCAATTTGAAAATGTGAGGTAAGTGGAATCATGCATTATATGACCTTTTGACCTTGGTTTTTTCACTCAGCATACTGCCCTTGAGATCCATCCATGCGGCTGTATGTCCTGACATGCTGAATCGCCCTGCCCCGTGTGGGTGGACCACGGTTTGCTTGACATTCGCCTCTTGTGGGGCATTGTGCTTGTTGCCAGCTTTCAGTCATCACAGATCAAGCTGCTGTGAACAGGAGGTATACAAGTTTTTGTGTGGAAATAGGTTTTCATTTCTGTGAGATCAATGCTCAGAAGTGCGGTTACTGAGTCGTATGGTATCTGTTTCACTGTGTAAGAAGCTACCAAGCTGTTTCAAGAGTGGCTTTACCCACTTTATATCAGGCTCAGCGATGTAGGAGAGACCCAGTTTCTTTGCATCCTGGTCAGCACTGGGTATTCTCACTATTTCTGATTTTTACCTGGCCTGGCAGGTGTGTCGTGGTATATACCACTGTGGTTTTAATTTGTTTTTCTCCAGTTGCTAGTGAACATGTCTTTCACTTTTTTGAACATGTTTACACACGTTTATTTGAACATGCTTTGTATCCTTTTTGGTGAAATGTCTGATCGTGTCTTTGGCCCATTTTCTTTCTTTCTTTCTTTCTTTTTTTTAAAGATTTTATTTATTTATTTGACAGAGAGAGACTCAGCAAGAGAGGGAACACAAGCAGGGGAGTGGGAGAGGGAAAAGCAGGCTTCCCCACCGAGCAGAGAGCCCGATGCGGGACTCAATCCCAGGACCCCGAGACCATGACCTGAGCCAAAGGCAGACGCCTAATGACTGAGCCACCCAGGCACCTCTTTGGCCCATTTTCTAATGATGTTTTTGTCTTTTTAGTGTTAAGTTTGAGAGTTCTTTGTATATATTAGATTTGGTCCTTTGTCAGGCATGTAAGGTTTGCAAATATTTTCTCCCAGCCTATGGCTTGTCTTTTCATCTTCCTAGCAGTGTCTTCTGCAAAGCAAATTTTTTTATTTTGATGATATCCAATGCATCAGTTTTACCTTTTATGGATGGTGCTTTTGGTGCCATGTCTGAGAGTTATTTGCTGGGGTCCTGATGATTTTTTTCCTGTGTTATCTTCTAAAAGTTTTACAGTTCTATGTTTTGCCTCAAAATCTGTGAAGCATTTTGAGTTAATTTTTGTGTAAGATGTGAGGTTAGGTCAAGGGGCTTCTTTTTCACTCAGCCCCTTTTGTCGAAAAAACTATCCTTCCTTCATTAAATTACTTGTACATCTTTGTACAAAATGCAAAACGTAGGGGCTGCTTGTGGGTTGTCTATTCACTCCCATTGACATATGCGTTTTGGTCTTTGAGGGTAAGAAAGAGGGACTAGGGGTCCAGGTTGGGTGCCCCACCTCCCAGTGCCTCTGACTTCCAGCAAGAATGGGCGTGGCCCTGGAGTGGGCGTGGCACCCCTCTCCAGGGTTTGCTCCACACAGGAGCACCCAGAAGGGATTTCCCGGCCACTTTCTCCCCTGAGCCACCCAGACGCTGCTGTTTTTGCCCTCCCTTCCCTTCCTTTCCTTGCTTACGCATGTTCTCAGATTAAAGTGGGATTTTCTAAAACAGATTTTTCTATCATGGGGTAAAAACCGTAAGTAAACAGACTTATCATAACAATTTAAATAGTAATAAAATATGTCTTTCTGTTTCTATTCAAAAAAGGGAAAGGTAACTAGAGAAGATGAAAGATCTGGATTTGTGGGTGGTAGGTGTGTGGGTTTTTTTCCTTTTCTTCTTCAATAATAGGTACAGAGTTTTTGGAAGGGACTTCAAGGCAAAAGGAAAAAATAGCATATACTGTTATGGGGTTATTTTTATCTTTCATTTTTATGACAACTTATTTGTACTTAAGAGAATCTTTCCAAAGAGTTAGAAGCATCATTAAATAAAGACTGTGAAATGTGCAATATGGCTTATTTATTTAAATGTTAATTGGTCCAACGAACACTTCTAATTAGCTCTATATTTGCTTAGCAAAAAGTTTTACAAATTCCAATTGTGAAAAGCAGCTATTTTGAGCTGGTAAGCATGTTGCAGCCTCAGCTATGATTTTTCTATAGTTCTCAGCCCTTGAAGGCACAATTTAATTTTTCATGTATGCATACTAGCAACGGTAAACACTTGCGAGTGTAAAGAACCTTCTTTAATTAGCTGCACAACAATTAAAGGATTCACAAACTAAATTGAACCCTGTCTCGGTGCTTACTAGCTGAATTCCACCACCTGTCACAACAGCGCTTTGTTCAATCTGTTATGCAAAATCATTATAGCAATATAGCGGAGGGGGAAAAAAAGAGAAAACAGCAATTATTTCTTACTTTTCTCTTGAATGGGTTATTTTGGGTTATACTGATGTCAGGTTCATTGAAGCTAACCTTTTGAAATCTGTAACAGCATAATACTTCTACGGCAGTCTCGGGATGGCTAAAAGAGTATTTCATTTCACCCTTTCGGGAGGAAGCAGTGCTCATCCTTAAAGTATGGGGGGCCTCTGATCACTCGAAACAACCTGTTCTCACTGTCCCAGCCATCTCCTTCCTCACATGGAACCCTTGGCAGGCTCCTGTGTTATAAAAGCACACAAACCACTGGGGATGTTCAAGATGCAGTTCTCAAACTGCCTTTCCCTAAAGCATATACCAAGTCATATTATTTCACTGGCTCTACATTCCGGTAAAAAATGTGTGCATGCATGTGTGCGTGTGTGTGTGCGCGCGCACTTGTGATTTTTAATTTTTGAACATTAAAAAAAAATCTTTTTTAAAAAAAGGTTTAACAATCTGACTCAAACTGACCTGCCCTCCTGCAGATTGGGTTGGAGGGGAGGGCTCACCCCTTTGCTGTTTGCAGACACAAAGGCTTTATTGTAAGGCCCAAACCCCAGGCCTGACACAGCAGACTTCTCCCTGTAGTCGAGGAATAAATGTTTACATTTGGTGTTGCCATCCTCTGGCCTCTGGCAGGAATGCTGACGGCTCTGTGCATGTTCATGGGCAGAAAGGAGGGGAAGGGGTACTTGGTGGGTGAGCGCACCTCCACTGACGAGCTGCACTATGAGATGCTCGTTGGCAGTTGCTTAAAATGGCATCACGAACATATTGTTAGTCCCAGCCTCTGAAACATAGGTGATCTGGGCATTTCAGATATTGGAGTGATTATAGACGAACGGCTGGGCTCATTCAGAGGGCCCACATTTTCCGGCATTACGATATTTTTTAAGAAGTCGCCTCTTGACGTCAGTTCGTGAAAATGTGCAGTGAAGACAAGGCAGCCCTTTGAAAATCCAAACTCTTTCCCAAAAAATGCTGGAAGAAGGAAAGTGAGAGCCAAAGGTCAAAGGCTGAGCAAGAATGTGTTTCTCTATTTTTTCTGTTTCTCAAGCAGAGAGGAAACTCTTGTGGTTACAACATTTGGGTTATCAAGACCATCTTCGGTCGGGTCCAGGGGGGAGATGTGTTTGCCTTTGCTTGCTGCTGCAGACCCAGCCCTTGGGCCGGCCCTGGGTTAGCACGCGTAACTTAAGTGAGTTATTGTCCACTTCCTTGAAGTCTGTGAAATGCATGCCTAATTCGAAGTTGCAGCCCCGGAGAGGAGACCCCTCGCTGTCTCCCACAGCCCGGGCTGCAGCTGAGCTTGGCCGCCCTTCTCCTGGGTCTGGGTCCATCTGCTCTCTGATTGTCCCTGGCTCGTTCTGCTCTCCTGACGGCAAGGGTCGGCACCCGGCCTGTGATGGGAGCCTGCTGGAGCCTCCGGGGACAGGATGGTCACCTAGTAGGCTCTCAGTGAACATCTGCTGCTTAGTGTACATGGAATCTCCACTTGGCTGAAGAATTCATGGGAATTTAAGGGTGAATTCAGGCAACTGAATCCTTTTAGCTTTTCCCTCCACTGGCCCAGGGTTTGTTCTTTCTTTCTTTCTTTTTTTTCTGCTCTTCATCTAAAATCTCCTTACCACAATGTACTGTTTGTTCTTTCCCACGTTCCTCGCTGCAAGACAAATGGCATGGAGAATGGCCTTCAGGTCAGCACTGCCTTGCGGAGGCCCCTCTTACCGTGTGCGCAAACGTGGGTCTGGGCACCCAAGAGGCCGCCCTGCCCTCCGGGGGCTTCCAGTCTGTTTGGGGGAGCCCAGTCTCCCCGAGGAAACCTGCAGGCAAGCTCAGGTGTAGATTCCTTACTTGTGGCAGGCTGGAGGGAGCCACTGGCTTCTTCCACTCCAGTGCCAGAAGTTCCGTTTATCAGATGCGTGACTTTGGGCAAGTGATTTAAGCTCTCCATGCCTATTTCCTCAATCATGGGCTTGGTAATAGTAACATTGCCTTATGGAGTTGCTGCGGGAATCAGGTGAAGGCTCTCAGAACGGCAGGAAGTGCACGTGGAGTGTTGTTGGTCATCCTTGCTATACAGACCCTCTTACTTTCGTTCTCAGCACCGCTCCCTGAGCTTCGAGGCTTTCTAGCGTGTGAACTCTGAAGGGTGCGGGACTGAAAACAACTATAGGAAACCATGTCCCAGCTCCTGTCCTTAGGCTGGACAGGCTCCTAAGCCCACAGACAAGTGCCTTCCGGAAAGTGTCTTGAAGGACACAGAACCACTGAAGACTGCTCTTGTGTTTTCGGCCTCTGGGTATTGTGGTCTAGTCTAGAAGGCAGATTTTCAGAACCAGCATCATCAGAAAGTGTGTCCAACGTGTTTTCCACCTAGGATTCCTGCCAATTGGAAATCAGAGGATGCGTGGATGCCCTCTGTTCAAGAAGCAGCACCTCTATCAGATACCTGGAGAATCTCTGTCCGAGTCAGGAGTTATGGCACATTGACTATAGGAGAAATATGTGCGATGTGCAGGGCACATGGGAGGGATTTTTAACCTTGTAGAAGTGTCAAGGAAAGGGAACGGCTGATCAGGCGTGGTGAGTGCTGGGAGAGAAGCCACCCAAGAAGGGAGATGGGAGGCAGGAGAATCTCACGTGGTTCTGGGATCAGGAAACGTCCAGGCAGCAGATTCCAGGGGCCGCAGTCATCACTGGGTTGCTAGGGCTGGGATGGCCTCTGGAATGGTGTTTCCTCGGGAATCTGCACCCCTTTGCTCTGGGCCAGAAGATATCAAAATGATGTAGGAACACTCTGCTCTTTGGGGAAGGATCATTTGTAGGGCTATAAATACCTGAGATAGGAAATGCATATTTTTTAGCTCTGAGCATTGAGGAAACTTGGATGATCTAGTGGTGGTTGGGGCCCATTTCCTAGCTGTTTCCACCCTGAGAAACTGTGCGGCCAGTTTTCTTTTAAAGGACTGAGCAATGTACCAAGGCCAGCACAGCTCAGGGACCAACACAATGACCCTTGGTAAATGTCTGTTCCATGACTGCATGACTGTATCCAATGAATTTGGTTTCTGTCATGAATGTGCTCATTTGAAGCAGGGACCACAACTTGTAGCTGTTTCCCCATAAATGGCTACCATGTAAAAGTTCCTCATGGTGATAACCTTTGAAAAAAACACGTGCTTCCAGAACAATCTAGAAAGAGCTGCAAGCCAAGGGGAGCTCGATGAAGAAGATGGGGGGGCTTTGGCAAGCCTTGTGGCCCCATCACGTCAGACCTGCCTCGCCTGTAAGAGAAAGGATCCTGTGTTGGCAGAAGTTGTGGCTTCTCTTGTTCTTTCACTTCACTCGCTAGCCTAGCCCGCAGCCGGTGTCTGGATAGGAGGGAGCCAGCCGCCATCTCCATCCACTCCTTCCTGGCCTAACCTGTCCTGTGTGACTGGCAGATGGATCATCGGGTGTCCTGGACACCAAAGAATCTACAAGAGTGTTTCTTTCTTCTCATTTCTATAGACTTACATTTGACTAATTTGTCTATCATTACAGACAGGCTTATTTTGAAAACTCAGGAAACAGAGGAGCAGCTAGAAGGAAGTAGACATCCCTTAGTGATCACCAACGTTGACTCTGCTGCGTATCCTTCCAGACGATTTTACACGTTTGTTTTCTTTTGTTGTTGTTGTATACAAAGTGGGATTGTACTTCACATGCCATTTTATAATCAAGGGCTTAATTTAATGTATTCTTCTGCATCCTTTTTGATGAGTGCAAAACAGTTGTATAACTCTACCATGATTTATTTATTCAGTTGAGTCCTGAGGGTTGGCTACTTAGATGTGTTTTCTCTCTCACTCTCTTTTGATGTAGGGACTAGGCTCTTTGTCTTTGGCTCGTAGAAGGTGACTCAAGTTCTCTTTCTGGGGAAAGAAAGTGACCATCTTGAATCAGTGGCATTGTTTTCTCAGACCTAGGGGGCACTGTCTTGGCAGGGCCTTGGCAGACTCCTCACCACCCCTGAAGGGGTCTCAGGTGCACGCATGGGTCGGAGGTGGAGACATGACAAAGGTGGATGGTGTCCCTTCTCCTGTCAATGGGCACGTGTCTGTGTGCACCTGCACCTGTGCACACAGATGTTTAGAGGAAGTTCCATCTGTTCTTCACTCAGGTTTCCGGTGATTGAATCCAAACCATGCAGACCGTGGGGAAAAGGGTGAAGATCTAGTATAATTGGCCTCTCAAGGCACTGCCCCAGCTCTTTGGGTGTTCCCCGTGGGTGTTCCACATCTTTCTGCACCATTTTATTTTTCTGTACCATTTTTGAAGAATGCCCGGGATCCAGTTCAAAGTGCGCCCATGTGAGGCAGTCCTCCCCGTTTCCTGCTCCCTTCCACCCCCACCCCATCACACCCTCATCCTTTCCATTCGTTACCTCCAGTCCTTTCTCTGGATTCCTTTTCTAGGCTCTGGCCCTTTTTCCCGGAACTAAAAAGTCACCCACTTCGGAGGCCATCAAAATCTTCTTGACCTCTGATGCGAACTGGGAACTGCTCACTCCTCTGCCAATGTCAGCAGCCGATAGGGATGCTGGTGGGGGCAGAGGAAGGAAAAGGGGGAAGGTCAGGTGGCCTCACTCCTGAGTTGCAGTCTGCTTTTTTTTTCTTTGTTATTCATTATTTTTCTGTCTGTCCATCCATCCGTCCATCCATCTGTAATATTCTGTCTGTGCATCTATCTCTGGCATCTAGAATGCTGTCTGCATAGAGTAGTTGTTCAATAAATACTTGTTGAAAGAATGAATGAATGCATGCATGAATAACAAAAACAAGAGGTCTTGAACTTGGAGAGTTTACTTCTTATCAACAGCCCACAGCAGGACTTCCCACGAGATATCCCCTGTCGGCATAACTTGTATACCTTGTTCTGCTGAAACGGTGTCTCAAGCCCTCCTCATCGGTGTCTCAAGACCTCCTCATTCCTAATGTAGTTAGCGTCCAGCCTCACTTTCTCCTTCGGAATCCCTGTCTCTGCCCCCGCCCCCCATTTTCCCCAGCCCTTGACAGTAGGCAAAGAAGAAGGGCGATCTAGTTGCACTTTTGTTAACGACACTTGGATGAACATCATTTTAGCGAAATCTTTGTACACGTTTTTAATTATTTCTTTAGGTTTAATTGCTAGATGTGGCATTGTGGGTTAAAGGAAGGTGCACATTCACAGATTTGTTGCCAAGTTGCCCTGTCCTTCGGGCATATTATGTCACATTATTACCTCCCCAACACACACAAATGATAACAGCGCCCCTTTCCTTATATTCTGTCAATACTGATTATTATTTAACAAAGTGATATCAGTTTGATATGGGAAGCATCTCATTTTGCTTTTCATTTCTTGAGCTTAACATAAATGTATATCTATATTTTATGTGGTTATCAATTTCTATCTTTTCTATCTCTCTCTATATATCTTGAATGGAGTATTTATAGTTCTTTTTTGGTGAGTTACTAGTTTATGCCCTCTGTGTGGTGTCTTTTTGAGTATTTGAATTTTTCTTTTGAATTGTAGGGTCTCTACATACATCAAAGATATTAACTCTTTGTCTTTTACATATCTTGTAATTGTTTTTCCCAAGTTTTTCACTTGCCTGTTAATTTTGTACATGATGTTTTTTAATGAGATAAGGGGATTTACGTGATCAAATCTTTTAATCTATTCCTTTGCTGTCTTTGGTGTCATGTTTTGAAAATAATTTCCTACCCCATTATTGTATTAATATACTCCTAAATTCACCTTCTTATGTATTTATGGTCTTATTTTTAAGTATAAATCTTTAATCCATAATCCATCAAGCATGTATTTTGATGTATATTATCAGGGCAAATTTTTGTATACATACATTACACACATCTATACATATTCATGATTTGCCATTATGAAGGAGATTTTAAAGTTGTACTTTCCAACTGATATACAGAATATATAGGAAAACTATTTTTTACGTAAATAAAACAAGTTTTGAAGGTCACGTCAGAGAAATAGAGAATGAACAGTGAAGATTGTATTTATATCTCCCACCTTCACCTCAATCCCAATGCATTCCAGAGAGGTAATGATTATCGGCAGGTTGATATATCTCTTTCTGTATATGCAAATACATAAGAATACATAGGATTGTGTGTGTGGTTTTGTTTTGGTTTGTTTTTTTGTTCACAAATGCAGGAAAATCCTGTATGTGCTGATTTGCCAGTAGCATTTGTACATTTAAGAATATAGAGAGCTATTTAATTCTCTTACACTTCAACAAGATACCGTGACATGAATATACCATAACTTATTTCAATATTTCCCAGCTGATCAATGATTGTATCATGCCCATACTTTCTCCAGTTAGAAAAATGCTATGGTAAATATTCTGGAACATACCTGTGTGAGTGTTTCTAGGATACAGATACCTATAAGTAGCACTGTTAGGTTGAAGGGTATGCACGTTTGAAATTGTCATGGTATTGCTGAAATGCTTTTTCCCCCCATTGTGCTTATTTGATTTTTAATATTAATTTATATTTTGTTTTTATTATTGAAATATAGTTGACATACAATGTTAGGTTAGTTTCAGGTGCACAACATAGTGATTTGACAATTCTATACATTGCTCAGGGTTCACCACAATAAGTGTAGTCACCCAAAGAAAAAGAAAACAGCAATTTGAAAAGATATATTCACCCCCATGTTTACTGCAGTATTATTTACAGTAGCCAAGATAGGAAAGCTGGATGGCTTTTTTTTTTTTAAAGGGGGTGCTAGTTTACATATCCACAGATAGTGTGGGAGAGTGGTTAATCTCTCACACCTTTGCCAGCCGTGTGGAAATAAAGCTCTAGTTTTTGGCAGTCCCAGACACCGAAAGTATTTTAATTTTATGTGAATTTCCCTTCGCATTCTCATGAAGGTATACTTTCCATTTATATGACTTCCTTTTTAAATGTCCTCTTTATATTTTTGCACATTTTATCGTATAATTTGTTCTGTGCCCCAATGACATGAAGGCAGTTTTTATATATTAATGTCCATATTTTGTGTGGCAGAAAAACTTTAAAAACTTTTCTATCTTTTGATTAATGGTATTGGAATCTTCTAAGGATTATGAAAAAAGTCTCCTACATTTTTTATCAATGATCTCTTAGGTTTTTTTTTTTTAGTTTTATTTATTCATTTGAGAGAGAGAGGGAGGGAGAGAGAGAGAGAAGAGAGAGAGAGAGAGAGAGAGAGAGAGAGAGCAGGGGGAGGGGCAGAAGGAGAATATCTTCAAGCAGACTCCCTGCTGAGTGGGGCTCAATTCTATGACCCATGAGATCATGACCTGAGAGGAAACTAAGAGTCAGACGCTCAACCGACTGAGCCACCCCGGTGCCCCAATGACATCTTAATTTTAAAAATATTTTTGTGTGAAATATTTTGTGTGAAGTATTTTTCTAAATGATGACCTATTATCCCAATATGTTTACTGACCCATCTATTATTTCATTATGTATCTGAATCATCTTTCTTGAAACCATGTGTCTCTAGTGGTTGTCTCTGGCCCGTTGACTTATTTATCTACTCTTGTGCACTGCCTGCTATTTCAGTCATATTATTGGACTATATTTTTATTTTATAGTGTGCATCCTGTCTCTTTATTCTCCTTTCATAAAACTTATTTGACAGTTCTCACACTTTTTCGGATAAATTTTAGATTTCCCTTGCTAAATTTGATCCCATTGGCAAATTGACTTGGATTTATAGATTAATTTAGAGTATTATCTTTCCATCTATGAACATGGTATGTCTCTTCATTTTTTTCAGGTTTTATTTTATGCCCTTCCATAAAGTTTTGTGTTTTACTTCATATAGGTCTTGCCCATTTCTTGTTATATTTATTTCTGGGTATTGAAAATTTCCTCTGATAATTTATAATTTTTTTAATGTATAAGAAAACAATCATTTTCAGTATATTGATTTTTAACCTCTTATTGCACATTTATTGGTACCAACAGTTTTACATTTTATTCTTTGAATTTTTTATGTATAGTCATTTTTTGGCTGCTACTCATGGCAGTTTCGTCTGTTCCTTGTCAATAATTATATCTCATGTTTTATTTTTCTTTTTAAAAAATCACATTGTTTGCATTGACTAACACTTCCAGGACAGAGTTCTTGTTGCTAGCTTTGACAGAAATGCTTTTGATATTTTGCCATAAACATAGTGTGTGATGAAGGCCATTTATCTTTTTGTAAGTTAGGAAGAAGTGTTGAGTTTTATCACGTGCTTTGGGGATACTGTTGATATAATATAGTTATTCTCTTGGAAGACACTATTATAGTGAATTGACAGAGCTCCTGTTGTTGAATGATTCTTGAATTATTGGAGTAAATTCTAGTTGTTCTTTCGTGAATTGTTAATATGCTGCAAGGTTCATTTTACTAATAGCTTATTTCGGATATTTACATTGATGTTAATAAATGATGTTGCCCTTCAGCTTCTGTAGGTAGAAGCTCCTCTCCTTTTTCCTCTTCCCCTTCCTCCATCCCCTCCTTCCCCTCCCCACCGCTCTCTTCCTCCATCTCACTGAGTGCCCCAGTAAGTCCGGGTTTGCTCCTCCTCCCCCTCTTTTTCCTTTGTGCTGTTCCTACTACCACTATCCCAGTCTCAGAGAACTTGAGGGGTTTTCTGTGCTCTGGGACACTTTATAAACATAGACATAATCTATTCCTTTGAAGGTCTGGTAAACTATGAGCATAAAACTGACTGGGTTTTTTCTTTTTAATGAAACTGTTCATTGTCTTAAATTTCTGCTGTGGTTATTATTTTATTTAACTTTTCATTGAGTCATAGCTGATCTTTTTTTCAAGTCATTCATTTTAATATAGATTTTTTTAAATTTAATAGTATAAAGTCATTCCATGTTCCATTCTAATGTTTAAGTCTCCTTTGTACCTGAATTGGTTTCCCCTTCCTCAATCCTAATAATTGTTTGCTTGCATTTTCTCTATTCTTATCCATATTGCCAAGTTTATTTATTCTTTTTTTGGTCTTTTCAAAGAACCAGCTTTTCTGTGTCCTTTTTTTTTTTTTCTCAGAAGTTTGGGGAAAGAGGGTGTTCTATGTAATTAGTTTCTGCTGTTATTTATTTATTTTTTTTAGATTTATTTATTTTAGAGAGGGAGAGAGAGCACCAGTGGGGGGGGCAAGGGGCAGAGGGAGAGGGAGAGAGAGAGAATCTCAAGCAGACTCCACGCTGAGCTCAGAGCCTGACACGGGGCTTGATCCCAGGATCCTGAGATCATGACCTGAACCAAAATCAAGAGTCAGATGCTTAACCAACTGGAGCCACCCAGGCGCCCTTCTGCTATTATTTTTATTAATCCCTTCCTTCTACTTTCTTCAGGCTTATTTTTTATGTTTTTCCCCCAGCTTCTTGAATTGGAGGCTTCGTTCTTTTGTTTTCAGGCCTATTTACTTTCAATTCATTACATTTGAAGTTATAAAATTTCTTTTGAGTACTGTTTTGGCCACTTCCTGGAAATTATGTTTTCTATCACTTTGTTTTTATTTTTAATTTGAACATGTGGGTAATATGACTTTTGTGTCTTGGAATTTATATTTGTATGAGTGGCCTACAACATGTAATATTTCTGAAATGTTGTGTGGGTTTGTGGGAAGATTTTGTATTTTTGTTAAATACGGAGTTCTGTCATTATATTCTTATTCTTAAATTTTATTTTTAATTTATTTTCTTTCCTGTGATTATTTGAGGTGAGATGTAACCGTTCCCTGATGGATTTGTCAATTTTGTGTTTTACATTATTGTATATTTTAAGCTTTGTTGTGAAATTCACAGAAGCTCATGACTATGCTGGTTTCTTGCAGTTTTTTGATAGATTGTGCCCTCTTTTTGGACATAAAAATGCCTCTTACCTATTTAATATTTTTGCCTTAAATTATATTTTGTCTGATACTATCTGTATCTGTAATATCTACTGTAATATCTACTTTTATTTTGCTAACATTGTCTTTTCCATTCCTGTATTTTCAGCCTTCATGTGTAAGCTGGCCCTCACATAAATAGTATAAAACTGGGGGGATTGTGTACATATATTTAACCTAATCCAATATCCAGTATTCTCTCTCTTTTAGACATGATTTTAAGCCATTAACGTTTATTAAGTTTACTGACATGTTTGGTTTTATTCCTGCTATTTTATTTTATGTTGTGTCTTTACCATGTTATATCAAGTTTTATTTATTCTTTTCTCTCTTTTATTGTATGGATTTCTTTTTTATTTTTTTGATTTAGAATTATATACCTGGGATCTAGTCGTATAGTGGTAACCTTTAATTTCTAACATGTACATTTAGACTTGCGTGTGTGCACGTGTATGCACGTGTGTGTGCGTGCATGCACATAGACACTCAGCATCCATTTCCTCCCTTCAACAAGACAAGAATCTGAACATGCTTTCACTTTTTATCTTATCTGTGATCTCACCCCAGTCCACCCCCTTTCCTCTTCTTTTTATGTTAAAATGATCCGTGATTTTAATTCCAGAGTTTTTCTTAACATTATGCACTATGCATTATTTAGATTTAAATATAAATTTTAACTGACATTTTGTTCACCCCTATTTTAAAATCTTGTTTTCTCTGTTATATTAAATCTTTCAGAGAGAGTCTGACTCCTTTCATGTCTGAAATGTGTGTTTTTTTAAAAATCTTGCACTTGGCCTAGGCGACTCATTGGTTAAGCGTCTGATTCCGGTCATGATCTCAGGGTTATGAGATAGAGCCTCCACATCGGCTCTCTGAGTTCAGTGGGGAGTCTCCTGGAAATTCTCTCCCCTCTGCCCTTCCCCCCACGCACACTCTCTCCTGCTCTTGTTCTCTCTCTCTCAAATAAATAAATCTTAAAAAAAGAAATCTTGCACTTGATGCCATGTATAGAATCTAGGTTCAAAATAACTTCCCCCAGCCCTGTGACAATATATTCCTTGATTGTTTTGAGACATCCCGTGTCGATAGGAAGTCCTACGACAAACCCATTCTGACTCCTTTGTGGGCAAAGTGTTTCTTTTTCTTTCTCTCTTTTTCTTTCTTTCTTTTCTCTCTCTTTCCTTTTAACATTCTTTTTTTTTTTTTTTTCTTCTCTGATTGCTCGTCTCCACATAGTCTCTTCCCTCTTAGGGGAGGCAACATTCTCTTTATTCTTTCTAAAGATACTAGTTAGAATTTTTAATTAAATTGTCCCATTTCTAAATTACTTTTGTTTCTTTTGGTTTCATCCTGGTTCTTCTTTTTCATGTGTGTTATTAGCTTCCCTCGCATTTCTAATGAGCTTCTTTTGGTCACGAGAGGGCAACTGGCCGATCTTGCTCTGTGGCTCTGTAGGTGTGTTACGCCACAGGCTTCATGTGGCATGGGAGGATGCTTGTGGCTCCTTATTGAGTGTCGCTCCAGGACCATCAGACTCCACTTGGCAACGTGCATGGTGGGTGCGGCAAGCAGGAAGGTGGGCAGGGACTTACCTGCCTCCCTCCCACCCTATCCCCACCACAAGGGCAAGAGAGCAAGAAAGCAGGGTGGGAGACTAGAGTCGCTGCCTCCTTAGCAAGACTGCCCTTCCATTTTGTTCTCCACTCTCTCAGAAAGTACTTTTAGCTCTTCTCTGCTTCTTTTCGGGACCCTGTCCTCACTCTAGGACACTGTTCAGGTCAGGAGTTTCATGCCCTTATAGGATTGTATTTGGGGCCTGGCTTTGGGGATGAAGTTCTCTTCTGCCGCCATATTTTTATTCTGAGTCATGAGTGTCTCTGGATCACCTCATTTCTTCCAAATTGTTTCTCCCATCTAGTTTCCATCTCTGGAAATATCTCAAATTTTCTGGCATGCTGGTAGCCACCTTCTTGTTTTTTAATGCCATTAGGGAAATATCCTATATGAAAAAAATCTTTTATGCCGTTTCCCGGGTGTTGGGTGGCAGAGAAGGAGAGTAGATATGCCCTGTTTGCTGCCTAGGTACAATCAATCCACTGCTGATTTTATTTAAATTTTGACTCTCTGGGTTTTAAGACTCAGTGGGGTTTATTCAGGTGGTCAGATACATCATTAGAAAGTAATGATAATGTTTTCTTATTTCCAATATATGTAGTTCATATTTGATTTTCTTTGCTAGGTGCATTGGCTGGAACTTCCATACCAATATTTCAGAATTGTAGTGACAGAGCATCTTGACATCTTTAGTTTGTTTTTAATTTTGTTGAAACACCCCTAGTATTTTACCGCAAGCCATTGTTTTGGGGTTTTTTATTGAGCTTTTTATTTTAATTCCAGTATAGTTAACATCCAGTGTCATATTAGTTTCAGGTGTACAATATAGTGGTTCAACAATCCTATGCATCCCTCAGTGCTCATCAAAACAATCCCCTCCACCTGTTTCTCCATCCCCGCCCTCCCCTCCCCTCCCCTCTGGGGACCATCAGTTTGTTCTCTTTAGTTAAGAGTCTGTTTCTTGGTTTGTTTGTCTCTTCATTTTGGGTTGTTCTGAAATAGAAATTTTGATGATCTTATTTTTGTTATCACCAAAGAGTTTTTTTTAAAAAATCAGGAATGAACACCCAATTTTGTTAAAGGCTTATTTTTTTTTTTTAACAATCCATCAAAATGATCTTGTGGATTTTGTTCTCTGGCCTAAGGGTGAATATTTGTCATCCTTTCAGACATCCATGAAGCATCTCTTGTAGGGAGGGCACCATCCCCAGTCTATTCACCATGTAGCTCCTTCTCTTTCTCTGGAGAAGGCAGCCTTAGCCAGGTGACGCTCCTTCATTATTCTCAGGGAGCTGGGAATAGAGCATAGATGAGAAAAAATTAACTTAATGGCCTTTACTCCATTGAATCTAAATGGTAGGCACTCAGTAAATGATTGTTGAACTTAATGGAACTATTTATTTAGTCTTCTAGGGTTTGTTGTAAAAATCTAAATATCCCAGGATAGAAAGTACCTTGAGCTTGTGTCCATTTCTTCATGAGAAAGCATCTTGATTCGTCCACTTCAATGATACTTTGGAACATCTACTGTGGACTAGGCATGGTGCCTAGGGGATTGGCAAAGCAAGGACATAGGTGGCCCCTCTGAAGTTGTGGGGCGGACTTGGGTGGGAATGGCTTTCTGGGACAGTGGACCAACGCGGAAGGTCCTGACTCCTTCATTCAGCCATCCCTAAAGCGCCACTTTCTGGGAATCATTTTAATGAACATTATTCAATTAAAACATTTTCATCATCATAAAACTCATGATTTTAGAATCTTACTTATTTCATTCCAATCCAAACTTTTGTGTTGCTCAATTTAAAAAATTATTTACTTATTTGAGAAGGGGGGAAGGGCAGAGGGAAAGAATCTTAAGCAAACTCCATGCTGAGGGTAGAGCCCAATGAAGGGCTTGATTCAAGAACCCTGAGGTGATGACCTGAGCCAAAGTCAAGAGTCAGGATGCTCAACTGACTGGCCAATTAAAAAAAAAAGTACTGAAGATTGATCCCTGGCCCATGGGGGTGGGTTTTCTTTTGTTTTAGCTTTCTTTTCAAAGATAAATTTTCTTTTCTTTTTTTTCTTTCTTTCTTTTTTTTTTTTTTGCTTAGAGAAACAAGACATGCCGATGAAATAATTTGGAAAATATACAATAGTGTTCAGAAGACGTTTAATCCCACCCCCCTCAGAGAGAAGTTTGTTAACATTTTATTATATTTTCTTGCATTGTCTTCTATGTATATTTTTTTCTTTTTCAGAATTGGAATTAGACTGTAATTATAGTTTTATGTTTCACTTAAAATTATATTATGAACATTTTTCCATCTTCTGAACTATCTTTTGAAAGGCTGGTTTTAATGCAGAGCATCCCTAGGGCATCGATTTACCCTCCCCCACGTGCCGACATTTAGGTCAGCTCTGTCTTTTGTTACTATAAGTAGTGTTCTGTCTTCATCCTTGGTTGTGTTCTAGGTTTGTTCTAGGGCTGGAAAACTGAGTCATAGGTTATACATGTTTTTGAGACTTTTGATATACGATGCCAAGCTGATTTTAGGAAAATAGTACCAGTTTACACCCCTTCCAATGTCCTGTGTCAGGACATCCATTACCTGTTATGACAGCGGATACTGTCTACTATCATTAAGCACACGGTGCATGCGCGTATGGCCTACTTTACAGGCGATACATGTCGTTTCTGCTGTTTTAAATCAGATTCCATCCAAGACAGGGCACATAAAGGATACTTGGGCGGTGAACAAGAAGGGAGCTAGTGATGTCGACGAACCAGTAGTGTGGGGACAGGCAGGAGGCGGGCAGGGGCATCCTGGAGAAGGCACGGGTTGGACTGTGTCCGAGAAGAGGCAGCGCATTTCCTCCCCTAGTGTGCTCACATCTGGGGAGGCTTCCGCGTGAAGCCCCGCTCACCACAGCTTGCCCCATCCAAGTAGGACTCCCAACGTGTCCCCTGCTCCTCAGTGTCCTTGCCAGGCATGGAGAAGCCGTTAGCGACCCAGGGAGCTCAGTGAAGAGGAAAGAAAGCAGAGCAGAGAGGGGACAGAGTTCTCCCCCAGGCACTTCTTCTGGGGGCCCGGGCAGAGGCCAGCCAGTGATGCCGGCCCCAGGATGAGTCACGGCCTGGTGCTTGCAGGAGCTGGGCACCAAGGGCGCTGGGCATCTGCAGGGCCCAGCCTGCATGTGACACTCCCAGGGATGTCACGGGGAGCTGCTTGTGAGTGGCTGAGAACAGAATCTGGCTTAATGCTTTTAACAAGTTAATGTTTGTGCTCATGGGCTCTGTGCACATTTAAGAATTAATTAAATCCTTTAAGGAAGTCATTTATGTTTGAGACCAAAGAAGATACTCAGGGGCCCAAACACCCCCAAGAAGATGGTCCAATCACCGCTCGAACGCCTTGGCAGGCCCCGCAAGACCAACTTTCCTGCACCCTGATCCACGGTGCCCTCAGATATCCTTAACCCGTTCTTCTGTGAGGCTCCTGGGGAGGCATATTAGACTCGAGTTATTTCCAATTTTGTCTAAGGTGTCTCTGTCCAATGCAGTTTCTTCAAAGTCTGCAGTGTGGGATTTGAAATCTCTGAGCATCATCAAAGTCTTAGGAAAATATATTACCAGGAAGTAGAGCTGCTACTTCTGTGTTAATTACAACAGACCCGGTTGCTGCACAGGCAATCTCTAGCGTCAGACGCACCAGCTCAGGCAATATCAGGAAAAACAAAATCTTTCTTAAAAACATCCTAAATTCTCATTTGCACCCTTTGAGGAGAAGGTACGGTTAATATTGTGAAGCTAAATCCCATCTATTTAGTTTTTCTTAGAAAGATTTCACCGATATTTGAAATGTTCCTCTCTTGAAAAAGAAACACAAGGTAGATTTTCAGGACCCGGTCTCAGAACTGCTGTGCTATTTTCCGAGGCTTTATGTTTCAAAGAGAACTCTATGGATAACCCATTGGGGCCAGGCTCTGAATGTAGGGAGAACTTGACCGCGCTTAAGGCAAATGTGTCGATTATATGTGTTTGGTTTTTGGTTGATTTCACTGTTTTCCCTTCACTTGCAACTGAAATCGGTGTTTTGCAACAGACGGGAGTCTTCCCTCCTGTGCACTTGAAGGGAAGCAGGGGCTTCTCATCACCCGCCCCTCGGGCACTGAGGTCCTCAGGGACAGGCAGCAGAGGCCCGCCACCTGCCCGGCCTGGAGGCTGGGAGGAGCGAGGGTACCTGGTCCTCCCTGGAAAATGAACTGGGCCACTGACCCAAACAGCATCCTGTGGGCTTTGGATGGGAATAAAGGTCAGAGACAGGTAGGGGGAACACCCAAGAGAAAAGGGAGGAGTCGGTCTCTTTTCAAATTAAGGCTTTCCTTTAATGGGGTGGAAAGGTCCATTAATTCCTATTTGTTCAGAACTTCTTAAGGAGCTCCTTATCCACCCAGATCTGAAGGTCCTCGCCGGTAAAGGAGGGGCTGTTCTGATCAGGAAGAAGCCGGCTACTGCGGGAGGTGCGTAGATGGACCCCCATATAAAAATAGCCTGGGTCACAGGGTAGAGATGAACCATGTGGCATGCCTCAGCTCTCCAGGAGGAAGCCGTGTGTGTGTGTGTGTGTGTGTGTGTGTGTGTGTGTGTGTGTGTGTAGCGCCCTGTGCCTTTGTCAGCCTCCCTCTGTAAAAGAGAGCAGGCCTCAGGCCAGAGCCTGTGGCAGGCAGCAAGATCCAGCCAGAATTTAATAACATTGTTCTCATTTTATTTATCTTTATAATTACCTTTAATTTAGAGCAAGTGATACAAATTTCCATTTAGGGTAATGATATAGTTTCTTTTTAAATGCATTAAAGTAAAAAATAGTGAATTAATTAAAAAAATATTAGCAGGGGTACAAAAACATGGCAAAAACCTGAAGGTGGTTTATTACAGAACAGCTCCCTGGCGAAGGACATCAGGCAGGTGGTATGTGGACGCCTGCGATTGGGAATACGGGTCTGTAAGGTCCTCTTAAACTATTTTTATTTTACTTATATCCTGAGACAGGTGAGGGGACCTTGAGCTCCCAGAGAGTTTAGGATTTGGGGGAAGCAGAGCCCTGCAGAAAACCCTCCAAAGAGGGGGCACGTTGACCCTGGAGGTTTAAAATGGATTCAAGCCTCAGGAAACTGGACCAGAAAGATCCCCAGATAGGGTCATCTTTCTCCTCATTAGGACTGTTAGTTTTTTTAAGAAAGGACTAAGGACGACTGAAGAACCTAAGGGCCCCACTGCCTGAGCGAAAGTTTACCAGGTGTCACGAAATGTTATGATGGATTCTGATTTTTTCCCCCTCACCTCTCTGAATTCTCCTGACACCTCCTTGCAAGAGTGTATCCTTTGGGGCCACTTCCTATGCTCTTTCTGCTCTCAGTTTTGGAATCAGGCCAAGACTCTGTTCCCTCCTAGAAGAGACTAGTGCAGGCTCATCTCCACCATCCTTACAGTAGCTAACACATAGGCGACACCCACGTACATGTACACATCTGTCCATCCCTCCTCCACGCATCCACGCTCATCCGTCCGTCCACCCACACGTACATCCGACTATCTGTCCATCCATCCCTCCACACATCCAGACACTTATCTGTCCACCCCCACATCTCTTCATCCGTCCATCTGTCCACACGTTCATTTATCCGTGCATTCCCTCCACTTACTCTTTATTGGGAATATTCTGTGTATTTCATGATAAAAAAGTTAAAGAAAACGAAGACTTCCGGGCTCCCCCAGTGCTCGGGGTGGGCATCAGGGATGGAGCAATACCCCGGGGAGACTCTTGCTGCCATGGCTGACTTTATGGCTAAAGGGGGCAGACATTGAACCAGGGGCTCAATGTGTGTGGCAGGTTGAATGGAGGAGTGAGTGGATCTGTGCATCGCTGCTCTCCGTCACTGCTGGGCGCCAGGGCGCGGGGTGTCCGGGGACGCTGCAGGGGGAATGAGCAGTTTTGGAGATCAGAGGTTGCGCGTGCCAGTGCCTGGCTAGCTGGGTTCCTGGAGTGAGATGACAGGCGCTGCAGAGCCTGCTCAGTCTGTCCCCTGCCACCGAGGGCCTGCCCAGCCTGTGCGAAGGGCACGCAAGGGCAGGGCTCCCTCCCGGGGGCTCCCTCGGGAACGAGGCGGCAGCCCCCGGCAGCTGTGGCGGGGCAGGGGGCAGGGGAGTGGTCGCGGCAAAGGGCGCGAGGAGGTGGGGGCAGGTGGGTGGGCGACAAGCAGTAACATGACCCGGATCTGGGGGAGGCCAGGCACAGGCGGTCTCGGGCTCCCTGCCAGGATGAGTGTGGCCTCTGCAAGAAGAGACACGGGGCCGACTTCCCAGGATCTGGACGACACACTGTCTGCCCAGTCCCAAGTGCTTTGCCGGGGTTACTTGCTTGCTGTGAGTATCCGTGGCGGCAGGGGGTGAGGGGGGCTGCTCCGGGGGGGTCACCCTGAAGCTGAACTAATGCCAGCCCAGGAACACTTTGCCTCTGGGTCCCGGGGGTGACTGCTGCAGCTCATTTTCATTCTGCCCTTATAGTCGCCTGCTCTGGGTACCCCGTTTGCAGCCCCACATGTCAGGATGTCCTCACACTCCCTGGCGTGCACACAGCAGGCTGCAGAGGGGCCTGCACTTAGGTGGGAACACTGGGTTGGAACTTAGTCCCTCTGGGATGCTCGGTACAATGAAATACAATGAAGTACAATGAAGACCAGGCCCGGGGCACCTGGGTGGCTCAGTCCGTCAAGCGTCTACCTTCAGCTCAGGTCATGATCCCAGGGTCCTGGGATCGAGCCCCGCGTCAGGCTCCCTGCTCAGCAGGGAGTCTGCTTCTCCCTCTCCCCCCCTGCTCATGCTCTCTCTCGCTGTCTCTCTCTCCAATAAATAAATAAAATCTTTAAAAAAAATGAAGAAGAGGCCAGGAGTCCCTGCAGTGCAGAGGGGACAGAGACAGCAGAGGGAACAGTGGGTGAGGGATTTGCTCTGTAGACCATGAAGCCTGGGTAACAGTGAACACTCCGGGGTCTTACTTTCCTTCATCGGCCAGTGGACATCTGTACTGAGTTCAGCTAATAGTCTGCTGGGCACGCAGGGGCCTGAGTGCAGGTAATAGGGAAAGTGACATTTGGCTGTAGATCTGAAGGAGAAGACACCCAAGGACGGGATGGGGGGGGGGGTTGGTACAGAAGAATTGGCACATGCCTCTAAATCGACACAGAAGTGCTGAAGACTTCTGGACGATCATGACTACACTTGTCTAAAATCACTTTTCCTTGGAGCAAACAAAAAAAGCCTTATGGGAAAGACCCAATGGTGGAATTCCACATCCCTTGGCAAATGGCAAGCAGACAGCTGGGCAGGGTGAGAGATGCATTTTCAGTGCCCACTGTGGAGTGCTTCTTCTGCATCCAGGGCCTGCCTTCCCCACTTCACACCAGACACTTCCAGAAGAGCCAAGCCAGAGTGCGGCTCGGCACCCTAGGGCATGCATGGTGTGGCTCGCCTGGATTCGAATGAGACCAGTGGAAGAGAACAAAGACGGGAAGGAGTTGGCATGCTCATCAGGCAGGCAGGAGGCTGGCTGAGCAGAGTAGAAGTGGAAAGGCACAGGGGGGTGTCTGGAAGGGAGGCTGTGGTCTTTTATCAGCCAAGACTCCTTTGGTTTCAAGTGACAAGAAATCTAACCCAAACCAGCTTAAAGCACTGGGAGACTGTATTGGCTCATGTAATTGCAAAGTATTTAAATCGTTCAGCTTCAGGTGCCATTTGATCCAGGAGCTCAGTTTATGACCCTGAGTAGCTGACTTCTCTCCTGTCTCCTCAGTACTGGCCTTATCTCAGCATGTGACAGCCCCACCCCTAGCAGCTTCCAAATCTTGGTGGCAGAGTAGCTGCCAAAGCTCCAGACCTCGAGGGAGAGTGTCTGAAGCATCTGTAGCTCACTGGCAGGCCCTAGCCCTCACTCTCATTGGCTTCAATTAAGTCATGTGCTGATCCTTAAACAGCACCAAGGCCAAGGGGTGGGATATGCTGATTGGCTCAAATGAGTTCCACAGTCAGGATCTGGGTGTTATTTACAAGCCCACCCAAGCCCCTGGTCTGAGGAGGAAGAGGAGGGTTCCCCTGTGCAGGGCCTGTCATGGGACTGGGTGGAGGAAAGTGGGTGTCTGCTCAAACCTCTGCCATTGGTGGAGCAGTCTGGACCTGGTAAACTTGGCTTCCCAGAGGTGTGGGCAGGAAACCGTCCCCATGAGTATGCAGGAAGTCCCCGATCCCACTAACAGTCCTGAGCTCCTGCAGGGCGGCATTTTCGGGGAGCCCTGCCCCAGACAGCAGCTGGCTGCAGAGCCAGGCTCCCCTCCTGGCAGAGCAGGCATGGGTCGGGGGCTGGCACCACACCCCAGCCAGGCCTGGCTGAGGGGGCCTCCCCAGAGGTGTTCTACCTCGGCAAGATCTTTGTAACCCTCGAGGGAGCTACAAACAGGTAATGCTTGACTTCCTCAGCCCCGTGTTATGAAAAGCTTGAGTCACAAAACGCTCTGGCTATTAAAAACCTGCTACTGACCAACGGCAATAAAATATCTGCTGTTTATGAGTAATTAGCCACTTCTGGAAAAGAACTCTATTCCTTTAAATTTATGGGGTGCCTTGATTTATGCATTTCACAGGGGGATGTCATGTTACATCACATCAACCTGATGTAATTTGATGCAAATCAAACACATGAATGAGCGAATGGAAACATTCTTTCCTGCCTCCTGAAGTGTGTTTCTAAATGGGGGGCATCTTTGGCCCCGACCCCATCTTTGCTCTTTCGCTTGCTTTCTTAGGAAAGACTTGGGAGAATCTTTATCTTGAATGTCTTGAGTCCCGAGTGCCTTGGCCACAGCCTCTGACTACCCCACAGGTGCCTCCTGGGAGGGATTCACGTCCTCGAGGGTGGCAGGGGCTCAGACCTCACCAGCTAGTTCACAGGCATCACGCCCCTTACGGGGCTCTGCAGAAGTCTGAGGAGGTTGCAGGCTAGCAGGCTACCTGATTTTGAGGACCAGTCATTAAGCCCAGGACGTGATATAATCAAGAGTCTAATTTTATATTGTCTAATTGGAGAAGGAATTATGGGGGCAAAAAGGCTGGTGAACAGCAAGGGACGATAGATTATTAAAGCCTTTTTTAATGGATGCTCTCCATTTGGCTGCTGAGCGAGTAGAGGCAAGGGCATTCCAGAATTTGTTGGTTGGACTGTCCATCTTTGTATCTGTGCCTTATTTCTTCTTCTGTCCACCTGCTCGTGCGTTCAGCCAGCCAGGGAGCATTTACTTAGCTTCTACCAATTTTTTTGAGTGCTTAGGAGGTAACCAAAGGACACAGGCACATAGAGGCACAAACACTTGTAACCTTAGCGGGATTGTCACCCAACTCCTGGCCTCCGTATACCTATCTATAAAATGGGCACATCAGACTTCTCCAGCTTTGCCACCCTACTATCATCTGTGCCTCTTTTCCCTCAAGTAGCATCCCTGTGCAAAGAGAGAAGCTGTGCACAGATCTCATTTGTGGGGTGGAGAAGTGTTCCCCGAGTAGTCCGGGAGAATGTGGAGGAGAGTGCTGGGGAGGGAGATTGGATGGGGGACGGGGATGGCCGTTCCTGGAAGTCTCTGGCATGAACTCCGGTTAGTTGTGTGCAGGAAAGACTGTGATGTTTGTTCTGTGCGTCTTGCACTTACATGGAGACACCCTGCGGGTGCAGGGGGAGTGAGCAGACACAGGCTGGCCTCAGGCTCGGGAACATCGTGCCCGCAGGGCTCATCGGTCAGGTCTCGCTGTATTCCATCCTGCACAACCTGCTGCTCGAGGAGTTCCACTTCCTTGGCAGGATTGGTGGAGGCTTTCTCAGAGGTTTTTCTGAGTAAAGCAGAAATCACAGGCTACACCTTTTAACACCAGGGTCTTTTCTGTTCCTTTAGTCCCCAGCATAGGTGTGAAACCGCTATCTAGAATGCTCCCCTTCCTAGCTTGGCTTCTTCAAGAACCCCACACCATAGCTCTGGGTATCTGGCTTTGGCAGGGAAGTTGTGCTTGGGACAAGGTCACATTCCCTTCTCCCGTGTCCTGCTTTGGAGGTGCCGTGATTCTGTGGGGGAAATTTAGGGTTCTCACAAGGTCTGGGTATAATCTGTAATGGAATTATTTTCAAATGGGACCTTGCTATTGTTTGGAGTCTTCTTGCTGTCTCGTGAGGAGTGACATTTCCATGGTCATTAGCCAATTCCATTTCTTCCATGAATTGCCTTCACAGGCCTTTTGTCCAGATTTCAAGTGGGGGTGTTTGGCTTTTCCTCGTGAGCTGCAAACACTTTTACAAAATAAGAAAGGTGAGGTTATTAACCCCTTGGCGACCACACAGGCCCCGGGAGTGTTTGGCTTCCTGGAAGCCTCACGGTGGGACCAACCAGGGCTGAGCGAGGCAGGCGTGCTGACGGGCCCAGCGCTGGCTGCATGTGGTCACTGTGGTCACAGAAGAGGGGACAGCACGGGAACCTCTATGGAGTGCTCGCTCTGTGCCAGGCACTGCTGCAGGCCCCTGGCACAAATGACCTCATTATTGCTCTCCTGTCCCAGATGCATAACTGGGGAGGTACCACCTTACAGCTCCTGGGCCTCCCATTCTTTTGGGTAAGATGCCGTTTACCTCCAGCGGCAGCTGCCGTTTTTCACTGGTCACATGGAGTCCCAGAAAAGAGGCCCCTCGGGGACCCCAAAGAGTAACACTAGCCACCTGACTGTTGACCACTGTCCCTTCTGGATGCCGTTTGCAGCTCGTGGAGCTCCTACCTCCATGCCAAGAACGCCTCTGGGTTTCTGGAAAGCCTCTCCCGAGGAAATACCTCTTGTTCAGGTCCCCTCTTGTCATGATCGTGACGATAAAGTACAGCCTATCCGGGGCAGGGTGGACCGACCACACACTGATGGCCCCAGACCAGCCCACTAATGGCATTTTCCTCCCTTGTAAGAAGAGAGAACGTTAATTGCTTCATTTTTAATGTTTCCCCCGGTGTTCAGCATCGGTGAAGTTCAGCTCCAGCCGTTCTCTGTGATTGGTGATGGTTCAGGATCAGGGCTTGGCTGGGAGGCCCCTTCCCTGTCAGGTGGGCCACAGAAGCATAAATCAGGAGGCAGGAGGAGAGACTGAGGAGCTGAGGGTAGCGATCAGTCTGGCCAGCCTGCTTGGTTTATAGATGGGAAGCCATGACTCAGAGAGGGGCCGGGGCATCCGAGGCTACACAGCTAGCTGTCTGGGCTGGGGTGTGGGTTGGTTCCAGGGCGGGATGGAGAGCAGCCCGTGGGGGAGGTTGTAAGCCCACCTGGTATAGGTATGGGGGGCAGCCAGTTTTCTGGGGTGCCCAGCCCTGCTGCTGTTCCAGGCACTAGGAACACTGTTCCCTGGAGGGCACTGTCAGAGAGAGAGGGCATTCTGTTCTGCAAGGACCTGGATCTTGGAGTGATGGGTTGTGGGGTTGGGAGGGAGGTATCAGCCAGCAGTCAAAGTGGAGCAAGACCAAGAAAGGGAGAGGCAGTGTCATGCTGACAATAGACCCGGCCTCAAGGGCCTCCCCTGTGCTGGGCACTCAGAGACAGATGGACAAAGTATGGTGGTTACCCTCAAAGCTGCTAGTCCCCTGAGCCTTTGTGAATAAACCGCACTTGAATGTTATCATCATCTCTGGGCTGATGTTTCAGGTCTGTCTGCCCTTCTGATAGTGAGGTCTGGAAGGGTAGGTTGTTTCTGATTCTTTTCTCTGCAGAGCCCAGCACAGTGCCTGGCACACAGTAGATTATCAGGAAATGCAGAGTGAATGAATGAACGAATGTTTGCATGGGCAAGTGAGAGTATGTGAAGGCAAGTGAAGGAAGCAGAGGTGTCAAAAGAGTGCAGGGTTTATAAAGGGCAGGTGCGGGGCGGGGGGCTTAGAATTCACTCAGTCAGAATTTGTAGCTTCGTGTTGCAGGCAAAGCATTGGGTTTGGGTTAGATATGGGTCCCTAGAGTTCCCAGCCAGAGACAGGGACCCAGGTTATCCATCATGAGATGGGGTGGGATTAACCCTTCATGGGGAGTGTGAAGTGTGGGGGACTGGGAGTGGGATGCAGATGGGGTGACATTTGAGATCAGGCTCTATAAGGCAAACTTGTCACCTGGCTAGTGTCTTGAGGAGCAGAGAACAGGGTCTGCTCCCACTGTGCAGGAGTGGGCTGTGGCCTGAGTCTTTCTCTCCTGAGCATCCCATCTCTCCCCAAGGTTAGATGCTGTGTACCTGGCCTGCATCCTTCGTTGATTGCTCCGTTCATTCACTTCCTCGTTCAATCATTTATCCATTTGCTTGCTCCTTTCTTCATGCATTCAGCAAATATTAATTGAGTGCATCCTCTGGGCCTGGTTCTGTACCACTGCTGGGGGCACCCCAGTGAAGCAATGCTCATGGCCTCCCCCCGACAGGGAGCTTCTGGACCCATATACAAACAAGCCCAACCCAGGACGAAAGCCATTGTGAGGGGGCAGGACAGACAGACAGGAGAGGACCTGCCCTGCCCCTGGGGTATCACGGAGGGCCTCCTGAATGAGGTGGCATTTAATCTTCACCAGATGACGGAGCATAGGGATCCAGTGGGGATTGCAAAGCGAGTGTTCCAGACAGAGGGAACAGTATGCACAGAAGGGCACCAAGTCCCCTCATCAGCTCCCTGAGAACAGAGGGTCCTCTTCAAATACTCACAGGCTTAAACAAGATGAGGCACAGGGTTCTCCCTCCTCAAATGACGTGTGAGCTGGGGAGTCTGTCTTTGCTTCCCCTTCTTTCCTAAGAGTGGTCAGAAATGTGTGTCTGCAGCCCCGTGAGTGCGCGCACTTGGCCGACGTGCAGCTTGGCCCCCCAGCAGCTGTTCCTGCTGCTTTGGTCAGGGGCCGGTGGCTAGTCTTCCCTCCCCTCCCGAGAGTCTGGCACAGCAGAGGCCAGGCGAGGCCAGCCTGGGGACCTGCACAGGAGCCAGAGATGCGGAACTGGGGACCCTGAGAGCCAAAAAGGACCGAAGCCTCAGCCTGGCCTGGAGAGGCCCCATCTGTTGGCCTGAGCCTGAGAGCTGCAGGCCGCAGAGGCTCTACTCGTGGGCCTCGGTCCTTTGCTCAGTAATGATTGTGTGTACTTACGAGACGACATGTATCTGAGCTTCTGTCTTCGACAGGTGCCCTGTGAACGAATCTCCGTGGGCCGACTTCTATGAATATTTCACAATCAGGCCCTCTTTGATCACTCTTGCATATGTGCATTCTACATTATATTTAGTTTTGCACCGAATCAAATCTGAGGCTTCTGTGAAATGAAAATAAAGTGTTCGACATGATACCCTAGTCCAGAAGTGCTCAGATGTAAATGGGTTTAATCAGGGGTGAAGGGTGGTGACGGGTAGCTGGGCCCCGCACCCTGTTGGCCGCTGCCCTCTGGAGGGAGGTACTGCCGGGAGGCCTGGGGGTGCCGGGCCCCCGGTTTTGTTCTAGTGCAGCGGCTGTGTGCTGAGGCTGAGCAGGGAGCCAAGGCGGGTTAATAGGGGATTACATATCTAACTTCCTGCCATGACCAAGTCTGGTTAAAAAGAGAGAGAGAAAGCCAGTGAGAGAAAGAATCAATACACTTCATGACAACTGCTGGTATCTTGTTCAGGTTTGTGATATTTTAAAGGTAGGTCATTCATTAAAAGCCTCTGTGTGTGTGTGTGTGTGTGTGTGTGTGTGTGTGTGTGTGTGCAGTTTGTTGCTTTCCCTGATGAGGTGGACACAGTTCAGAAAAATCAATTACAGCAAATTAGGGGGCCATTTCCTTCCCAAATCATTGCATCTGGGAGAACTGGAAGCACCACTTGATGGCCTGCATTCTGGGGGGAGAGGCCTGGGCTTTTGCTCACAAAGTGCTGTGCATTCTTAGGATGGTACGGACTACCTCCCTCCCCTGCATTGTGATCATCAGAAGCTTAAAGGACCAGTTATTGGTGGGACTGTTGCCCCAGGTGCTAAGGACAGGAGCTCATAAGACCCTTGCTGTCACAAAGCTCCAGCAGAGGAGAAGAAATGTTGTGACCTTCTTATTTGCGTGCATCGAAGTGCGTTGTGAATATGTCCTAACAGCTGTAGAGAAACTGCAGAACGACTCTGGGGACAGAGTCTCACCTCCAGCCTGGGGCAATTCCAGGAAATCTTCCCAGAATAGGCGACCCAGGATGGAGCATGAAGGACAGATCTGGGCGGCCACATTTGGAGAGGTGGGGGTGGGCTGCCAGGAGATATGGGGAGCAGTCCTTCTTTCACTGTTCTTTTGCTGTTACGAAGAAGAGGGGAAATCAATATCTGCTTCCAAACTCTGAGTGGCCTTTTCTCTCTGGGGTGCAGGGAGCCCTCCCTCACCACAGCGAGAACTCTAGCCCTCGGTTGTTTGGGTTGTGGTTCGGGAGTTTATTTTCACCCTCTGTTTTTCTTCATCTCCTCTGATCCAACGTGGTAGGAAGCTGCTAACATGCCACAGCAGTGGCAGAGTAAAGCACGTGTTCTACTACAACCCTCACAGAAGCTTCCTGAACCCCCTTTTGCCCCAAATATGAACTCCATGGATCGGCATTCAGGTGTGTGCCTGGCCCGCCATGTCCACCCCATTCCCTGTCATCACCCAGCATATTCCATGCTTAGTCCCCATTTTGCTCATTCTGTTCCCTCTGTCCTTCATGCCCTTCCATCTTTTTCTGCTGAGTGACCTCCTCTAAGCTCAGCCAAGGACTGACCTCTTCCTGGTTGTTCTCCCCACTGGTTTCCCTTCCCTGGTCTCCACTGCACCTTCCCACCTACACCCAGCCCCCCAGCATTTGTAGATTCCCCCCTCTTCAGCACCTGCCCCCAGTCTGTGCTCCTCGTGGGGGTAACTCTCTTCCCCTCCCCGAGTCAGCTTTTCAAGGCTAGGATCTGGTCTTGCTGGTGGTCGGTCCGCTTCTCGCCACATGCAGGCATTGACAAATGTCACTGAATGGTATGAGTCCCACTTCACGCTGAACCAGTAAAGTCGGCAATGAGTGAGGCTTTAGTCATTGCGTTTATAGGCCTTGATCGTGCCTTGGTTGTGTCCTTCACCCCTCAGGATTTATTCGAGTCCCAGATGAAAGGTCTTTCCAGCTCTGGAAGCCTGTGCTAAAGCTGTGGTTGGCACATGAGAAAGGTCCCTGTACAGGCACCACATTCTACAATTTAAGCTCCATGTTTTCTCTCCCATAATTCCCCTTCGCCTTCCACAAACCCTGTCAAGTATGCAGGACAGTTAATCTCAGCTCATTTTAGAGACAATGAAGTTGGGACTTAGGCAGGTAACCGCGGTCAACCACCTCTGGAAGAGCTTGTGCAATTAGACTCATGTTCATGGCCCTCAGGTGCCACTCCCTTCCACTGCCTCAGTCTGGCTGGGGAATAACCCACCTGTCCCAGGACGGGAGAATGTGAAATAATATATCCACTTTATGGATGCTAGGACAATAAGATCATATAAATAAACTTTTGTGTGACACCTTCCCCAACTGGTGAGCAACAGGCTCGCCACATTCCTAGATCCACAGTGTCTTCCCGCACCCCACCCCCACCCACGCTTGCCCCCTGAGTTGCTTTCTCTGGAGTGTACTGCACATTTCCACTTCCTGGCACACATGTTTGTTAGGGCTCTGGCTCCTTGGCCTCCTTTAAGCTTTCCCTGAACTGTGTGGCTTCCTTTGTTTCTACACATTTTGCAAATGAAGGTGATGTCTGCATTCACCTCAGCAAGACTAACGTGGTATGGACGTCGGAACACTGCCTGCCCACCAGCATGTCTTTCTTGGGCTCTGGAGTCAGACTCCCCAGTCATATGCCCTTGTTGGACTTAAATTTTGGGGGCCTTAGTTTGCTCTTTTTTAGTATGGGGATAGTTTAATACCTAGCATTCGAAGGTTGTATGAGATTAAATGAGGTAATGATTGTGAAGTACCTGGCACAGTGTTGTGCTGGCACATGGTATTGTGATGATGAGGAGAAGGAGGGGAGGGAGGACACTGTTGCTGATGTAGATGATGATGGTAAAGATGATGACAGTGGTGATGATGGTGATGAAGATGACAATGGTGATGATAGTGGTGATGGTGAAGGTGATGATGATGATGTGATAGTTATGATGAAGATGATGTGATGGCTGTGGTGAAGGTGATGACATTGGTGACAGTGGTGGTGAAGGTGATGATGATGGTGATGGTGATGACAGCAGTCACAGTGGTGGTGGTGATGATGACGGTGGTGACAATGGTGACAGTGATAGTGGTGAAGGTGATGATGATGGTGATGATGATGACAATGGTGATGGTGAACATGAGGACAGTGGTCACAGTAGTGGTGGTGAAGATGATGATGGTGATGATGACGGTGGTCACAGTGGTGGTGGTGAAGGTGATGACAATGATGACAATGGTGATGGTGAACATGATGACAGTGGTGACAGTGGCGGTGGTGAAGATGATGATGATGGTGAAGTTGGTGACAGTGGTGGTGGTGAAGGCGATGATGGTGATGATGGTGATGACAGTGGTGACTGGTAGTGGTGAAGATGATGGTGATGACGATGATAACAATGGTGATGGTGAACATGATGACAGTGGTCACAGTAGTGGTGGTGAAGATGATGATGGTGATGATGGTGCTGATGATGACAGTGGTGGTGGTGAAGGTGATGATGATGATGACAATAGTGATGGTGAACATGATGACAGTGATCACAGTAGTGGTGGTGAAGATGATGATGATGATGATGATGACGGTGGTCACAGTGGTGGTGGTGAAGGTGATGACGATGATGACAATGGTGATGGTGAACATGATGACAGTGGTGACAGTGGTGGTGGTGAAGATGATGATGGTGAAGTTGGTGACAGTGATGGTGGTGAAGATGATGGTGAAGTTGATGACAGTGGTGGTGGTGAAGATGGTGATGGTGATAAGGATGGTGATGATGAAAAAGAAGATGATGATGATAATGGGAATGATGGAGATGGTGATGATGACAGTTGTTACTTGTTTTCTGTTTTATTTTTTGAGAGCTTGTCTGCCTGACACGTCCATGGTCTTCACAACCACCCCATAGGAGGTTGTCCGAATTCCATCCCAGCACCTGTTTGCCTGGTAGGCAGATAGTGGGCCAGGAACTCAGATTGGAAGTCTTCTCTACCCTGAAAAGATGACCAGGGGCACACTTTGCAGGTGTTTTCTTTTCCTGTCTGCTGTGTTCATGATCTGCCTTCAATTATGGGCTACAGTTTCAACCCAGACTCCAAAAGCCAACATGCATTCACCCTTGAGAATTTTGAAATCGTCCAAAGTCTTTAAAGAGAGGATACTTTTTATTCCTTTTCTTCTTCTGAGTCCTCCAACTCCCATCCCCCAGTGCAGAAGCTGTCTGGGACTCTGTGGGACTGTGCGTTGAAGCTGGTCCACTGGGGTCCCATTCACCATCCGAGGCTGGAAGAGCCCTGACTTTGACCCACATTCCATGCATAAGGGGAATTTGGGGAGTTCGACCGTACTCTTCAACTCGGCTCTCCTGGTCACACAGTCACCATATTCCATGGCCCTATTTGAATATCATCTTTCCATTAAAAAATTCAGCAAGGATTTAACTGTTTCTGGCCCTGTCTCATAGCATTGTCTACACATCAATCAAACAGAACAGGTCACCCGAACTGCCCTCCTGTTTATCTATTAATCATCTGGCAAATAAACCACTCAGTATCCTGCCCACCTCAGTAATGTTTGTGATGTAATTTGTTTGGATGCCCAAATGTCACCAGCGTTGATTGTAAGAGATGAAAAAATGTACTTGCTCAGCATAGCAAGCTCTAGGCCAAAATGTAAGCATGAAATCTCTGGTTTATTTTTGTAATAATGTTTACAGCTGTTTAATGACCCTGAAAAGGTTCAGTAGTCTGGTGTTCTGTATTTCAGAACAGGAGTGTATTATGCTTATAACAACCTTGGTTAAACAGTTTGAGCTACAACAATTGGAAAATAGTATTTAATAAGAAGCCATTGTATTCTAGGTGAAGTTGTCTTAATTACTGCTTACCCAAAGTGTAAGAAAGCAAAATAGGTTGTGGGGAAGATGCGGAGGGTCACTTGAGCCTGCAGAAAGGGGGTCCATCTGCTACCAGAACTGCATGCCGTGAGCCCCACAGTGGCATTTGGAGCCCTTGCTGGGAACCCACGTCCCTCCCCTGCCCAGCAGTTGGGAGCGGTAGGACTCCTGTACATTTTCCGAAGCAGCACTTCTACCCACATTGATAAAAAAGGGAATATTTAGTTGTGCTTGGCTAGACAACAATATTTGATTTTTAAAAACCTAGTTGAAATGGTTATTTTGAAAGTCATTTCATTTCCCAACTATTCTTTTTCATGGTATAAGGATAAAACTCTTTCATGCAACTTACTGGCAAGATCTATATTTTTTGGACTATTCATAAGATTACTTTCTTTTTTCTGTGCTAGCAAAATGAAACTGTGTTTTTGTGTAAAATTTATTTAGACTCGTAGCAGCTGGTATTTCTGGTGTCCTGATAGTTTTAAATTTCATTTTGAGTGAAAGATACAATTAGGTTCTCTATTGGAAGAGTTAAGTGAAAACTTTTGTCATTGATATCACAGGAAATAGTTTTGAAGGCAGAAATACAAAATCAAAATAACCATTAGCACCATCAAAGGCAGCTGAATGGCTCACTGTACCTGCAATGATGGGAATGATGAGATAGAATGTATTTTGATAATCTGCGCACCCAACGGTGGGTTCCCTGTGCTGAGAATACCCTGGTATGAAATGCAAAATGGCACAGCTTGAGAAGAAAACCTCTAGCCTTCAGAAACTTTCAACTGGGGCCCTGACCGTGCTCAGAGGTGGGGCCCAGGCATTTCCACATGGTGGTGAGGAATGCCATGGTGGCTGGGACTCACCCCACGCCTGGTTCTTGGTCAATATTGACAGTCGCCTCGAGGACCGGCAGTGCCCCACCATGACGCTGGGGAGCAGGCAAGATCAGGACAGGGGTGGAATGTTGGAGTGTTTCCATGGTGGGGGGTGGGGCGCGGTGTACCCGATTCAGCCGTTTACAGTGGCCTCTAACTGTCCAGGCTTGGCTGCCTTTCTTTCCACAGTCAGGTGAATTACATATGCATCGGTTCCTTCCATGAGTCAACCAGGGTGTATTGATCTTCTTCCTGATACGCTTTGGGCTGGGGCCCTGAGCTGAAGGCCAAGGGCAAACTGTTCTCAGGGTTTGGGTGTTTGTTTACTTGCTTTTAATTGTACCGAGGGTTTTCCTACCTGGATGGGAGGGTCGGAGGAGTTACTGTATAGGTTCCTTAGAAGGGATTGCCTTAAGCCCAGGATCACTGCCAGCCCTGTCCTGGCTCCTGGCTTCCTCGTGGGGGTCCCTCAGCTGCTGGATGGTGGGATAATGAGGCCAGAGCCGGGGCCAGGGAGAGAAGGATAGGTTGAGCACATGGGATCAAGTGCTCCCTGGTACTGGTGTCCACGCGTGGGGGAGGGTGCTGCCTGTGGATTTCATCTGCCCGAGCTATCAGGACAGAGGAAGTACAGGGCCTGGGAAGGAACAGTGTGGTTCCAAAGGGAAGGCGCTCCCCCTGTGCTTGCTCCCTGAGAGCTAGGGGAAAGGAGTAACGCCTCCTTCCATCAGAATGGCGAGCCCTGGCAGGCAGCCTCACTTCCCTGGCCCCGTGAGCTCTTAGGGCTGCGGTGGGATCCAATCCCTTAACAGTGGGATCCGTGATCCCTGAGTTTCCCAGGGTCTGCATTTGTATAAGTTTCTAGAGTGCTACTGCTTAGGGAATCTCTGCCTTTCACCCAAAACAGACATACTCGTGTACACACACACACACACACACACACACACACACACACACCTCTAAATGCCAAAGCTGTCGTGGTTCCTCCTTTGTCTAAACCGTGAGTTCAGCCTCTCTGAGCCTTTTCATTGCGTCCCGTTATTGGTGGCCTTGCCTGTGCTGGCCCCTTGGACCACAGAGGCCCTCTATGGCAGGTACATAGAAGGCCCCTGGCAAGTGTTTACTGAGTGACTGACATAAGGGGTAAATGAATTCCGGATGGGTGAAGTGTCAAGGCTGGAGAAATTGGGGCCGACCCAGGTTTTGTGAGTCCCAGGCCGGGCCTGGGGCCAGCTCATCCCGCCTGGGTTGCTTTGGCCCAGGGACAGCACACCAATTACCCCGTGCTCTTTCCAAGAACTCACGCTCCCCTTTCTTGCTCTGAGTTAGGTGGCTGGTATTGGTTATGACTGACCCATTGCAGGGCCTGCACCTGCTCACGGAATCATGGGGTGCTGGGTCTCACCAAACATTTGGAGATAATCATCTGGCAAGGCCATTCCTCACAGTGGGGCTCTGTGTGGGCTTTGCCTGGGCTCACTTGAGGGGCCGAGGGCTGTAATCCTCGGAGCATCTCCTTGAGAGCCGGCCAGCTCTGCCAAAATTTTGAATTCTCCTGTGGGTCCCCCGATGAGTGGTCAAGTTCTCAAGGGGATCGCTGCTCAGTGGTGGTCCAGGCCTGAGATGGTCACCATGGGCATATATAATGAAAGAGCTGGTGGTGGGGGTGGCTCTCCCTTGGCGGTGTTTGAACCCGCAGGTTCTAGGCTAGCCAGAGACCCTTCCAAGTCTGACAAAATCTGATAGTGGATGTTCATGGACTTGTGCAAAAGCTGAGTTTGGGTCGCATGAGGTTGGGAGGAGAGTGTTTCTCCTACAGGGCTAGCTTTCTTTTATGGGCTATGCTTATAGAGTCTCTTCATTCATTCATCCTTTTGGCCAGAAAATGCCGAAGAACTTACAGTGGGCCAGCTCTGCCCTGGGCCTGGAGGCTTCCACTGTGATCATGCCCTCATGGAAAAGAAGCACATTTGTAGAGGTCAACAACAAAACTTTGCCCTAGTGGTAAGTGCTGTGAAGAAGGAAATAAGGTGATGGGTGAAGAGAGGCTGGGGGTGACAGCCTCCGACGAGGGAGGCACGGTGGTCTTTGTGAGAAGGGGCTATGTGAGCTCAGACCTGCATGAGGGGACAAGGAGCCGACTGTACCTTTGCACATTCTAGAACATTCTTCCTCTCCTCAGCTGAGACTTCAGCAATGGCACCTGAAGACCAGTTCCTTAAAAAAGCTTTGTTGACTGAAAAAAAAAAAAATTTAACATAATAAAAGAATTCTATATCCAAACCTAACTTGAAAACTCCCCATATTCATTATTTAACAAATTGAGCTGTTACTTACCCAGCACGAATGGGGGCAGGGGGATGGTCTTCAACTTGATGCCCCTCATCCAGCCTGATTTGTAGTCTCGCTGTATTGCACATTCAGCCTCCTCTCCCTCCTGCTGAATTGGCTCAGCTCATCAGCAGCAACCTGAAAATAGCCTGTCTTTCTGGATTCATGTCTTCAGAGAAGGCCAACTGGGCAGCCGTTGGACGTGGGCCAGCCATGTTGGCTTTGGACTTTCGAAACTTCCCCAGAGCTGTTGGGTGGAATTCTGAGCACTCCCAAGTGGCTTCAGGGTCATGATCCGTGTTTGCTTGGGAGAGGAGCCAGAACAGCTGGATGGAGCTTGAAGGTAGAGAAGGGGCTCCAGACAGGGCCCTGGGGGCTGTTAGAGTCCTTGCCTGGGGTCCTCCAGGCACCAGTCCTGCCTTAGCAATTTCTACCTGCTGAGCCTGCTCCTCCCTGCTGGTCAGTGGGTGCTGTGAGCCCTGGGGCTGGCCAGTCTTGTCCACCACGGTGTCCTAAGTGCCAGGGACAGGGCCTGGCATACAGAGGGAACTCAGCAAGTTTGGTGAATGAATGCAAGAATCTCCATGACAAAACACTCCTTTCTGACCAGCCTCCAAAATGGACTTTTTTTTTTTTTTTAATTTGCGTGTAGACTGCCACCAGAAACAAAAAGGAAAGATGGCGACTTCTTCCACAAGTGACCAAGTGTGTACGAACGTGTGCAGGTGTCCATGGCATCATTCATGGCCACCGCCAGCCCAGCACTGTGATTGCGGTTTTTCTCTCTCCTGCAAATAAACATTCATGTCTTTTTCTTCCCTCCCTTGCAAGACGGACTCACAGCCCCTGTCCTCTTGCCAAGGAAGCCAGGTCTCCCATTGGAGACCCTCCATGCCAGGCACAATCTGCCTGGCAGGAGGCCCGGTAGGTAGCAGACCCCCCCCAACCCCCCAGGGCTGAATGCGCTTCCTGCACAGTTGAGCTCTGTCCCCACCAGTCCCCCGAGGGAACTGCTTGGCCCAGGAATCAGTCCTGGCTGGGGTTAAGCGCTGCTCCTAGACCACCTGGCTGGCCAACACATGTAAACACTGGGATGTGCAAAAACAGTTCCAATGGCAGGAAGCAAATTTGGACTCCTTCAGCTGGGAGACAGATCTGGAAATAGAAGGACCCAGGCATGGGTTCATTGCGTTTCAAAGTTGAACTCCTCGAATGCTGTGACGTGGGGGGGGGGGGCAGGCGTGCGCGGCGTTCCTTCCATCCCTCCCCCAAGCAGTGTGGCCTTTGCAGGTCTGCACAGGCTGGGGAGCGGGCAGAGAGGAGCATTAAAAGCAATTATGCAGACCAGCTTTGAGTGTTAGTGTTTAACAAACAGCTTTGAGTTCTAATTTTCTGCAAAACACATACTGCAGGTACAATTTGTACTCATTACTGTATACTGGGAAAGTTATTAAAAACACTCAAACTTGGTTGAGACTTCCTATGGCATCATCCCTGGATTTTAATTGGTTTTTATCTAGTTCTATAAAGGATCTCTTTAAACCCAATCAAAGTCCCTGCCTGGGATATCATGCCAGTGGAAAGACAGGGAGAGCCCATTAAATGGTCTAAGTCTTCGCCCCCACCCAAAAATGAACAGTCTCGACGATCCACTAAGATTCCGTCACCAGATAATTTATACTTCTTTTGATGGGCACAGTTACCAAATGACAAAATAACAGTGTTTCGTAACATAAGGGTTAAATCTTAATCTCTGAGGTTTGCAAAGCCGCTACTCGCAGTCTCCTTAAAATTTAATATACCTCGTTAATGCTTCCTTGCAAACACTGAAGGATTTTTATGATTATAATCATGTGTTACAGCACCTAGTACTGTTTCTAAGCAGCATACTAATCAGCTTAATGAGATATTACTGCACTTTTTGTTGACTAAAGCAAAATCCCTTTTATTGTTCTAAAGCCTGTCCTTTATTTTTTCCCAAAACATTATCTTGTTTTATTATGTACCAGTAAATATCATGCTATTGGTTTTTTTTTTATTTTTGGGGGCCAAATCATAAAATAATCTCTTTCATCTCAGACTGGCGAATGTATTGAATATAGTCACCGGAAACAAAAGTTCCGAGTGAGTCTCTGGTCTTGCAGCGAAAGCCATTCTGCTCTGAGGCAAACTCTGAACGGAACCAACAGGTGCAGATGCTACAAGGGGGACAGGAGGAAAAGTTTAACACGTAGACCTTTGATTTGTTATTAGGTGTTGAAAGTGGTAAAACATTAATAATTTAAACGTGAATGAGTAATTGCAGTCGGTAAATAGAAAATACAAGGAAGACGATCTATCGCCAAAACAAATTGGAGGAGCAATGCCATATTGCAAAATTGGCATTTAATAATTCATCTTTTTATTACTGTTTTTGACTATAATTCCTTAGTATTATTATGTGTAGGTAAGGCATGAAATGCAAATCCCTCCCCAGCTAATGCTGTTGATTCACTGCGCCACGGTACCTGGCACAGATCTGAACTCTCACTTTATTTTTAGGGATGGAAGAAGCCAGCCTGTGCCTTGGAGTGTCCTCGGCGGCGCCCGAAGCTGAGCCCCATCTGAGCGGCCCTGTCCTCAACGGCCAGTATGCCATGAGTCAGAAGTTGCACCAGATCACCTCCCAGCTCAGCCATGCCTTCCCCGAGCTGCATCCACGGCCCAACCCGGAAGAGAAGGCCCCCGCGCCACTAGACGAGAAGGCCCACGTGCCCTTGAGTGGCCAGCCCATGGGCAGTCAGATGGCGCTCCTGGCCAACCAGCTGGGCCGGGACGTCGACACCAGCCTCAACGGGCGGGTGGACCTGCAGCAGTTCCTCAATGGGCAGAACCTGGGCATCATGTCCCAGATGAGCGACATCGAGGACGACGCCCGTAAAAACCGCAAGTACCCGTGCCCGCTGTGCGGCAAGCGTTTCCGCTTCAACAGCATCCTTTCGCTGCACATGCGCACTCACACCGGCGAGAAGCCCTTCAAGTGTCCCTACTGCGACCACCGGGCGGCGCAGAAGGGCAACCTCAAGATTCACCTTCGGACCCACAAGCTGGGCAACCTGGGGAAGGGGCGCGGGCGGGTGCGCGAGGAGAACCGCCTGCTGCACGAGCTGGAGGAGCGGGCCATCCTGCGGGACAAGCAGATGAAGAGCAGCCTGCTGCAGCCCCGGCCCGACCTGAAGCCGCTGCCGCACGCCCAGCCGGCCCCTCTGGCCACCTGCAACCTGGCCCTGCCAGCCAACCACAGCGTGCCCGACGCGGCCAACCCGGTGCCCTCGCCCAAGCCGGCCAGCGTGCAGGAGGACGCGGTGGTCCCGGCCGCCGGCTTCCGCTGCACCTTCTGTAAGGGCAAGTTCAAGAAGCGCGAGGAGCTGGACCGCCACATCCGCATCCTGCACAAGCCCTACAAGTGCACGCTGTGCGACTTCGCCGCCTCGCAGGAGGAGGAGCTCATCAGCCACGTGGAGAAGGCCCACATCACCGCCGAGTCGGCGCAGGGCCAGGGCCCCAACGGCGGTGGGGAGCAGTCAGCCAACGAGTTCCGCTGCGAGGTGTGCGGGCAGGTGTTCAGCCAGGCGTGGTTCCTGAAGGGCCACATGCGGAAGCACAAAGACTCCTTCGAGCACTGCTGCCAGATCTGCGGCCGCCGCTTCAAGGAGCCCTGGTTCCTCAAGAACCACATGAAGGTCCACCTCAACAAGCTGTCAGTGAAGAACAAGTCCCCCAGTGACCCGGAGGTGCCCGTGCCGGTGGGCGGCATGTCCCAGGAGGCCCATGCCAACCTGTATTCCAGGTACCTGTCCTGCCTGCAGAGCGGCTTCATGGCCCCGGACAAAGCCGGCCTGAGCGAGCCCAGCCAGCTCTACAGCAAAGGGGACATGCCCATGAAGGAGCGGGAGGTCCTGGGGAAGCTGCTGTCCCCTATCTCCAGCATGGCCCACGGTGTCCCCGAGGGCGACAAGCACTCCCTCCTGGGATGCCTCAACCTCGTGCCGCCACTGAAATCCAGCTGCATCGAGCGGTTGCAGGCGGCTGCCAAAGCTGCCGAGATGGACCCTGTGAACAGCTACCAGGCTTGGCAGCTCATGGCCAGGGGCATGGCCATGGAACACGGCTTCTTGTCTAAAGAGCATCAGCTACAGCGCAACCACGAAGACACTTTGGCAAACGCCGGAGTGATGTTTGATAAGGAGAAGCGGGAGTACGTGTTAGTGGGAGCAGATGGCTCTAAGCAGAAAATGCCTGCTGATTTGGTTCACAGCACTAAAGTGGGCAATCAGAGAGACCTGCCAAATAAGCTCGACCCTTTAGAAGGCAGTCGGGATTTTTTGTCACACGGGCTGAACCAGGCGCTCGACTATAACCTGCAGGGCCCTGGGAACATGAAGGAGAAGCCCACCGAGTGCCCCGACTGCGGCCGGGTGTTCCGCACCTACCACCAGGTGGTGGTGCACTCCCGCGTCCACAAGCGGGACCGCAAGGGCGACGAAGACGGGCTGCACGTGGGCCTGGATGAGCGGCGCGGCTCGGGCAGTGACCAGGAGTCCCAGTCGGTGAGCCGCTCTACCACGCCGGGCTCCTCCAACGTCACCGAGGAGAGCGGGGCCGGCGGCGGGCTCTCCCAGACCGGGAGTGCCCAGGAGGACAGCCCACACCCCTCCTCGCCGTCCTCCTCAGGTAGGCTGCCAGGGAAGATGAGGGATGAGCGGCTGGTACCCGGGCTCTCCCCGTCCAGGGGGCCTGGCTCCACGCAGGCCTCAGGGGGCGGGGAGGGGGGGCGGGAAGGGCCTTCACTGCTTTTCCAAGTCAGTCCTGAGGACCACAGCCTATGTGGACCTTGCCTTTCTGCCCTGCCTCAAGGGAAGGCTAGCATTTCGAGTCCTTGGCCTTCCCTTGAACACTGGCTGCCCGGAAAGAGAGTTGATCCTCCTGTGTGGTAGAGACGGCCAGTTGGTACGCTCGCCAACAGGTAGAGCCTGCCCTTCCTCAGCAATGGCCTGCCCGACCCCATTTTATGCCCCTCCCCCCCTCCCCCCATTCGTCATCACCTCGTCTCTGGAACCTGGGAGCTGGTGTTCTGGCTCCATCCATGGATGTGAAGGTGTAAGTTCAGACCCTCACCATCTTTCCCCCTAAGTATATTCCCACACTTGTCTCCCTTGGGCACCCCACTATCCCTCCCCAGGCCAAACCTGTCTCCTGTCCCCTTCCAAAAACTACAGCTTGCCTCACCTGCCAGGCCCCTGTAAGCTGAAGAACCACACCACTCTCCTCTGATGGTTTGGAAAAACACAGAGGTTTGAAACACAGATGCACGACTGTGTGTCTTAAATTGTACTGTGTTACACGGGCGATACAGCTTTGGGGTCTAAAATAGCAAAGCAGAAAATCTGTCATCAGAATGTCTGTGAAATGCTGAAGCTTCCTGGCCCGGTTTGGGGGAAAGGGAAAAAAAAAAGCCCCAAAAACAACAACAACAAAAAAGCCCGCTGGCCTAAGACAGCTAAATTAAAATCGCTACCTAACAGCAGGTAAGCTTGTTGCCTGCATCCGTATTTTCAAAGTCCCTTTCTAATGGATGGTAAATTGAAAGTTATATCTCTAGCCCTTTATAAAGAAAGCATCTCGCTAATACTGTAATCATTCTGCAGCCTAACAACAGAGGAAATCATGCCATAACAAATACCCTGTTACTAATGGCAACATTGATTTCTGCAATCAGCCATTAAGTCTAGAAAATGAAAGACAGTTTGAGGCACCTCAAGGCACCACATTGCCCACTGTTAAAGGTGTGGCGGCACACTGGTGAGGGTCATTTCCGTAAAGTTTTCTTTTTTCTCTCTTTTTCCTTTTTCCCCTTCTGGGTTTCAATAAATATTTCCGTACTGGAAGCAGTTGACTTCTGCAGTTATTAAGGAGATGCCTGTTCAGTTTGGTCGTTATTGTCATGCTTCAGCATCCCCTTCTTCCAGGACAAAATTAGTATTAAAATAAAGCGGGAGTCTGCGGGCTTATTACAAACCAGTAAAGAATTGTTAACACGCATAAATCTGAGCTGCACATTCCAGAGATTCCGATAGCACTTAATGCCGCTGTTTAAATACCCATGAAACACACTGTCTACTCTTGGAGTCCTAGACTCGCTTGCGATTTATTTCTGGTGAGGCCCTCTGGCAGAGTCTGACCAGGAACGCGAGCACCGCGGAGGGTGCACCGCCATGGCGCGCCAAGTGACCGCTGCAACGACCGTATGAGATGCCAGGGAAGGGTGTGCGAGTTTCCCCAGCCTGACGGCAGGAACTCCAGCGAAACGGATCTCTCGTGCAGGGGCAGCCAAGTGCCAGGAGGGCCCCCCTCGGTCGGGAGGGACAATTTCCGCCCTCCTAGGGAGAGGTCCCGCGTTCTGGGGAGCGCCCTCTCACTGTTTTTGGATCCGGGGTCTTTAGGGGGCAGAAAACAGAGGGCAGACTGGCTCCCCTAAGTTTTTGGAGTGATGTGGGGTTAGCATTGACAGATTTTCATCCCTCTCCCAGACCCGCTGAAATAAAAAGGTCTCAGCAGAATATTCCGGCACCAAATGTTCAGCTTTATTAATGACGTGTTTACCATGTTTTTCCCACCTTCTGGCCAAGTGATAGCCTCATGCTATTCTATCTCTGTAGTTTCCATATCTGTAAATACTCTGGTGCAAAAACCCATTTTGCTTAAAAGAACCAACCGGGCTTACAACTCAAAGGAGAATTATTCTTGAGTTGTGGTTATCTTCTCACTTTTATTTCCCTCATTGAAGTATTTTACAATTGTGAATACTGATTCTTTCATTTCTGGTTGACTTCTTTGTTTTCTTCATATTCAAATTAGACCCTTTCATAATTTTCCGACTAAGTAGGAAAATTGATGGCATACCAACATGCAGGCCAAATCAGCCGCACGCCTGGGGCATTCAGGTTTTCCTCGGATTAGGACCCTTAACCAAATCTGGTTAGTCTTCCCTCTGATTTCTAACAAGTATGACTTGTATAAAGTGCGATTAAAATAAGCATTTAAATAAAAATCTTGACACAATAGGCATTTTTATTATTACCTGTTAGAGAGAAACCTGCAAGGTGAAGGGGGAAAAAAAAATCTTTAAGCCCTTAAGTAAAGAAAGGAGTACTTATTAAGGCTTCTATTAAGAAATAACTGCAAAACACGGTTTTACAAATTTCTCAGACTGCATAACAATGTCGCAAAACTTAATTTGCATCACTTGATTCTTTTTTTGTTGAAAACTGGGTCAGTAGGGCCTGAGAAACTATTTTTTCAGATCTTAACCAGTGAATTCTTCTTTATAAATCGCTGCTCTTAACATGATAGTAGTTCTGAATTCATCATAAAAAACCTTTTTACAGAGAGCCTCTTAGAACAGATCTCCAGAAGAAGGCTTACAATGAGTGGCAGAGACGTCCTTTGTTATCTGATGTAATTCTTTGCAAAGGAGGATTGGGAACGGAGTGGCTGTTTAAAAATGTCTTGCTCAGACCGAGACGAAGAAGGGGTCAAGTTTGCAATCAAACAGTTACTGCCGAGATGGGCGACTGTCACTGGCTAGGCTAATGTGGGATGCAGCTGTTTGTTATGTGAGCAAAAGAATGTTTGAATCAGTGAACATGTGAAAGTGATTCCAGTGAACCAGAAAATGTGTTTGTTCTTTGGCTCTCCAAACTGCTGAGAACCGAGCTTAAGATCAACCGCGAAAACTAGGACCTTTGACAAATTGAGAGGTCATATTTTCTAACAGAAAATGGACAAAACCAGTCACATGGATCACTTCCCCATCATTCCCCTTTGTTTTATTTTTGTTGTTGTTGTTGTCGATTTGACTTCCTGATAATTTCACACCATCATAGATGTTGTTTCTGCCTCCGTGTACGACGCAAAGGGAAACTATTTGGAAGGCAGCAGCTTATAAATTTTTACTCTTTTATGACATTTAGAAAGCGGGGAGGCTGTTTTGACGCTCTCTCGTTTTCTGGCTTGCGTGCAAACGCTCCGATGGCATTAATCTCTGCATCTCTCCCCAAAACCTCGACTAAGACTGTGCTCAGCTCTGAGCTTTACTCTGAGCCAGAAGACGACCAAAGTTCTGTTTCTTTGGGTTTTGCCTTGGAAATCACGCTCAGAATAATTAAAACTTAATGTACTAAGAAACGATACTGTTCATTATATCCAACAGGGCAGTTACCTTCTGCATTCCCCATAATTTTGGAGAGGGGCTAATTGAAGTGTTGATGGTGGGAAGGGGGTAATTGCATGCGTTGACCCTCTGTTCATTAAATAAAGTCGGCTAAGTTACGTGATCAATGGAAAGCCAGGGAGAGATGCAAAGATGAAAACAGTGTTAACCCCTGCTACTTCTGTTATAATATTTTGAGATGGTCAAGGATTATTTGATCAGCTGGGCTGGAAGCCTTGTGGGGTCTTCTTTTGTTGCCTGAGCTGCATTCCTGAAATGCTGGGTCGCCAATCCTGTGTAGGCCCATTGACCAAGGCATCAAAGGCCTTTACCCTGGGCTCCCTTGCATTCACATCGGGCGTACAGTGATATGATAGATTTTCTTTCTTTTCCACCTCTTTTTCTGACGTGGTTCCTCCTCCCTGCCCCCATTCCTGATAACCACTGCCTGCTCCACACAAATAAATCTGGGCACCCCAAAGAAGGAGGGGGGGAAGAAAAAGAAAAAGAAAAAAAAATTAAGTCTGAGGATTAAGATCTTCATTTTTTTTTTTTTGCTTGTGCATTCCAATTGTTCTTAAAATATTTGGCAATGTCAATTAGTAACTGAGCAGAGTTAGCTGATGAACACAATTTTCCAGTAGACTGAGCACCCTATTGTTGCCGAGCGAACAGCAGATTTCTGAGGTCATTATCATTCGCTGGTTGCTTGGCCCAGCTGCTTCCTGCTGCAAAAGCCAAACTTTATACTGGAGCTCGGGGATGGCGTGCAGCAACAGGGGGCTGGGAGGGGGAAGAGGGGAGCTGGCTGCAGAGCCGAAGACAGTCATTATCAGCAGAGGAAACAGAAAGTAAAAGTTTCCAGGCAATTCCAGGAAAACTGCCCTATCAGGCTTCTTCCTCCTGTTCCTCCGCAAGCACCTTCAGCCTCCAGGCAGGGAATTCAAAGGACCAGGGGACTCCCCATGGGCTTTGTGGCAACTAATCTCTTTGCTGAGCAGAACTTTGGAAAACAATAATCCCATTTACAAATTTACTTAAAAATTGTTAACCCCATCTGAGGCATGTGAGTGATCCCTCCTAGATAGACTCCTTCATTTTTATTAAAAACAGAAAAAAGGAAAAAAAGGAAAACAAGTCCCTTTTCGAAGATGGAATGACTTTCTTGAAATTAGCAAACTTGAGGATGACAAACAGGGAATATTGTGTCATTTTCCAGAGGGACCTTTTGAGCAGATAATAGTCTGGAATTCCTTGTAAAATCAAATCTACTGTGGAAGGCTCCCCCTGCCCTTTCCAGCTTCCCTGTCTTTCCTGCCCCCTCCCTCTCCCACCCCCTAAATTGGGAGCTGGTTCAGTGAGATGAAAAGCTGTACTTTTTTAAAGCTCAGCTGTTAAAACTGAGCGCCATATGCAGCCCTTCCATCCCCGATGTGGAAGCGTGTGCAGGCGGCCGCCGTGTTTGTGGAGATTTACGGAGGCTCGGCTGTGTGTGCCGAAGCTGTCGCCGGGCAGACGCTGGGGGCCTTTCCCGCCCGCACTAGGCTAACGTGCTGGCCAGACTTGGGCTGACTCCTGGCGGGGGTCGGACGGGGCAGAGGTCAGAGGGCCAGGTGGCCTCCCTCTGGTCTCTCACCTTTCCGCTGGGTCTGGGCACCCGGGCTGGACCAGGGATTCAGATGCTTTTCCTCCTGATCTAGGAGCGAGATGCCTACCAGCAGACTCCTTTTTATACACTTGCCCTTCACTGAGTGCACTTTGATTCTCTTGTGTCCGGAAGCAATGATATGGGGGCACTTGGTACCACTCTGGGGCTTTTCCTGCCTCTCTCGCTGCCTTGCATGGAGCTGTAAATCCCACCTGCACGGCGCTGCCCCATGGCACTGTCACTTAGCATTTCAGAAAGAGAGAACTTGTACTGGCTCTAAAAGTCTTCACATTGGGAGTGTGATATAAAAGACGGGTGACATAAAATCCCAGAAGCAAAGCCTCCTCGACGGTCCTGTAGATTCCTAGGACGGACACCGTTTTGTGGGGGTGGGATCCGACTCCTGGCCTCAGGGTCTCTCAGCCCCGTGGTTTGCGGCTCACCACCTCAACTTGCCCATCCTCCTGGTGGGCACCGCGTGGCCAGGGTCCCCCCTCGAGTGCTCCACGAGGTGCTGTGTTCCCGCCCAGCGCTCTGAGAGGCCCGAAGTGCTCACGGGGCATCCCTTCTGTAACGCACGTTAACTCCAGGAACGTATGCATTTATTTAATTCTAAATTTGATGGTAATAAGAAAAGCACAGAGTCGCTGAGGACAGGTTACAACGAGGCCAAGATAAGCAGGCGGCTTTCAAAATAGAGTGTGAAGTGTTATCCACGTGATTCCGATTGATTGGAATGGGAGGTTCCACGCTTGGGTTCTGGCCACCACCTTGGGTGTGTTGGGGCTGCCACCGGCAGTGTGCCTTACAGATGGCCACGCGTGGCCAGAAGCAGGCAGAGATGATGGGATTCCAGGAGCCGCCTTTCACCCACTCTGTCCCTGGGCCTTCAGGTACCTGGGAATGTACGCCTATGACGTCAGCCTCTGGACAGCCTCTGTCTGGAGGAAGCCTGAGGGCCTCCTGTTCACTCAGATCCCTTATGCTTTGAATCCCTTCTCTGGCATGAAGCTTTGGGCCCCGCTTAGAAGGAGCCCGCTCTTGAGGACGTATGGCATGAAAGGCTTCCTTGCCTTATACCTCAGCCATTTCCTGCGTCCGCCCTCCTCAAAGAGAAGATTCTGGAAGGGGGCCCTGATAGCTCAGGGGGTGGAGTCGGGGGCAGGCTTCAACTGGCCCTCAAGATGCCGCTGGGCTCACGAGGGAGACCACTGGGATGCATGGGGCTCCTGAGATGGAGGGCAGAGGGAATCCTGGGGCGATCCGTGGTGGGAGCACTTTGCTGTATTCTGAGCCTGTGAGGTCAGAGGAGGAGTGAGCAGTTAACTCCTTTAGCTGCCAAGCTGCCTAGGAGCATTGATGGTAGGGGAGGAGAAACACCTGCAGAGATCAGGAGATTGGATTTGTGCAGACATCCCAAATTCGTGATGACTGGACTGGGACCTTTGCCATCTGCGCCCCTTGGGCTTGCTTACTGCCTTTCTGGGTTTCTTACCTCCCTTTGCCTCCCCGTCCTCAGGTTCCTCCCTCCACGTTTGCAGACCGGGCTGGCCCACTGAGGAAGGATGAGGGGGTGCAGAGAGGAAAGGGGGCTCTCCAGCAGCGTGCGGGGCAGGTGGTAGGGCTCTCTGTTCTCCCCAGGAAGTGAGCCTCTCAGCAGCTGAAAGGAGCCTTGGGTCCCCCTTGCCTCTTCCTGGCAGGACGGGGCTACGGCAACATTTACTTAAGCTGTGGAGTTTGGCACTGCTACCACCAGGCACCATCTGGAAAGCCCTTCTCAGAAAGCCGTGGACCCTCCCAAAAGAGCTCAGGGAACAGGACTTGGGCAGAGCTTTGGGGCTTTTTTTTTTCCCCCCCTCAGGCAGAACCTGAGCATGGAGGCACCTGAGGAGGGTGCGGGGCGTGGGGGTGGCAGGTCCTCTGGGAGCCGCGTGGGTGACACAGGTCCCCTCTGGCTGGCTCGTGGCTTTTCTCTCCGGTGGGCGGGCCTCCCCACTTAAGTCCCGAGCCAGATCTGGTTTAGCTTTTCTTTGTTGGGAGTGCACTCGATTTCCTGGGGTTGTGTTTCCATTTACGTATTTTGTATTGTGTTCCACTTACTGTTTTCACCTGAATCCTGGTATGTCGTGGGGACGAAGGTGCGGAGCCAGCCAAGGCTGCTGTGGTTAGTTACTGACACCACCCTGTAATAACAGGGCTTGTTAACATAATGTAAGAAATGAATGTTGCGCCTCTAAACTCTACGGGGGAGACAGGACCGAGAACCTGAGGCTTGGCTTGTGACAAACAGGGCCAAGCTAAGCACAGAGATTTGCCACCATCCTTTCCCTGATCCACAGCTTCAAAAAAGGCTGCAGAGCCCCACAACAATGCGTGTCTGAACACTCCCAACGGCTACCTGATGGGTGGGCCGAGGCACAAAGAGAGCCGTGCAGAACACAGGTGGGATTCATGTGCTCAGCTTTGTTTTCGTCTCCCGCCAAGGGAACGTAGTCCGGGGCCTGGCTTCGTGGGGGACCCATCTCCTTGTTGCCGTGAGCCTTGGGATTTTGTGGGGCATGTGACATATGTTGGAGAGAAGCGTGAGGCACAGCACAAGCTGACTCCTTGGCTGGGCTGCCCACTGCACTGTGTTGGGGTGGGGGGTGCCCAGCCAGGTGCTGGAAGGCGGACATGGGTGGTGGGTGGGCTTGGCTTTCAGCACCTGGTCGCTTGCTTCGAGAGGCTGGGGTCAGTTTTCAGCTTTTCCTGGGAGGCAGCCCACCTTTGGGAAACTTTCCTGTGTTTGACCCTGTGCCTTGGGTCCAGAACATTCCACAGAGGAATCCATTCTTTCTCTGGTGGAGGCAGCTTTTTGGACTGGAATTCGGGTGGCCACCTGTTTTGTCTTCTTGTCTGACCTCAGCTCCAAAGCCATTTGATATGTGACGAAACAGGACCCCACCACGAAGCTCTCTTCACCTCATTAAAGTAATGCCCTGAAACTCTTAACTCAGTGGTTGTCATCCGTGGTTTTTGGACACCCTCGGTTGGTCTTCAATCATCTTGAGAGGCATTTTGGAATATTTCCAACTTGCTTATGTTTAGTTCAACATAAAGTATATGCAGTGGTTGTTTCCTTGAAGACCGAGACAGCTTCGAGTGTCTCTTCATCGCTAAATATGTTCTGTTGAATTTGTTGCTAAAATAGGTGTTTTAATTTTTTTTAAAGTAATTTGCCCTGAAAAATCATCCCTTAGCAAAGCTGAGGTGTGAGATAAAATAATTATTGTGGGAGGCAGTTTGGCAGGGCTGCGTCCATTCTCAGCTGGGGCCTGACCCCCTCTGAAAAATCCCTTACGGGTGACCTTCAAACCCTTTCCACCTGGCATCTGCCAAGAGGGATGCTTCCTGACTTCTTTGTTGCTATTGCTGACATTTTTGTCATTTTACTCGTCTCGGGCATTTAGAAAATATGGATAAGTAAAAATAACTTTTAAATAGGTATGCTCACCACCATTCGGAGATAATCAGCACATCCTTTTCCAGTCCCTCTGTGGACCTAGAGAGGTATTTAGCAAGATAGGATCATAATACGCTATAGTTTTTACTGAAATATATACCATTTATTTTTTGTCATTGAATATTCTACGCAAGGGTCCGCAAACTTTTTCTGTACGGGGCCAAGTAATAAATATTTTAGGTGCTGCAGGCCATGTGGTCTCTGTTTTAACTACTCACTTCTGTCATAAATGGAAGTGTGTGATAGTCTCCCAATAAAACTTTATTTACAAAAACAAGTAACAGGTGGATTTGGCCCATGAGCTGTCCTTTTGCAGACCCCTGTTCTATAGTCATAGCTCTGCTTTTTTTTTAATGCTTCACACAAGTAATATGTTTTTTGAGAAAATATTAGAAATATAGAGAAGCAAAGGGAAAAAAAAATCGACATCTGTAAAATGGCTTAGGCAATCCCCTACCTGCAGAGCATAATAGGACTTGCTTCCATTTTGTCTTTCCTGCACCTAATCTTTCTGATCATCTGCACAATTATTTTCTTAGGGAAGCTCCCAGGAGTGGAATCTCTGGTCACAGGCAGGCCACCCTGAGGCTGCTGATATATATTACGGGGCGTTGCATCCTGAGGCCATTTCTTCCTGTAGTTTTTACCGCGGGAAAGTTCCTCCCAGGGTTCAGTTGAAATCTGTCTCCCCGAGGCTAGGCAGTTCACTGTCACTAGGCTTCTCTGCGACTCATCTGTGCATCAAATACTCATTGGTTCGTTCATTCATTCATTCATTCATTCAAGGACCAAATGCTTATGAAGTAGGGTCTGAACCGAGCAATGTCCGAGGTACTAGGGATGCAAAGGTGAGTAGAGATGTACCTGGGCATCCAGAGGCGCAGAGCCTGGGCATGTCATTAAACAGAGTGAGAGAGACTCTTCGCGGGGGCCCACCCCATGGTCTGGAAGAGCACCAACGCGCCTTGGCGCCCACATTTGCTCCCGAGGAACCTCAGAGGGTGAAGGGACCTCCTCCGTCACCTAAGTGAGTCCTTCGGCAGGCCACGCCTTCCCCCTGCAGGATCTGGCCGATCCGGCGACTTCTAGGGGGAAGCAGACGCCCCAGCTCAACCACGAGGTCTGGCTGTGAACTGGAGTTGGAGTTACTTTCTTGCTGCAGAAGAGGCCCTGTAGGGAAATCCAGCAGGTGCTTTTGAGGAAGGACCCCGGGCAGGGAAGCAGCAGGAAGGGAACCTGGGGCGGTGGGGGGGGGCGGGTTGCAGCTTTGCCGCAGGGGTGTTGGGTAGCCCACCACACTCCACATGACTGGAGTGGGGTGGGGAAGTCTAGAAGGCTCTGAGGCCCCCTTCATCTCCTCTGTCCCCTCCTCTCCTCTCCCCTTCCTTCCCAAACCTTTGCATGGCCCAGGGGTGACTTTCAAGTGTCTCATCCACTGTGCCCTGAGCCGAGAACTCAGGAAGTTCGTAAAGTCTGAGGATTTGGTGGATTTCTTGTTGATATTTGTGTCTGAGCCTTGAGCAGGTGGCAAGGCGACATCATCCCTTGCAGGGCCGGGGGGCCTGGTGAGACCCTCGTTTATTTCCTTTCCAGCCGGATGCCGTCCCACTTGCGCTGTCCCTGTCTGAGGCCTGCGTGCCATGGGGATAGTCAGAGTCCTGCTGCTGAGAGGGCACCGCCAGGGCCCCTCACCCAGTGGGGCCAGTCGAAGGCTCGCTGTCCCATTCCTCCCAGTGGGCATGGCAGAGGGCTCTGGTGCTGGCCCTTAGGAGCTGTGTGGCCCAGCTAGGGCCACTCAGCCTTTCTGTGCTGCAGTTTTCATGGTGCATTTGTCTTTCTATAAAAGGCTTAGCACAGTCCCTGGCACGAGGAAGTGCTCACTAAATGTGGCCTGTTATTAAGATTCTTTCTGTACTATGCAATACCAAAACAAGTGGGTAAAAAGAAACTTGGCCAGTGGCTTGGTTGTTGGAGGTCACAGGGCCAAAGGGCCAGCCTCGATGGTTTGATCTCATAGGATCTAGTTGGCATTTGCCAGGGTCCTGAGGGAAGCAGTGGGATCAGTTGGGCTTGTCCCAGCGTTTTCACTGGAGGATGATTGGGGTCCTTCTGACACCGTCCTGGGAAGGCAGCTCCCCTCCTTCACACAGGCCACTGCCAGGTGGTTCTTTATCTGCCCACTTTCCTCCCATATTTTGTTGCCACAAATGAATCCCAATTCAAACTGTCTTTACAACTATAACTACAGAGATTCAGTGGTTTAAGTGACTGAAAGATCTGGGGATTGGTCTGACTTTAAGTGATGGAGATTTAGCCAGTGATGTTCGCACGATTTCCTCTCCTCGTAGTGGCAAAAAAGGCTACCACAGCTGAGACCTCACATCCCCATACCACCAGTCAAGGGGACACTCTCTTCTGGAGGCCCAGCAATTATCCCCTTGCATTTTGTTACATCTTAGTGTGTTATTATGCCCATTTCTGAATCAGTCACCGTGGCCAGGGGAATGGGATGCACCTGCTTATGTCAAGCAGGGCTCACCTTTGGGTGAGGGGTGGGGGCTCTCATCCAGGCCAGTACTTGTGAATGGGAAAGACAAGTTTTTCCCATAGAGATTCGGATGAAGGAGGCCTGGAGCCTGAGCAAAACTGTCCAAAATGTCACAGCTCCGAGGTCCTGTCAGCAGCAGAAACATCTGCCCTCTCGTTTGGAACATTAGAGACATGTCCCGGCCTCCCAAGCAAGGGGGCTAAGGGCCTGTCCGGGGCTGCCCCTCCCCTTCGCCCAGGACTTTCAGGGGTAGGACGGACAGTGCTGTGCAGGAGAATAGTTCATTAGTGATTGTCTGCAGGTGCCCATTTCTGTTTCTTCTCTTCTTGTGCTAAATGATGACAGCCGCCCCCAGAGTCAACCAGCATGTCTTCCTGTATGTCCCTTGTGTGCCCAGGGCTGTTTCCTGGGCACACCAGGGGCGGGATGGGGCCGGCAAGGGAGAGAAGGTGTGATTTCCTGCTGCGGAGGTGAAGGTGGCGTGGCTTTGGGGAGCGGCGCCCGCAGCAGAGAGCGGGGAGAGTGCAGAGCACCCGTGGTCGCCTGCACGGGTCCTGGCACAGAGGGGCGCCCGGGGCTTGGGACAGCCTTCCCAAGTGAAGAGGAGCAGCTCGGTACTTTCCTTCCACTTCCTCCACTTCTGCTGCCTCCTCTGCAGGTAGAAACATGGTGATCACATAAAAGCATGCACGTGTCCTAGGTCTGAGAGGACAAGGTGGGATAGGAATCTGCAGGTGCCTTCTGACTGCCCCCTCGCCCCCCTCAGGGGCCAGGCATCGCTAGCCCCGCTCCTAGACTGAGCAGAGGGAGCCTTTACATCAACACTGGGCCCTGGTTTCCGAGTGTTCCACAGAAGGCACCACTGGGACGTGGCCTTGCCGGAGCCTGCAGTCTGGCAGGGGAGAGCATGCCATCAGATGAGCAAACTGAGGGACGGGGAGGCTGTATCGAGTTAGGAAGGTAGCAAGTGGGATTGAAGCCCACCTCCGTCTGAACCCTTGCCTTTTAATTCCACTGTTAGGTCATGCTGGGAAAGGGGCAAATGGTGCGGAAGGTGAAGGTCCTGCTCGCCTGGCCCATCTCCAGCTCCAGGCTGGCCAAGACCAGCTCTGCTGAGTCAGGCTCTGGGGAACACAGACTTGACTCCTTCCCTCTGGTCCAGTACTGGCTCAGCTCTGCCGAGGACTGACAGGAGCCCACCCCGAGCTCCAGACAATCTTGAAGTCATCTCCCAAGCCTGGGGTTGCAGATACCTGCCCCCTCCCCGCCCCCTAATCAGGGTCACACACACCACAGGTCACAAGTGGCTTCAGAACATGTCCTCAGGGTGCCCCTGGTGGCCCAAGATGGGGAGAATGAGGCCACAGGAACATGGCGTGCTGGGTGGGGACCTGGTTCGGACTTAGCAGATCCAGGTCTCGGTCTGTGGGAGCTTGCCTGGGTCTCAGTTTCCCTTGTCCTTCCAAACGCTAAGCTGCTCGGCCAGCATCGTGTACACGCCCTCCTTTGCAGGCTGGCGTGGGAAGGGGGTCTGCTATGGGTGGGGAGCACACAGGACGGACAGAGAGCGCGGGCAGAGGGTCACCACTGGCCCGAGCCGGCACTGGCTGGTGAGCGGACCCAGGGATCTCCAGCCAGAGTGGGCTCTCTTCCGTCCAGCTCGTCTCAGCTCGTCTCTGTGAGGAAACAGGGGGAGATCCCCCATTGGCAGATGAAGAGAAAGAGAAGGGGAGGTCTCTAATCCTCCTCCCTCTGAGGTGTAAATTAGGAGGACAGTTCTCTTCTGGGAAGACTTTCAGAGGAGGGGCTGTGGAGTTCTTTGTTGTCGTGTGTCATGGCACCGAAGGCTGAACCAAGTGGCCCCTTCACCCTGGCCAGTGCCGTGGAGAATGCTGGGAGCCGCCGCTCTGCCCTGCACCCACTAGGGTGCTCCTGGGAAAGGGCCCAGGCTCAGCTGGGGGCCGAGTGGGCTGTCCTGGCTGGGGAGGGAGGGTGAGCACGTTCACCTTGCCCGTAGCTGCTGGGAATGGAGCCTTCCTTGTGAGTGTGTGCCTTTGTGATGGGGGCTTGTGTATCTGCCTGTCTGTTGTGTGTGCTGCTCTGAGGGCCGTCATGTTGTCCCGGAGCTGGCGTCACCCTGTGGTTGTCTGTGAGGTGCCTTACTTTGTGGCTGTAGGTTGCTGAGGGTGTGTGTGTGCGTGTTGCTGTGAGTTTGGTGTGTGTTGCACATCTTGGGCCGCGGATGCCGTGGTCTGCAGGAGGGTGTGCCAGTGTCAGCTGTGTGTATTGATGTGTGTATGGGGGAGGGTGGGCTGGGATGTGACTCTCAGCAGGTCTGTGTGGATATTGGCATATACATTAGGATGTAATTTGGGGGTATTTGGGGGTCTACAGATATGTTGGTGTGGCTGTGTGGTTTGGGGAGTGCATAGTTGTGTGTTGACACATGTTGGTAAAGGATGTGTGTGAGAGGTATGTAATGGTGTGTGTTGTGTATGTGGTGTGGTTGTGTTTGTTGGAAAGTGCATCGACGTGTGTGTATAAAGATATGTGTGTTGGGATGTGTTGTGTGGGTAAGGGTGTGTCTGGTGGGTAGCGTGATGGGATATTCTATCATGCTATTACCAACTATTATGCAGGGTTGGTTGCCCTCCTCCCCAAAGCATTGTGACCCTTCAGTTTCCTTGTAGAAAGAGAAATGGGATTCTGAGCCCAGCCCCACCCCCTTTCCCAGATCCTCAGAAAGTTGCTAATGGGGGCTTCCCTCCTGATGTTAGCTCAGCCTCAGGCAGATCTGGCCCCTGAGGTGTAAGCTGGCAAATGCGGAAGGGTCTTGTCTTCCAGCATCTCACAACCAGGCCTCCAGCTCCTCTTGGAAGATGCTGGGGCTTGAGGGTCCTGGGTCCCATCCAGGGAACCTCTGTTCTGGAGCTCAGCCAGCTGTGTATCTGGGGTAGGAGCAAAAGCCCCATGGGGACAGCTAGCCAGGCCTCCCTCCGCCAGGAAAGGGAGGATGGGAGTACACAAGGGGGTGAGATGGGGCACAGCGTGTGGGAGTGTAGCTCTGGGAACAAACCCTCATGGTGATGGTTCAGTTTGCTCTCCGCACCCATGGCACCCCCTCTCGCGGCACTGGCAACCTTGGCTCCATGTCCAGTTCCTCCTCCCTGATGGCTGTCCCCCATGTACCTCAGAACAGCTTTCTCTCCTTCCCCCTCTCCTTGGAGGCACTAGCAGCTTCACCAGCCATGTCCCTGATGGAGGCCAGCCCTGTTGGTCTGCAGAGTGTGGACTGCCTGCGCTCTGGGGCAGCAGGGTGTAAAATGAGCTTGCAGCCACTTTTGGATCGAGTTGTCCAAGTTGATGGCCACCATGGATAACCTAGGAGGGCAGCCCTGGGGGGCGGGGGGGTGGGGGGTTGGAGATGTGCCTCATCGAGCTCACCACAAGGTAGAGACCAGAATGGTGCCCCAAACACGCAGCAGGCATTAAGGAGGGGGGCTGGTTTGGTCAAAGTCTGGGGGCCACACAGCCACTGAGCCCTGGAGGAGCTTGGAGCAAGGGCTTTTCGCTGACCTCTGTGTGCCCGTGGCATAGGAATCCCCTTTTCCTGAAACGTCAGTCCATCTTCTACTAGCCATTCGTGAATTCAGACAGAAAAAGACTATCGGGGGTGCTGCACATGGTGGGTCAGGGTAGCCACGCCCTGGTGAAAGTTTTATTGGACGTCACATGGAGCAGTGACACCATAGGTCACCTCTGCCCAGCTTCTGCCCACTTTTGTGAAACTGAGTGCTTTGCAGTGAACTGTCCTTTTTTGGTTGACAGTTGAGGAATCTCTGAGATACGAGCCCTAGTGGGAGAAGCCCACAAGGCTTCCGGGAGACGGGGGCACAAGAAAGCCGGGAGTGGCGGAGAAGGAGGGCGCCCCTGAGGGAAAGACACTCCTCCAGGATGGGACTCCTCTTACCTGAGCCCCTTGACACGGAAAGCAAGGCTGGTGGAGGCTCAGAAGCCACGTTTGGTAGCTGCAGCTCCTGGGGGATTTGGATGGAACATGCCAGAGCCCCTGAGGGATAAGGATCCTAGAGGATGGGAACTTCTGATAAAAACCAGGGCTGTCGGGGATGGCGGGGCGTCAGAGTGGTCATCTGAACGACTCACCCACATCCCGTCCCTCTTTAGAAATCTCCAGGGACTTGCCATTGTGAATAAAACCCATGGCTGGCGAGGCCCCGTAATTGCCCCCTGCACCCTCTCTCACCGGGCCGAGGCCCTGTTACCTCCTCTGTCCTCAGCCCCACAGAGCCAGCGTCCTTGGTGACCTTGGCACGTCTGTCCTCTCTGAAGCATGAGCGAGGCTCTTGACTCCGCATGTCCCAGGTTGTTCCATGTTTTATCACCCAGACCTCACCTCCAGCCTCACTTCCTCCAGGTGGCCTCTTGGGCACACGCAATAGGGAGCCATCCCTTCAGCAGCCTCTCCAGGAGGGCGTTGTTCTGTGTTTTCATCTCGGACGCCCTTGGGAAGCACGCGTGGGCTATTTGCTCATTCGTGGACTCCCTCCCCCTGTTCAGCCATGTGCTTGCTTGTGGTCTCGTTCAACCGTGTGCCTTGAGGGGTCCCAGCTCTCTCTGCAGAGGCAGGAGCATGGTGGCCCCGCCCAATCCGAATCCTCCGAAGGGAGCTGTGGCCACGGCACATGTGGGATGTGGAAGGGCTGGTGTGGGTCTGGGCAGAGCACCTTGCGGTGGGGCAGGGCGGGTGAGGGAATGGGCTGGCGCTGGGAGGGAGTAGGCTGGGAGGGACAGCGGCACTCCCACTCCGTGGCAGATGCTTGCCAGCCACGGCCCCGAATTCCAGAAGACGGTCACTGGTGTCCAGAGGTTTCATTGGAAGTTCCATGTTCTCCTCACAGCTTGTCCTGTGCCTTTTAAAAATAGAATCCCTGTCTCACTCGGGAACACAGCGCGGGTTAGTGCTGAAGTCAGGGAAGCTGAGGTCTCAGCGATTCCGTGTGGGCGGGGCATGTGCAGTGACTGGTGGATGTCTGGCGGCAGCAGGCGGGGGCAGCCAAGCCTTGCATCTGCAAGGACGAAGGGGAAGGACCCAGGAGCTCAGTGTGCAAGCAGGTCGGCTGGCAGGAGGCAGACGCGGCGGGATCACCCCGGGAGCACCAGGAGTTGCTGCTTGTGTGTGCACCATGCATCGCATGCTGCCCGGGCATGGTACGGGGTGCCGGAAAGCACACATCCCCTTCCTCTGCTCACATAACCTGGGGTGAGGTGTCCACACTGAGCAAGGAGCACGAGCAGCAAGGCCCACCTTGTCTCGGGGTTGGCTGGAGTGATGTGGATCCACCAGGGTTTGTGGGGGCTGCAGGCTTCTCGACGGAGGTGGCGGTAGGAGAGAGGTACCTGCAGGATGGTGGGAAGGACAGAGTGGTCTTGAGGGGGAAGCCGGTGCATTGGAGGCAGGCAGCGGAGGAGAGCCCGGCTCTGCAGGTCCTGGGGGCAGGGACAGGCGCTGGATGCTGAGATCGACAGGGAAGGAGGTGGTGGAGGATGCCTTGGCTTGGTGTGACGATTCAAGGGTACCCCGGGCAGAGTTGCATTCATTCTGCTCTTGATGAGAACGTTGGGAGGCCAGATGAGTGTCTTTATCACTGTCCCATAAAGGCAAGTTTTCTCTAGTCCTCTTGGGGAGTTCTCCGTACCTTGGTGCCTGGGAGGCCCAGATACCATGACCCAAAGCTGTGGGTGGGTGGCTGCAGACCCCATTCCTGCAGTGGGTGGGCTGTATGAAAACTACCATCGACTGGTACCCTGCCATCGAAATTTCTCTCCTGTAGTTCAGGAAGCTGGGACGTCCAAGATGGAGGCAGATTCACTGTGTCATGAGGGCGGGCTTCGTGGTTGACAGGTGACAGTCTTATTGTGACCTCAACATGGCAGAAGAGGGAGGGAGCTCTCTGGGTCCCTTTTGTAAGGACACTAATTCCATTCACGAGGTCTCCACCCGCAGGACCTGCGCACCACCTGAAGAGCCCACCGCCAAATACCAGTGCGTTGGGGGTTAGGATCTCAACATAGGCGTTTCGTGGAGACACAAACATTCAGTCCATAGCACCTCTTCACTGGTCACCCCCAAAGGTCATGTTGTTGATCAAGTTCTCTAAACAAAAACAGAGCAGAAAAGTCACTGACAGGGAACTGCCGCGTGCTGTGAGCTTTATCGGGCCTCTCCTTGTCCAGGAGTCCACATGTAAAATCCTTCTCCTCATCGGGGAACCTCACACTCAAACATTACGAGCCAATGTGCCTAAACCCTTCCCCACTTCTGGGGTCCCCGATACCCCTGGGCTTGATGAAGGCAGGTCTGAAAGGGGGACGTCTGGCAAGTTTTAGATCGTGAAATGCAGCCATGGACAGAAGTCCCCACTCCACACTCGGTACCCTGCTCCAGGGATGGCCGGGCTGGCTCACTGCTCCCGAGGCCCGCCTCGGGGGCCAACGAGGACACCAGAGACAGACAGCGGCTGCCTTGGGAGCTCAACGCGGGTTACAAGTGGGATTGAGCAAATTCTGCTTTCGCAGACTGTCCCGACCTGCCCGTAACTTCCCCACATGCTATTTACAGCTAGAAGCACAATATTTAGTGGATGGCGAAGCAGCCAGAGAATTCGACAGCACCCCGTGGTCTCCAGGGGGAGAAATGTGATTAGAAAAAAGTATTATGGGAGTTCAGGTTATTTTTAAAGTGTGTTTTTGTTTCATGGTGACCCCACAACCTCTTATGGGTGAGCAGGGGATGTGGGGGGGGGGTCTAGTGGACGGCACAGGTCCTAGGGAGGAAGGAGGGGCTTCCAGTCTGCCGCCCCTCACCCCCGAACTTCACCCCTTCCTGGCCCATTGGAACTACAATCGCTTCAGCTGCAGGCTTTTTTGGGGCGTGGGTGGGTAGTCCACTTTTTACTTGAGCATAGTGTTAGATTTCTAGAAAAGCATCGAGGATAGTATGGAGTGTAGAGTCCCCCTGTTGCTAACATTGCTAGGTTGCATTTGTCGCGAGGAATGAGTCAATGCTGATTAACTGAAGTCCATACTTATTCAAAGTTCCTTCGTTTTTACCTGATGTCCTTATTTGTTCCAGAATCCCATTCAGGATACCGCATTGCATTTAGTTTCTTTTTCATTAACGAACTGGATCTTTGAGAGCAGTCTTTGGTTCACAGCAGCCCTGAGGCGCAAGCGCAGAGTCCCCACGCCCCCTGCGTCCCCCACCCCCTCCCCCGCTGTTGGCATCCTAATTGTCAGTCTCCCTAGCTTCTCTTGGCTGTGACCGGTTCCCAGACCTTCCTTGATTTGGGTGACCAGGACAGTTTTGAGGAGTCCTGGTCAGGTCTTTTATAGGGTTTGTGTGAGTTTTCTCTCGGGACCAGACTGGGGTTATGGGTCGTCGGGAGGAAGACCACAGAGGTAAAACGCTATCACATCGTATCAGGATGTGACTTATCACTATTGATGTTGACCTTGGTCACCTGGCTGAGGTTGTGTTTGGCAGGTTTCTTTCCTGGAAAGCCACACCCTTTCAGTGAAAGTGAGTAGGCGGGACCAGCTGTAGAATTTAGGGTTCAGTGCAAAATGAGAAGGTGGGACCCAGGGTTCAGAATTATTCAGAATGTCAAGAGAATGACCACAGAACATTAAACCAAAGTCGGGGTCCTTCTAAGCCCGAGATCCTGTGTGCTGGTGCCGATCGCACTCCTGCAAAGCCAGCCTCCTGGTGGGACCATCGTTGGATCCCCGTGCCTGCAGGCGTGGCACCCTGGGCAGCCGAAGGGGGCGGCTGGCAAGGGAGGGTCAGAGGTACCTGCAGCCGTGTGGGTAACCCCAGTGTAGCCGAGCGTGTTGGCACAGCACAAGTGCACGCGGAGGTCCTGCTGAGCCACCTGCCTGCAAACATGACAAAGTTGACCTGAGCCCCCTGCGACAGAGAGGGACAGAGAATGGTCAACGGCGTGCGCGAGGCAGTAGTTAGTACAAAACAGAACAACTCTGTAATTAAAACAACAACAACAACCAAAAAAAAAAAAAAAAAAACCCCCCGCCTTTTTTTGGGGGGTGGGTCGGGGTGGGAGTCTCTCCTTTTTCTTGGTGCCCAGAGCAGCACTTTCTCCCTGGAAGATCTTCACATCTCTTATTTACAAAATGAAAAACGAGCCTGTTTATGCTGGGCAACCCGGGGAGCCCTGTTGGGGGGGGCACCTGGCGATGGCAGCCTCTCTCCTGGCCACTCCCTCACTTGGAGAGGAGGGTGTCTCACTCCCCGGTCTCAGGTGCGTACCTGTGCAAGCACAGACCCCTTGCAGCAGCATCACGGAGGCGGTAAGGATGTACAGCTGCCAACAGCCTTCTCCTTGCTGTTACTCACCCAGCTGTTTAGAGAAGGAGAGAGTATTTCTAATCAGCCATATGGCATGGAGTTTTATTTGCTGTGGTAAGTTAAAATGCACATTATTGGTCAGCATCTTGCATGCAAATTTTGACATTGCATTCCAGGAGTACCTGCTGAAGAGAGTGGGAGCGAGTTGGCTCCGTGTAATCACAGTGCGCGGCGGGCTTGTAGCCCTGCCATCCCTAACCACGCCCAGTATCTCCCCGCAGCGGCGGCCGGGGGATATTGCCGCGCGCCTCCTGCAGCCAGAGAAACATTATGTAAACATGGTGTGCGATCTCGAAAGTGAGTAATGAAGTTGAGTACTTTTTGCAAAAATTAATAAATGGCTGGTTTACACGTGATGGAGGAGTCTCCCATGTGAAAACGGAGCCGCCGGGCATAATGTTGGGTAAATGCGCCTCCAGGTGCAGGCGACTTGATGAAAGGCATTCTTTCCTCTGTCGCTATGACCAAAGGGACGCTTCTCGTCTGTGCCCTTAACCTTCGACTTGCCTAACATGAAATCGTCACAAATAGACCTTTCTCCTCTTCTTTGCCTGTCAGAATCTTAACCCTTGCCTCAAAGGAGAGCACGGCAGAGGTGGAGAACTCTCTGCAGTTTCTGGAATGGTCCGTGCTGGCCCATGCCTCTCAACCTTTGCAGATGCTCTTCCTTCACTCACATCCCTCAGGTACCTGACTGTGTGTCCCGGAGTTACTGCTCACTTCGTGAGTCTATTTCAATTCAAGTGCCGCTTTCTCTGAGGAGCCTTTCTGTCCGTCCCCGTTTGCACTGCTCCTCCTGTGGACAGTTAACCCCCTGCCCTTGGCGCCCATACTTCTTTGATGGTGCTTATGCCTCTGTCACTGTCCGTCTCCTCCCGTCGTGACCTGGAGCCAGACAGACCAGGGTCCAAATCTCAGTTCCTGTAAGGATCAGCTTGTGTGACCTCGAGTAAGAGACCTTCAGGGCCTCAAACGCCCCATCTATAAAATGGGAGACACAGACAGTTTACAGTCTGTAAGGCGGTGAGGGTTAGATACGAGATCATGTATCCGGCACACAATAGATGCTCATTAGATATTTGTTAGTGCATGAGTGGAGGAAGTGGGACTTCTGCAGTCTGTCCATCTGTAGCCTGGAGAGAGGGAGGAGGGCATGCGGGAGAGAAGGCACAGCAGGACACAGGGGACACGTGGAAGCCAGTGAGGTGTGTCGGGGACAGCAACTCCACCTGGCTAGGAGTGTGTCGGGGACTGGAGGTAGGTGGCTCCGGAACGGGAGGGGAGGGCCAGACTGTGGAGGGCCTTGATGCCAGGCCGGGACTTAGTGTGGCAGGCACTGGGCTCCTGAGCCACGTGTGTAAGACACGACCAAGGTTTGTAGCCCGGATGCACTGAGAGCACGTGGAGGGGTCCCCGCTGTGACATGCATCCTGGGTCCTCAGGACCATCCCCCCCTCTGATATCCACCCCCTCCCCAGATCTTTCTGGAGCTCCCGGGTCCCCAGCAGCGACCTAGCCTAGGCCTGGGGAAGTCTGCCCGCCCTCCCTCTCCCTCCGGCAGGGGGGTCAAAGCGCCCCCACATGCTGCTGAGGGAGGATATTCCAGGAGGCCCCTGAAGTGGGGCGTTACAGCAGTTTGGATTTTCTCTTACTGCTAACATTGATTACTATTAATTAAGGTTGATATTTACAATCAGAAGGAGTACAGGAGCAGATCATTTTTTATTAATCATTCTTCTAGATTCATCATTAGTCATCATCAAAATATTGGAGACAGTGGACAGTGGCTGGGTTTAAAACCAAACGAATGATTGAATTATGCTACATCATATAAAGTCTGTGTCTTCTGTCACCTCTCTCTCGGTTCTCCCTCGTGTCCCCCAAACGGGGTCTCAGCCCCCTGTCATTTCTCCTCCCCTGTCTGCCCTCCCCCTCCCCCCACCGTGAGCCCTCCGTCCTTCCTCACCGGTTCCCTCCCTCCCTCCCTTCCTTCCTTTCTTTTCTCCACCATCAATGATACCATCTTGAGATTCTGCAACTTGCTTTTTTTTTTTCTTTCAACGATACGGCGTAAAGGTGATCTTCTGTTATGCCTGAGTGCTGGTTCACTCCTTTGCATGTCCAGTGCAGCATGGCTGTGGAGTGAGGATTGTTGATTTTCACAGCCTTTGCCCGGCTGGTGGACATTTCCATCATTCCCCTCCCCCTTTCCTCTTAGTGCCATAGCCAGTGACGTGGTGGGGCTCCTCCGTGCGTTCTCTGGGAGCACGTGGGAGCAGCCCCAGGGCACGTGTGAAGCCCACCCTCCCCACCTCGTCCCTGAACTTCGGTCAGACCAACCCACCCTCCCTCCCTGGTCTCTGGCATGACCCCGCCCTTGGCTGTGCTTAAAGGGGGTTTTTGCCCACTTGGAAAGCCTTCTCCTCCCCACCTGGCCACATTCAAATCCTGCCCGTATCTTAAGGTGCTGGGGCTGTGTCTGTTCCTCCAGAATCTTAAACTGTTCATTTCCTCTTCTGAAATTTTCCTAAGAACTTGTCACTTTGTAGTCAAGTGCATTTTGTAGTTTTGAATCTCCAGCCCATGAGGGCAGGGAAGAATCTTCCTGGGTCGTTATAGACACCCAGTAAGTGTTTAACGAGCTTGTGGGCTTTTTCCATGTGTTAGGGAAGAGCTTGGGCCCTGGTGTTCTCAGATTCTCACTTCCTGGGGGCAGAGGTGGGAACCAAGGCCTCTCTTGCCTTCTTCCCTCTGAGGTAACTGGTCTTTCTCCTCTCCAAATGAGACCCTGAATATATTTTGAGTGAGCAGTACCAGAGCCATTTTCTCCGTAGCGGTGTTGGTCCTATGGACTCTGGTCATTAGCATCCTGGCATTTGGAATGAGAAAAATGGAATTTAGGGGATCCAACAAAAACTCCTCCATTTAGGAGTATGTTTTTTTTTTAAAGTAGGCAAACAATTGTAGGTAATTTAGTTTGTTAATGGCACACATGGATTTAGTAAGCAGGAAAATGTTGCTAAGTTGTGGACACATACTGCAGACAATTCAATGAGAATCGGCCTCTGATGGGTAGCAATAAATGTCAAACTGTTCAACATTGATTGTTCATGAAGGAATATTGCTTAACAAAGAATAAAGTACCTTTTCGAGGCTATTCTATTGGTTTGACTTTAAATATAAAAAGAAATCGGAATACTGACTCTCTCTATGGCTCCCTACACCCTGAGGCTGGAGACAGGGGACCTGGTGGGAATGGGGCACAGACCACTTGGACCTCTATTCTCTTAATAGCTCCTTCAGTCCCCAAAGAGAAGGGAAGCATGTCTAAAAGCCTCTAGTGGCTTCCACAATACTGCCAACTTCTTCATTTGCCTTGTCTGCCTCTTGGGCCTCTGTCCTGTGGTTCTTCTCTCATCTGCTACTCTCCAACTGTCCTGGTCTGCTTGTTGGTCCTCAGAATGCTCCGGTATGGACCCGCCCCAGGGTCTTTGCACTTCTGTTCTCTCTACATAAAATTCCACTCTTCTCTGCTTTTCCCTGACCATCCAAAGTCAAAGCTCACCTTCACCCCACACTCCCTCAGTCCCTAACCATCCCATCACTCTTACATAGGATAATGATTTGGAAGCATCTTATGTTTTACCAGCACCTTATCTGCCTCCCCTGTAGAACGTGAGCTTCCCGAGAGCAGGGAAGGGGTCTGTCTCATCCACGTGGGTAATCCAGTGCCTAGAGCTGTTCGTGATACAAGAATAGTATATGTTCTTCATGATATTCGTGATACAACAACAAATATTGACAGAGCAAGTGTGTTGAATGACTCTCCACAAAGTGATAGGACATACATGCATTTTATAAAACAGCAACCTCCCAAGGCATGAAAAAAAGATGCTTTGGCTGCCTTTCAAATGCATCTCCCTTTAGTAGAATTTTTCTCCTTTACAACTTGAAGGAAGCAGGGTTTTCCAGCAGTGGCTGGTTCCTGCTACTTTTGAGACATCCTGGTACTTTGGGGTGCCAGGTCCGGGGGCTGTCCTTGCCGGCGGCCTGGGTTCTTGCCCACGGAAACTGGGACCTGCTTTCTTGCTTTGCCAAGCTCGGGGACGGCCAGGCTGACACAATAGCCGCAGACTCTTGAGTTTAGCTGATGAATCGAAGGACTTAAGTGAAGTGGAAATCTCCCCCTCCTGCTCCATGGTAGTTATCACTGTCTGGAATAAAAGGAAAAGATGATTCTTTCCCTTCGTCTCAGGGGATCCTCTGTTGTTATAAAACACTTAGGTCAGGGGATAGAGTTTCCTTACTCCATAGAAATAAAAATCTGTGTACTTTTTCTAGCACTGAAGAAAAATAGCAACCTTTTATTAATTTTTTTAAAAGGCACCACACAGCTTCCCAGTATGCATCTCCTTTGGTGCCTCTTATCCAGACCGTGGCACCCTCAGAGGGGCGAAAGGATGGGGGTCAGCACGTGCAGGTTAGGATGCTGATTGATCACATCCAAAAAAGCTGTCGGTGTAGAGAATCCTTGGGTGTTGGGTTTTTTTTTTTTTTTTTCCAGGAGAAAGTATTATGCTTGACCCTGAGAATCAGATATTAAGAAATATATGCTATGAAGTCATTTTGGCTGATTTAATCTAAATTTCCTGTGTGCTCTTGGGCAGAGGTTTCAAGGTTGGGAGGGTCTTAACGGTCTATGGAGGCCACCTCTGCATGCACACCTCTGGGCCGGCCACCCCCCGCCCCTCCAGGGGACTGTTGTGTCTGGCCAGCTCCCATTTAGAAAGTGCTTTGGATAGGAAGTCCTAGTGCCATCCTCGGGGCTCGGAGTGGGCAGGCATGGTCTGGATCCCAACTGTGCACACAGCCTCTACAGGAGCCTGGCATCCCGGCTGCCTTGGGTGTCCGCTGGGGAGTAACAGTACCTGCCTCCCGTGACTATGGTGAGAAACGGCATTGTCCTCCTGTACAGCAGAGAACGTAGCACAGAGCCTCTCCCTCCCGCCCCGACCCTGCCCCTTTCAGTTGCCCTGAAATCTGCTCTTAAAGTGTCCGCTCGGGGCGCCTGGGTGGCTCAGTCGTTAGGCGGCTGCCTTCGGCTCAGGTCGTGATCCCAGGGTCCTGGGATCGAGCCCCGCATCGGGCTCCCTGCTCGGCGGGAAGCCTGCTTCTCCCTCTCCCACTCCCTCTGCTTGTGTTCCCTCTCTCGCTGTCTCTCTCTCTGTCAAATAAATAAATAAAATCTTAAAAAAAAAAAAAGTGTCCACACATGGTCCTGGCCTTCCCAGAGACCCTGACTATCCCGGGCCCAGGGGACAAAAGTCGTGTTGCCTTGAGGCTGGTGTGACAGTCTCATTCCTTGCCTCCTGATCCTGTGTGGCTAATGCACATGGTCCATCAGCCTGGCCTGCTCTAAGAGGTCTCCTCGTCGTTTTGGTCCCGGGCTTCAGAGTGTTTGCCTGTCTGGGTGCCACCGCCTCCCTGCATTCCCCCAGACGGGCTGATCACTGCCCCTGATGTTCTTTCTCGGGGGCCAGGGTGAGACCCAGCCCTCTCCACCATTCTATATTGCTGCTCTGGGCTTTTGGACCGTAATCTTAGTTAGGGTAACACTGGCCACTGTTACCGACGTACCTTAAAATTGCAGTGTCATCACACAACAGCAGGCTTCTCTTCCTCGCTCCCAGAAAACCCAATCCATATAGGACATGAGGCGCTTTCATCTGGGGACCAGGCCAATGGGCTCTCCGTCATTTTCAAAATATAGCTCCCAAGGTCACAAAGGGCGTCGGAATGGGCTGTCAGGCAGGGGAGAATGAGGAGGACCGCAGGGGAGTTCTGGTAGACCTGGAAGTGGGGTGCTTCCCTTTGTCCACCTCCCGTCGGCCAGCACTGGTCACGTGGCCCCCGCCAGCCGCCAGCGAGCCTGGGAATCCACTTCTGGCAAGCCCTCCAGGCCACAGCAGGAAGGGCGGCTTTTCTATAGACCGGCTATGGCAAAGGCCAGCAACTTCTTGATTCTCTGACTTGGTGTCAGTGCCCCTCACAGCAGACCTCGAGCTCCTTCCTCTGTCTCTTTCTTGCTCTGACTTGAATGTTGTAAAAGGGTGCTTTTTTGCTGTCTTTAATAATGTTTTGATTCCCTTTGCCTTTGCTAAAAGTAAGTCCTAGCCACTTACGTCTAAGACTTTCCAGTGGCATGTTCCATTCTTTTCCCAAATTTTATCCAAATCATCCCTCGATTCCTTGGCTTATTTGACAAATAGATATGTACTTGTGCCTGTGTAAGTATGTGTGTATGTTTATATGCATGTGTATACACGTGTGTGAATGCATGTGTTGTGTCCGGTGCGAATGCACATGCATATGTGTGTATATGTGTGCGAGTGTATGTCAGAGGCCCACCATGTTCTTTCCAAATGTCCTGTCTTGAGCTCTCACACTGGCTTCTCTGGGCCTGCCCTCTCCTCCCTCACTGGGAATCTTCTGGCTTCACCAACAGTAGTATCTTTGAGAGCGTCTTCACCTTGCTTGGCTTGACACTCATGCCCTGGAAACCTCCCTCTCTTTACTTCAAACGTTTTGAACCTTGACATCCTAAAATGTAGGATGCACATCGGTTAATGATGAATTACAAACATTTATTGACTTTTTAACGAATGCCAGGCAGTGTGCTAACTTGTTAAATGGATTTAAGCTTCCTAAAACCTTTATGAGATAGGTACTGATTTTATCCTCTAGGGATAAATTGGGGATCTGAGATTTAGAGATGTTAAGTCACTTCCCCGGTGTCACACAGGAAGTGCTGGGGTCTGCCGTGCTCCACCTCTGTGCTCTTGACCGCTGACCCATCTCCCTGCCCCCGTCCAGCCTGGCCCAGCCTGCCCCACCCAGGGAATTGGGAACTGCAAACTACACAGTTGTAGTTGTCCAAGATTCTGGTGTTTTCTGCTTTAACTACCTTGTCATTCATTAGAACTCAATTTAGAGTAAAAAAAAAAAAAAATTCCCTTGCTCTCTCTGGTCTGGAAAGTGAAGTTATCATCAAGACAGGTCAAGCCCTCGTCACATGAATGAAGACAATAGTAGTAATCATAAGGGCTGATGCCTGGCTTTTTAGCCAGCAGATAGGTCTAATGGATGGTCAGACAGTGAAAGGCTCGATCTGTCCCGTACCCAGACTCTTGACTGGTGGGACTGGGAGTTTTGTGTCCAGAGCACACCATTTCTCGCTCCCATCTGTCTGGGAGGCCTTTATTAAGCTCGCAGCAACATGTTTGTGCATCCCTCCTTGGGCTCCTCATTGCCCACTTCTGTATGCTTCACCCTCAGGCATATAGGAGCCCATCAAGTGAGGGTCTTCTCTACAGACCACTCCTTCACCTTCTGTAATGGCCTGCTCCTTTGAGCTAGAGAAGACCCAGCCACTGGGTTAGCCCGTTTTCTACCTCCTGTCTCTCCAGATTTTAGCCTTGACTAACCATGAGGTTTTATTTCTTGTTCTGTACTTTGCGCAGCTCTTTTAAACCAGTGACCTTGCTGCCAGTCCCCTTCCTTGCGTGAATCTCTACGCTCTCCTATACCCCTTTTGTCTGAGTTGTATCTTCTGTGCTTTGTGGTCACCAGGATGCCAGGTCATGGAGCAGGCCGGCTTCCCTGGCTGAGGTCAGCCGACCTCCGGGAGGACGTGGTCTGCACCCACTCTGTGAAATGTATCAGAAGCCCAGCTGGGCCCTGCTCTAGCTTCTCCAGGCAGAGTCGTATTTCTTCCCGCTCCCCACTAGCACCTCCCACTTAGCAGGGAGTTTGGGAACCCCTTGCCCTCAGATGGGTCTCTCCTCTTGTGTTCTCTGGCGATGCACAAGAACAGAGCCCCACTCCACCAGTAGCTGACCAGAAGTCCAGGAGGCAGCCAGTTTGTGACTCCCTCCCAAACTCCCAGGGGAGTCTTTCTGCCTCTTAAAGAACTCTTGAATGAATCCCATAGTCTCCATAGTGAGTGCCTTATTTCCCATCCTCGTGGCATTCCCTCATAAACGCAGCCTCTGTTCCTGGAGCCTAGTCTCTGGTTCAAACCAGTGTTCCCCAGACCCCCAGAAATCTGGTCATGCCACCCACCATTCAGTCTGAAACAACTCGGTGGTTTCCCACTGCCCTCTGCAAAAAGGCCACAGTCTGACGAGACCCTTTGGGATCCAGGGCTTGCCTATCTCTACAGCTCCTTGCCTTCATCCCCACACTCTGGGTTCTGGCTGGGCTGACTCCTGGGATCCCCCAGCACCATATTCATTCATCCCTTGGGATCTTTGCATGCTTCACCCCCTCTACCTGGAACGTCCCTGCCCCGTGTCTTTGCCTGGCTAGCTCCTGCCTCCCTTTGAAGATTCCTCGGGAAGACACCCTCCTCAGGGTTGGGGGGCTCCCAGAGTGCTCTCTGGGCACCCAGCCCATCCATCCATCAGGGCGGACACCATATTACAGTTGTTCTTCGCTCCCTTTAACCCCTCATCACCCAGGAGGCACTCCATGTACTCTGTGGAATGAAGGAATGTTCCAGAAATCCAAATTCAGCCTGGTAGCTGTCTTTTTACTTCTTTCATATATCAAGTAACTGTTTCTCCTCATCCTTTTTCTTTCTCTGGGATAACAGTGTTTTGCACTTCTCCCTCATTACATGGATTCTTTCAAGCTTCTGGCTGTCTTCTGTTTGTAGCAGCTTTATTGAGATATAATTCACAAACCATACAATTCACCCGTGCAAAGTGTGTAAGTCTGCGATTTTCATTACGTTCACAGAGTTGTGAACCCTCGCCACAATCAATTTTAGAACATCTTCATTACGTCGGAGAGAAGCACTGTACCCTTTAGCTATCAGCTCAAATCCCCTTGTCACCCCCAGCCCTAGGAAACCACTAATCTGCTCTCTGTCTGGAAAGATTTGTCTATTTGGGACATCCTCTAGCCCTCTGAAAGCTTAGCTCTGGAGGACACATGCACTCCTTGTCTGGTACTCTTGGGCCAGTGGTGGACTTTCCTTTTACTCTCTTCCTTCCTTCCTTCCTTCCTTCCTTCCTTCCTTCCTTCCTTCCTTCCTCCCTCCCTCCCTCCCTCCCTGCCTCCCTTCCATCTTCTCTTGGTCTCTTTAGCAAGGACTCTGAAACTCAGTGTAATGGCTCTTAATTTTTCTGGGACTCAGGAAAAGGGGGCATATCCCTTCTTTGTTATAAGGATTAATTACTTTGTAAAGTGCTATAGGGTTTGTAGAGTGGAAAATCAAACCATTGTTGGTTTTGTTTCGTTGTTCCAAATTAATGTCACTTTCTCAGGTTTTTTTCTTAATTTGGTCTACCTCATTAGCAAAATCAAATTTCAGAGGAAGATGTTGCATGCCTCCTTTTATCATACCCTCCAGCCTGGAGAGCCTGTAGCGAGAGGCAGGGACGCAGAGGCTGAGGCTGGAGAGGATGCAGCCAGGAGCCCAGTACACGTGCGCTCTTGTTTTGTGGTAGCTTGCATCTCGCTTCCTCACCGGGATAGGGAGAGGAGCCCTCAGTCTACATGGGGCATATGCGTTTTCTGTAATCACCTGTCCGGTTTTGGTCTACTTGGTCCTGGCGCTCCACAAACATTTCCTCGGTTCAGATAAAGGGCAAGTGCCGATAATTCGCCTACGAGGCAATGAAACTCCTAAATATAAGGAACACGGATCAGCCGCTCTAGTATTTAAAAATTGCAAACTTAAATCAAGAATCCAGTTACCGTTTGGGGGTCTGTTGAGTTATAACAAATATTAAAAACTAAATCTCCCGGCTGCCGAGGAGACAGGGAACCAGGGCTTCCAATAATGCTGGTGGCATTCTAAATGGTTGAAGTCCCCGCAGAAGACAATTTGTCAATACCTATCAGGAGTAATAACATGTTAAACTCGTTGACCCAGTAATTCCACTTCTGAGAATCTATTTTAAGGAATTTATCCAAAGTATGAAAAAAGCTAGATGCGCACAAGGTTCATTATAGCATCATTTAAGATGTCAAAAATTAAGACGGGAATCGAGCTAAATGTATGGCATTGGGGTTTTCCATGGAACCAGGTCTTCTTGATGGACAGTTGCACAGTCAATTAAAATGATGGTTTTCGGGACTGTGCACAAGAACAAAAGAAGGAAGCACAACCGAAAGTGGACTGTGAGCCCGGCCACGTGAAAAGACACGTGCAGAAGAGCTCGGGAAGGGGACATGCTGAATTATTGACTGCGGGGGGCTTGTAGGCGTGACATTGGGGGCCTTCTTGGTTTCTGTCTCACCATATTTTCTACTGTAGAGCATTGCTTCCGTAATAATAAAGAATTAGAGAAAAACAAAATCAACCACCGGTGCATCTTAGGAAAGTCAAACGTGCTGTTTCGTTCTCAGAAAACCTTAAATGAGGAGCAAAGAGACAGTAGTAGTAAACTAGCATAATGACCATATTCCCTGGCATTCCGCAGAAAATGACAATTTCCCCCATTCCCTGAAACAAATCTTGACTAACTTTGATAGTTCAGCAATTAGAACTTTGGCATACAATCTTTCTTCTTCAACTCCTATAATTAGTGGTCTCCAATTATATGAATCAATTTCAATTTCTATAAATCAGATGATTTAGAGAGAAGGCTGTTCAATTTCCTTTTCAACTGTATGGTCTCAGCAGCAATAAAACTCTCAGCTTAAAATATCAGGATGCAACTTGCTCCAGAAATATTACCCAGAGCAGTTAGGGCTTCTGCCGGGAGGCACGGCACCTCCCAGGTAGGTGGTTTTGGTGGCATCCCTTACTGTCTGTCCCTGCATCTGATGTGGGACTGACACGTGTTTATAGATGCCTTCCCCGTCTGGGTGAATATCACCAGACCTGCCTGGTCTTCCAACACGTAGACCCATCTTGGACCCAGATCGCTCTTTCTGTGTAATGACAGTCAGCGTGTCTCCTTTGTCCTTTAATCCTGCACTTGACAACCTTAGTGGCCTGTGAGGGTTTTGCATGCAGTGGCCTGGCGCCCCGGCGCCGATCAGCAGGGCAGCTGGACTCCCCTATGCCTAGCTTCGAAAAGCGCTCGATACATTCAGCTGCTTTGTGGGGCTCTCCTTGAATTAATTCCCGATCTGTCTCTGGAATTTGGAGATGTGTTTTCTCCTTCTCCCTGAGTCCTTTAGTGATGAGATGTGATCTCTGTCATTCCACAAGGAGCAGGTCTTGTTATTAATTCTAAAAATTTTAAAAAGGAAAAACCTTTTATCTTTTTTTTTTTTTTTTTTTTTTTTTTTCAAATCTGAGAGTCTCAACAGATTCTTCCCGGTGTGGAATCTTACAGACACATTCTTGTGGCATTCACTATACCTTCCGCCTTCTGAAAGCAAGAAAGCGGGGTGGGATAGAGGGCAGGTCCAGGGGTGTTGCTCCTGGGACCAGAGTCCAAGGCTGCTCTGGGCTGCAGATAGATAGACAGCCACCCCCCACTCCCTTCTCCCCTTGGAGGAGATAAGTGGCCAGGGCTGGCATTTAAACTGCTAATGCGGTGTTTAGCAAGATGTCTCCTTTTTGTTGGAGGTTGGCTTATTCTTTTATAGTACTCTTAAATTCAGCTTATGTTGAATTATTGTTCTTCTTCGTCTTATACATGACTTCCAGTTCCTGCAGCATTAGGGTTTCATTAAGGGCTAGGGCTGCTAACTGAGGTTTCTTGACAGATAGATCATGGGAAATCAGGATGTGGCACAGTGGCCTCCCCGAGGTATCGCTAAGTGCGGCCCCCTCTTGGAATGCTGGCCCGGAGAAGCTCAACCCCACACCTAAACTTCTCGTTTGGCACCCGGGGCTGCTGAGAAAGGGGGCAGCAAGACTGACTCCCCAACCTTAAAGAGGACGAGACCCACATCTCAGGGAATGATGCTCAGTTAGACAAGGAATTTAAAACAAGACACAGAGATGTGGAGGAGGTTGCAACCATGGGATATGATGTTTTGTCGCCAGAATGTTCAAGAAAATGACTTCAAACCACCCTCAGAATATTATGTGACGAGGCAAAGTGGGATAAGAAACGAAATGCAGTCTCTATTTTGTTTACGTTTGAATACACACGGGTTAATCATATTTAAATGAATATGATTAGGAGGGAGAATATGAAAGTATTACAGCGAGAGGAAGGTGGTAGAATTAAAAATGGTTTTCATTTTCTTTCATGTATACCTTTCTCTGTTTCCCGAATCTTCTACAGCAAATATGGAATACTTTTATAAATAAAACATGGGGGGTTAAGAGGCTGAGGGAGAGGAAGATCCAAACGGCCCCTACCATACCTGGTACTTGGTCGTGTACCGCAGTCCCCTGTCATCTTGCGGGCTGGGTACAAGCCCATGCTGAGAACCCCCCCTGCCACTCAGGCCTTCAGGTGCACCCCAAACGCATTTTCACTGAGTTCGAAGGTTTGTGAGGCCCTCAGTTGGCTCTAGTGCCTGGGAACCAGCGAGGAAAACACTGATTTTTTTGGAGGAGAAAAGTCACTGCTGACGTTTTTTTTAACCAAGTTGACCACTCCTGAGACCAGCAAATAGTTTTGTTGCTGAGTAAACACCCAATCTTCACTTTCATCTGTTTTTGATAAGGCCTAGAATGGGCCGGGGGGTCGGGGGGACCACTCCTGTGACGAGGGAGACAAAACTAGTAGGCAAGTTTTCTTCACTCGGGGCGAAAGACTCACAAGTATTCAAAATTAGCATTTTACTCTTTACAGACCCTTTTTATCTCCAGGAGGGAGTTCTGTATGTATCATGCTTAGATCTCCATGTTACAGATGGAGATGGTGGTCTCATCCCTTTGCTGAACCCATGGTGAAAACAAAACCTGGACCACTGCTTTCAAAACTGCGTGGCTTCTTTATAGGGTCACCATGGGTTCCCTTGTCATGTAGATACTGTTACACGCTTAAAGAAACTTCTGCACTGGCTGGCAGTGGGCATTTTCTTCCTTCTCCCACATACTCTTTCTGGAAGCAGAAATAAGGCCCTATTGTTATCCAAAGGCCACTCTCTCCTAAGTATGTCCTAAGGCTCCCCAAGTTGATGGTGTCTTTTGCTGTGGGACAATATTGGGAAATGTCAAGTATTCTGGATTGCCCACTGAAGAGTTTTTTATTTTGGTAGAAGAAAAAAAAAAGAGCTTTTAAATTTTAAAGTGAAAAATTTAGATTTGGAAGAAAAAAATGTGAAAGTTGATAATAATGGAGACTTTGTTTGCCGGGCACCCCAGTCCAGTGAGTAATGGGCCAGCTGCTTATGGGGCAGAGCCCTGGCTGGGGGTGTTCGCAGGGAGCAGAAGTGAGCGGGCATGGGAGCCGTGGGCTCTGGGTAGGGGTCTGGGGTTTGGCAGGGAGTGAATATGCAAAATCCCATCAGAAGAGTATTTAACTATGGCTTAAGCGTCTACCAGGGTGTTTGAGAGAGCTCCCATGGTTATGGCAAACAGTCATGATGCCTCTCTTCCTGAGAGTAAACGGTCAGTTGTGTCCTGACTCAAGGGGCAGGGTATTTTGTATAATCAACCCTCCATGATAATTTTCCTCCCCATAAACACCTTTAAAATGGCATCCAAGAGAAGCAAACTGCGGCAAGCATAGCCCTCTGGGGGGATTGTTCCTTCAGGGGCAACCAGGTGAGCAAAACAAGCCAGAGACCTTCCATATCCTGTTCGGGAAATTTTTCTGGGTTAAGATTGTTCTTCCAAGTTTGCCTTCTTGGAGCACGGGAGCTTTTGCTGCAAATGACGCAGCAAGTGTTTGTGGGGGGTGGGGCCTCCAGAGTCCCTCTCCTTATCAGGTCGCTACATGTACCTGGTATTACAATGCCAATCCATAGCTAAAAATAGCTTCCTTTTGTTGTGATCTCCCCAAACAAAGGAAAGGGACTCACAGATCAGACCTACTTCATCGGTGTCTTCTGCGCTGTGCTTCCTAGCATTCCTGAATCAAACCCTTTGGTTTCCCTCTCAAATGGCTTTTTCATTTAAAAAGGGTTTGGCGGGGGGGCGGGGGGGGGCACAGACACAGAGCTATGTTTTGGTGCACTAAGAAACATTCTTGTGAAATACTAGGTGCTGGAAAGCACCGGGGCAGTGTCCCATGTCCCCAAACCAACCTGATTCGGCATGCAAGACTTAGGTCAAAGTGCATGGACTCCTCTGCCTGGGTCAGTTGGGGGAGCCCAGCATTTTTTTTTTTTTTTCAAATGTGTGCTCTTCAAAGATATATGACATTATTCTTTCCCAAATCCCGTTAGCCGTAGTTCAACTTTATATTCCTTGATCGGTCTTGTGTTTTCCTTCTGACTTTGACTCCAGTTTATTGCCCTGGATTAAGCACCAGGACACGACGTTTTATTTCCCTTTGTCTAAGTGTACCCTCCTTTGCCTTCTCGCTAACTGGCTATGTGCACACAGGAGGTGGGCACAGAGTCTTGGTTGTATTTTGGGTGAGGGTGGGGGTGGGAAGGTTGGATCATGGAGGGGCACAGAATAGTAATTAGACAGAAAGTGTTCTCTGTGCCTTATCTGCATAAAGAAAGATAAAGCCCGTGTAAATAATATGTGTGTTTCCCATAATGAATGTCCCCTTTCTCTCCATTTCTGCATAGTATTAGAAATTGCGTTTTTATTATATGAGACATTGGACGCATGCCAACAAGTTTTTCTTTTAACTTGATATTTTGGGCTCTGATCTTTGTTAGAACTACAATGGCATGTATCTCGTATAGTCACAGGTCATTTCTATAGCTCCTTCCCCATATCATCATTTCTGGGGAATGTTTGTTTTCAAAACAAAGAATTGGGTTAAAGCTTAGGTATCATATATCAGAACATATTTCAAGCTGAAATTAAGAACACTCAAACCTTCCTTTTAAAGGTCAGATATTATTTATTATTATTATAAAAATGATCTGTGATTTATGAATTTAACTTCTCATAAACCTCCTTTGTAATAGAATATGCAGTCAGAGGCTTAACATTACATTGTTTTCTTTTGACAACGTATCCACGAGACCACTGCAGCTGTTCCTTTACTCACAATAGCAGATTAATTAACACAATCATATGCTGTTGGCTCTTACTCAATGAGTGGGTCTGCAGTGGGATAGATAGGTAAATCCTTTAAATGCGGTGCAGATAAAGCATATACTGTGGTAGTTTCCTAACTAGCCAGTTTTGCTTCTGACTAGCCAGCCCTATCAGGATGGGTTCATGGACCACAGGCGCCCTGAGCTTGAATTTCAAAGTCAACCACACCTATCTCAGTGCCATAACGCCCAACATTTGCAAGACGTAAATATGGAAAAGCAGAAGACCTCTCAGAAATCAGCGGCTTTGGTGAAAATAGCAGTCAGTCTGCTGCCAGCATTTTGAGTCTGCAGTATTTTTTTAAAGTTCAATCATTGCTTTCCTTAAATATCTTCCTTGCTATTACTCACTTTTTTCTTCTTCTTCTTCTTCTTCTTCTTCTTTTTTTTTTTTTGCCCATCCCTCAGCACACATAGTTCTGGGCAGCCGTCATGACTTTGGTTTTTAAGTACTAAAAGGTTTCTTCTTCTGCATGTGTACTAATGAAAACGTGGGTAACTAAACCTTTCCTCCCCGCCCAGTCACCAGCTGTGAGTATTTATTGGCAACTTTAGCTGACATTATAGTGAACGTCAAACCTTTGTTAGAGAAAATGTAAGGCTTTGCTTTCGAAACAGGCATGCCCATGTTAAGAACAAGGTAACCAGGCAGTGGGCTTAATAGAATTTCCTTCAGACTTTTTTTCTAATGTCCATTACATATGCAACACTAATTTACTTTTTGTTGTTTTACTTAGCACAGAAATTGAAAATGTGACAAGCTTTGCTGGATTAAAAGCCTCATTTTATAGACACATAGACCAAGAGAAAGAAGAAAAACAAATCCATAATTTGGAACCTTTTAGAGCATCCAGGTGGTAGAAATTCAAACTCTTCCATCACTCGTGCCATTTGTGGTAGGACAGAGCATTCCTTGGAACTGTTGCTGTCCTTTAGAATCTAGCAGACCAGAGCTTGGCCACGTTTGGTCATAGAAGTCATGGATGCTGAAGAGATAGCAACATGTCACGATGCTGAGGTCTCTTAGGCTCTGCTCAGGGGATGCTCCCCAGCACCGGGTCCTGGCTCAGAGGTCCCTGTAGGCTCCATGAGATTCTGGATGCTGAGCATCAGGCAGAAATGATGTGTTAAGCATCTAATTATAGAATGAGCTCAGGTTGTCTGTGATTCTCCTCATACCTGGGGAGTTTGCAACTCTGCCCAGACCCACGGGGGAGCAGTCCCTGCACGGAAAGAAGGCAGTCGAGCTGTTCTGCCTTTCTCCTCATCTTCACCCCGTTCCAACCTCTTTAGCTTTTTTTCTAAAATAAAATACTCTTTCTTAAAAAAAAATCCAGAACACACGAATAATTGGTTGTACATAGAAACATTATTTAGAAAAAGCAGAATATTTGATTCTGACTTGAGGACAGAATTGGCTTGGAAATCTGCACAGACAGAGGGCAGACAGGGATGCAGCGATGATGGGTAGACCCCTGGGAGGAGCACTTATGACTGGACCATTAAAGCTCAACATCAGGGTCCCAACAAATGCACAGTCTGTGCTAAGAGCAGCTGTTGTCCCCAGGAGCACTGGACATCTTGCAAAGTCATAGTCCTCTTTCTCAGCCTTGGAAATTCATGTGGCCCTTTCTCTTTTTCCACTTGGAATCTGAAGCCACCTGGGTAAGGCAGGACTGCTTTCGGGGTGTGTGACAACTGACCTTGTGCCTTTAAGGTACAAGTCATGATGATGCTCCTGATCTGTCCCACATACACTTGGAGCTCAGTTTCTAGGAATGCAACGGCTCCGTCTGTCTCTCTATCATTTTGTCTTTCTCTCCTTACATCTAACGCAAGGCATAAAAGTGGGATGCATGGCACAGCCCAAAGTAACTTCTGGAGCCTTTCTTTCCCACCTTTACTTTTCATTTTTCATTTTTTTCTAGTTTTATTGAAAACTAATTGACATACATCATTATATGTTTAAGCCATATAGCATGATGGTTTGACCTACATGTATTGTGATCACAATAGGTTCAGCTAACACCCATCTTCTCATGTGGAGACAATAAAAGAAAAGAAAGAAAAAAGGAAAAAAACAATTCTCCTTGTGACGAGGACTCTTAGGATGTAGTCTCTTGCTAACTCTCTTGGCAGTACACAGCAGTGTTGGCCAGAGTCTTCATGCTGGACATTGCAGCCCCAGTGCTCATTTGTCTTGTAACTGTAAGTCTGTGCCTTTTGACCACCTTCATTCCATTCCCCTTCCCCAGCCCTCCACCTCTGCTGACTGCAAGTCTAATCTCTTCTTCCAGGAGTCTGTTTTTGTTTGAGATGCCATATGTAAGTGAGGTCAGATAGCATTTGTTTTTCTCTGTCTGACTTCTTTCACCTAGCAGGATGCCTTCAAGGTCCATCCATGTTGTCGCAAATGGCAGGATTTCCTCTTTTCTATGGCTGAATAATATTCCACTGTGTGTATATATCACATCTTCTTTATCCCTTCATCCGTTGATGGACACTTAGGTTGTTTCCATGTCTTGGCTATTATAAATAGTGCTGCTATGAACATGGGGGGTGCAGGTGTCTTTTCAGGTTAGTGTTTTCATTTCATTTGGAATATATTCCCAGAAGTGGGATTGCTGGGTCCTATGGTCATTTTTAATTTTGTTTTTTGAGGATCCTCCCTACTCTTTTCCACAGTGACTGTGATAGTTTGCATTCCCAGCGACAGGTCACAGGGTCCCCTTTCTCCACATCCCTACCAGCATTTGTTATCTCTTGTCTTTGTTATGATGGCCATCCTAACAGGCATGTGGTGATGTCTCATCAGGGTTTTAATTTGCATTTTCCTCATGATTAGGGATGATGAGCACATTTTCATGTACCTATTGGCCTTTCGTTTATCTTCTTTAGAGAAATGTCTATTCAGGTTTTTCACCCATTTTCAAATTAGATTATTTGTTTTTTTGCCATTATGTTGTAGGTGTTCTCTATATATTTTAGATATTAACCTCTTATCAGATAATATGGTTTGTAAATGTTGTTTTTATAGGTTGTCTTTTCACTTTGTTGATGGTTTCTTATGCTGTGCAGAAGCTTTTTAGTTTATATAGTCCCACTTGTTTATTTTTGATTTTATTGTTTATGCTTTAGCTGTCCTGTCCAGAAAATCATGACCATGACCCATGGCAAGGAGCTTTATTGCTGTGTTTTCTTCTAGGACTTTCATGGTTTTGGATCTCACATTTAAGTCTCTAATCCATTTTGAGTTAATTTTCATGAGTGGTGTAAGATAGGGTCCAGTTTCATTCTTTTACATGTGAATATCCAGTTATTCCAACCCCATTTATCGAACAAGACTGTCTTTTGTCCATTGAGTATTCTTGGCTCCCTCGTCAGATATGAGTTGCCCATATATGCTTGGCTTTATTTCTGGGCTCTGCAGAGCCCTTTTGAGGGTCTTCTTTAAGAGCTAAAAGATGTCTCTAACGTACCACTAATCACATGGGCAAGGATTTTGTGGATGTTTCCTGTGATTACACATTATGAACAAAAACTGTTCAGTAGGTGACTGTGAGCTAGGTCAAGAGCCAGAAGACTTTGGTCCTGGTTCAGCTCTTTTTTGTAGTACTGAGGCACTGAATAAGCCATGTAAAAACTCTTTGCACTTCCTGTATTATATTACTTAATTGGCTCACTATGTGCATGTTTCTTCATGGAAACATATGAAGAAACAAGATCTTGGCCATGCACTGTAGGTAATTTTGTGTGAGATGCCAAGTGAAGACATCCTGGCAGTTCAGAGAAGGTGATAGGCTCCAGGAGGAGGAGGAGGTCCTGTCTGTTCACTGTGTTCCCATGCCTGGAGTGGTATCTGCTACTTAGCATTCAATAAACATTTGTTGGACAAATGAATAAACAGACAATTGTAGGATCCTGTGCTGTACTAGACAAGGAGAAAGCGGGGAGGGTTCTGGAAGGAACCTGAGCTCATCTCTGAATGAGCGAGTGGGCACACTGCTGTATCCAGTGGAGAGAAAGGGAGTTGTCTATAGAACCATAGAATCATCGGGTGGAGAGATATAATTTGCAAATACATTCTTTCACTGGCAGGGCAGAAGGGACCTACCCAAGGCTATACATTCACAGTGGAACTTGGGACCGGTTTCTTGATTCAGTTTCAGTCCAGAGTGCTTCTCATGGGGGTCTCTGATTGAAGAGAATCCTCTAGGCCCCAAGGTCTAGTCAGGCTGGGATTCACTGTTGAGACAGGGGACTAGGTCATGGCGCAGCAGGAAGGATGTTTGCTTGTGGAAGCAAGACATGAGACACAAGAAGTTATAGCAAGAGACTCCAGTTGAGGTAGGGCAGGGAGGCCAGCCCATGAAGACGATGGTTTCAGCAATGGGAAGTGTCCTTTGCCTTTGTGAGGACAGTCAAAAGCATCAGGATCCAGCTGTAGTAATAATTTTGTCCCCTGACTGTACTGACATTTTCCATAATGATGCAAAATGCAGTGACTGGCACATAGTTGGGATTCAGTAAGTATTTGTTGGATGAACTTACTGAAGAAAGGAATGTGCACTTCTGTGAGGCTTCTGGAGGATCTAGTCTCCAGGTGTAAGGAGAACCTGAGCCTTGGGTTGCCTTTCCCCATACCCTGCATTCATGCAAAGGGCCCTGGGCTATTCTGGAAGTACCTTAATCCACTTATACCCTCCATTTCCTTTCTATGGAATGTCTTCTGCCCTCTTAACTGTCAAACATCTATTCATCTTTTAAGGCTCAACTGGATGGCCACCTCTTCCAGGAAGCTCTCTTTCATTGCCCTACTCCCCACCAGCCTACATGGTCACTCCTGGGAACACCAAGGGCCTTCACAACATCTTTTTAAAGCTCTTAGTGTTTCGTTCTTGGGGAGAGAAGAGGAGGCCCCTAATGATGCATATACTTGCTTGTCCTGTTCCACAACAGTGGTCTGGGCAGTGAGCTGGAGGTTGATTAACACCAGCATGGGGAGCTGCACAGAGTGAGTGTGAGTGAAAACTTGTTGATTGAATGAACAAACTCCTCATTGCCTTGCTGTTGGAACTGCAGATGGGAGAAAGCAGCAGAGGCAGTTAGTGGGTAGCAAATGACATTTGGGAGGCTAAATGGTAGAGGTGGGGGCTCAGAGGGCACAGTTCTGGGCCTTTCGAATGCCCCAGCTGCTCAAGGTCACTGTGGATACACGTGCCAGTGACTGACACTGGCCCCAGAGCGGGTGCTTTCCTTATGGTGAGTCAGATTGCCATGGAGGTGGGGGGTGTCCTGGGTTCTGTGTGATGCTGGTGTAGCTCCCCTCTGTATTGGGGTGAGAGTGAGCGTGTTCTGCCCCAAAGTGCACATCCTCAGCCCCAGAGAAAGGGGCCAGGAGTCCTCTGGGGGAGCTTGGCTCAGAGGCTTCCATGGCCTTTCTGACTCAGAGGATTAATGGTCAAATAGGTAGACATTGTAGCAATCCTCCCCCTCCCTCTCCTTAAATGCCAGAGAAGAGGCATCCGCAGGTGCGCACACACACACACACATACACACACACTGAGAGACACTGGCAGCCACAATGCTCATCCATCGTGGGTGTGCCCCCGGGTGTGTGTCTTTAAGAGGCATGGTGAATGGCTTGAGTCATCGATGATGCTCTTGAATGGCAAATTGGTCAGAGTTGCACAATGGTAATGATCACTCTGCCCGTGACCTTTTTAGTGCATTTACATTTTATCACAACATGCATAAGCCACCCATAGGCTTCCCATTGGCTAGGTCATTCCTTATGCACAATACCCCAGCATGCAGGGGGACGCATCCCGCGTGGATGAGAGAGGGGCAGACTCTGACACATCCCGCTCTATTGTTGCTTGGTAATCTTTATCACCAAAGGAGACTTTTGACTCGAGCCCATGTTTTCTTCCTTTTTTAAAAGTGAAGGCACTCAAATGTGATTTTGCATCCCTCATTTTCATAGCGCCCTGAGCTGAAGCCCTAGACTCAGCGCTGCCCCTGCCCTCCTGCCCTGGGCCTGGTGTGGGGCTAGGAGGCAAACGGGTGCTCCAGGAGAGGCCACAGGACACTGGTGTAGGTGGGGCTGTTGTATTTTAAGACCGTGCTTTCCAAAGGAGCCTGCTTGAGTGTGGGATTGTGGCTGTGCTTGTGAGCACAGTGTGTGTGTGTGTGTGTGTGCGCACACACATATGTCTCTCTGTGTGTGTGTGTGTGTGTGTGTGCATGCTCATTCCCATGCTTGTCATGCAGAAACTCAACCTGGAAGATCTAAACTGGGTCAGATTCAGTGGACAACCCCAGAAGCCTCACCCGCCGGGTTTCCCACTGTGTCCCCATCAGCCATAGACAATCAGGTGTGTGCCCCCCCCCGCACTCATTGCCTCCTGTAGTTTGCATGACCAAAGAAATGAAGAAACTGCACTCCTCTTCAGCTTATAGCAAAATATTAACTGCCAAGGAGAGAGGTGAAAGCACCAGAGATGGGAGGTGGATGGGCTGCCACGTTCCAGGCTCTGGGTCCGATTTGGGCGCCAGCTATCCGAATGAGGTGGGTGCTAGGGCACCCGTTTCGTAGAGGCAGCCAAGAGGCTCAGGGCAGTTGGGTCTGTTGCCCAACAGTTGTCTGGCAGGTGGGCCCCCGCCCACAGGTACACGGCCTCCCCCATGCAGGGCGCTCTGCGGGGCGTGTGTGCAGAGAGGGGCGAGGGGCTGCTGTGTGTTCCAGCCGCTCCGCGCTGTTGGGCTGAGTCGTTATTGCTGTTTTCATTTGCGCCTTTAGGTTACAGTGCCAAGAACAAAAATAAGCCTGGCTATTTTTCACTCATATTTGGTACTTCTTTTTCTTCTTCTTTTTTTCTCCATTGCCATTGAAATAGAATTCTAATTTTTACTTAAAATGTGTAATCTTAATAAATTGCTACATTATTGCATGATGCTTGATATATTTAAAGACCACCTCTTTTTCCAGAAAAGCTCATCTCCAATAATATAATCACAATCAATAGAAAAACATGTTTCTATATACAGTATCTGCTCTTTTTCTCTATCTATCCAGATAAAAGAGACTTATCTCTATATATGAGTCTGTATGGACTGTGTGGACTATAACAATGTCATAATATTTTAATAATATCTCTTATATTTATCATCTTCAAACATCCAGGTCTTAGACTTTACATCAGACTTACTTACACACAATGTGCCTTGCACATCTTAAGAGTTTTATGTGACTGTCTTATTTTTGCAAAGCACTCTTGGCCTTGGATAACCACATCCAGCAAGGGTTTGGTAGAGATACTTGCTCAGGGGCTGCAGTGGGCAGGGGTGAGGGAAAGGTGGTGGGTGAGTGAGGCCGTGTTGAAGGGCCCTCCCATGACTGACCTCAGGGGTGCCTGCAGACCTGCTCGCGTGGATCTTCAGAAATATTTCCAAGCCCATCTTTTGGGGTCAGCTGTTTTTAACCCAAGAGGCTAATTAATCTGAGGGGCTAAATGTTTGGCTCCCCTCAGATTTCATTTTTAATTCTAACCGCCAGGGTGGTGGTACTCAAAGTTGGGGCTTTGAGGAGGTAATGAGGTCATGAGGGTGGTGCCCTCATGAATGGGATTAGTGCCCTTGTAAGCAGTTAGAGAGCTACCTTCCTCCTTTTGCACCCTGGGAAGATACAAGAAGTCTGCTAAGCCAGGAGGTGCATTCTCCCCAGAACCAGACCCTGCTGGCACACTGGTCTTGGCCTTCCAGCCTGCAGAACTGGAAAATCAATTTTTGGAAATCAGTTTTTGTTCTTGATAAGCCACCCAATTTATGGTATTTTGTTATAGCAGCCTGAGCTAAGACAGCTAATATTTTTCTAACGTGTTTCTTAGATTATTTTAAATCATTTCCCTCAGAGCAGATGTTTTCTTGGGGTGGGCTTAAATTCCAGTTAGTATGGCTTGGTAATGCTCTGCCAGCCCAGGACAACCCCCGCTGCAAGGCTCAACGAGATGAGGAGGGCTGGGTCACAAAGGCAAGGACCTTGGGTCCTCATCCCAGCCGTCCACCACCTTGCCGTGGGACCTTTCTCACTCTCAGACCCTCAGTTTTTCCGTCTGTAGGATGAGAGTGTGCTAGGCTGTTCTCTGAGGTCCTTTCTGGCTTTGAGCTTTATTGACCCTCCTCTTGGTGCTATTGGGATTTATTCAGGATGTGTGCCTGAAGGTCTGACCCTGTCATGCAGAAGGTTAGACTTTCACCCTGAGAACAGAGCCTTAGACCCCAAATATGGGTATCGGGGGAGACTATTCACTTTTTGAAAAAGTTCCCATCCACCCCTGTGCCTTACTCAAGGGCTTTGACCATTGCATTGAATGTCGGTAACAACAACAATCACTAGTCCCATTTACTGAGAGTTTAATCCTTGCCAGATACAGTGCTAAACGCTACGGGTGTTTCATCTCATGTGCTCCACCACACATCCCTGAATGGTAAGCATGACTGTTTTCATTCCCAGCTTATTAAGAAGAAAGCCGAGGCTTTGAGAAGGGAAAAGCTGAAGGTCATTTGCTTGCAAATGGCAGATACTTGATTCCACCTAAGATTATCTGACGTCACAGCTCACACTTAACCACTGCACACATGTAGCAGATATTCTTAGAGTTTGCTTCTAGACCGTTGCACATCAGAAACTCTTTTCCTATCTTCACTGGCATGGTGGTTGCATTTCACCTTTTTAGGTACTGGTCTCCCCTGTCCTATTTGAACCCTTCTCATGGAACTGCACCCTGTCTTCTCCATCAGCTGAGCAGTAGGGAGCTCATTTTATGAAACTCAAGTGTTCAGAGACCCTGGCTTTTTTTTTTTTTTTTGGTGACAGAGACCCTTCTTCTTAACACCAAGTCAGTACTGAGAGTAACACACCTCTGAAATGCTCACGTAAGTGGGAGAATAGAATTTGGTTCATAATAATTCTGTATCTTGTGCAGAACCTCTGAGGACCGCACCAACAGCAGAGTGGGATCATTTGCACGTGGATCTCAGGGACGTGGGTCCAGGGGCAACACCTGAGCCTGCTGAGGATTGTTGGCAGAGGCGAAAGGTGGGGGAAAGCAAAGTCTGAAAGGGTTGAATCTGCTAAGTAACGTAGACAATTATATTACAGCTCATGGACCAGGTTGACATATCCAGATCTTTGCCTGAAGGACCCACCTGGCCAAGTGCCTTGGGTATTGTATATACTCCAGGGAGAATTGAGCCATTTCCTTGAGTGCTGGGAAACTAAATGAAAATGTAACTGCAGGGTGAATTGCTGGTCCTGAATCTGACAGATCTCTTTTCTGGACTAGATTGCACACAAGGACTCAGTTCCTGCCAGTGGGTCTGTGCACTCGGGAACAGGGAGGGGCTGGCCATAGGTGCAGGTGACAGGGGTTCTCTTCAGCTAGCTTGCACCAGGGAGAGTAGATACGCTTACTTACACTCAGGTGGCAGGGGACTAAGTGACACTATCTCCCCTGGGGGGCATGGGAAATAGTGACTAGTCAGAGAGATCAAATTGGACAGCCAGGCCAAGTCTACAGCAGGGAGAGAGGGCAAACTTGGCTGGATCTTCTTTGGGGAACCGCCAGGAGATTTAATGGGAGAGACTCTTCATCACATGGTAGTTGGCCGATAGGCATCCAGGTATTGTAAACATATTTTATTTTCTTAGGAAGGACAAAGAATCTGAGATGGCTTTTCTGCCCCTCCAGCAAACTAAGAGGGTGTAGGCTGGACAGCAGTGTTCTGTGTCCATGGGCATCACCCAGCAAGGCAGTGGGAGACTGGTATAAAATCCTCCAGGCAAGTGAATGAGTTTAGGAACACTGAGTATTGTCCTTGCTGCTTCTTCTTCTTCTTCTTCTTCTTCTTCTTCTTCTTCTTCTTTTTTTTAAATCTGAACTTCCAACTCATTCTTTAGGCAAAAATAAGTCCCAGATGTGTCCAGATGAACAGAAACACAGAAAGACCTAGAAGAAAATAGAAGTATTTTTATAATCATTGAGAGGAGAAGCCTTTGCTAGCCATAACATCAGAGCCAGAAACTCTAAGAGTAGAGGTTGGCAGATTTTGCTACTCCTTCACTTAGCATAGTGCTATTCAATAGGTATTTTTTTCCATGAATTTGACCACGTAAAAATTAAGTACTTCTAAGCAGCATGCACGCACATACAAACACACACACACATATATTTCAGACCCAAATATAAACTGCAAAAGACAATATGGGAAAAATATTTGCTACATATATGTGAGGCAAAGGGTTAATATTCCTGGTACAAAGAAAAAAGCTCTTGCAAATCCATAAGAAAAAAACAAGTCCTCCAATAGAAAAAAGGTCCAAGGACATGGGCAGGTAATTCAGAGAAGAAGAAGTACAAACGGTCAATAATCAAAGCACAGTAAAGGAAATCTTTGCAGCCATTAAATGCGTGAGGCTGACCTGTATTTACTGACTTGGAAAGATGCCCATGACATATTGTTGAATGAAAAAAGTGGGCTACAAAACAGCAGGTAGAGTATGATTCCATTTATGGAAAATTATGAGAGTATCTTAATCCCCATCCTTTGTGCAAACAATAGAAATGTTCTCCAAGTTGGCTTTAGCAAAAAGGAGAATTTGAGGAATATGAGAGCTCCTCCTCATCAAACCTCCCCCTCCCCCCCCATTTGCCAGGCCAGTGAGGGGTGGCCTCACCTGTGGACAGCTGGGCTCAGGAACCTGTGAGAGTCCCTGGGAAGCAAGACAGCTACTTCCCCATCCCCCCCTCCCTGGGCCACAAGGTTCCCTCACTGCACTGCTGGCCTCTGTAGTTTTTGGCTTCTCTTTCTCTCTCTACAGGCCAATTGGGCAGTAGGATTGAGGATAATTTTTATTCATTAAAAAATATATTTTTGTACTGTTGGGATTTTTTTTTACAATGAGTGCATATTACTTTTAAATTTAAGAAAAAGGCTATTATTTTATTTTCAGAGATAGAAAAAAAATCTAGTTAGGAAGTTTGACTGGTAAAGAGTTAATGTCCTTAGTATAAGAGGAAATGCCCACAAATCAATAAGAAAGATAATGCCCCAACCAAGAGGAAAAAAGTGCCCACCTTAGAGCCCTTATTGAGTGTTTACTGTATGTGAGGAGCTGAACGAAACATCCTGTAAGAGTCACTTCTTCCACGGCTTAATAAGGAAGATGCTATTCCTTCCCCCTCTCCTCCCTTCCTTCCAATGACTAGCCACCAAATATCTGTCTTCCGTCGGGTATGTTCTGGGCTCCACAGATAGAATTTTGCCCTCATGGCACTTACATTTCTATTTTCTCTGTTTTGCTGCTAAGGAAGCTGAGGCTGGAAGAAACTCTCACCAGTACACCTGTTTCTAATGAGCATGTTACAGGATCCCCAGAATAGGAGAGCGGGATTCCCAGAGGGAGAAAAATAAATGGCCAATAAACATATGGAAATATTTTCACCTGATTAGCAATCAAAGAATACAGTTAAAAGTAGTTTTGGTTTATTTATTTATGTACTTGCTTCTCAGGCTGCCAAAGATGTGTATAAGATTGATAACAATTAGTATTTTCTATAGGGTTGGGAGAAATCAGACACTCTCTTAGTCTGCTGGTAGGTGTTTTTATATTTACGCAAAGTTTTTGGAGAATAATTTGGCAAACGTGTCAAAGACTCCCAAATAAATGTCTACCCATTACCTTAGCAATTCTTTTATGAAATTATTCATGTATGTGGATTTGTATGTGTGTATCAGATAATCAAAGATGTTTGACCGAAGATACTCTTTGCAGCCAGTTTATAATAGTAAAATTTTGGAAACAATTTAAATGTACTTCAAAAAGGAATTGGTTACAGAAACTGTGATTTCCTTACTATGAAGTCCTGGCAGTATTGAAAACGATAGTGTAGGTCTGAATTTTTGACATGCAAAGATATTCATAATATATTATGAAGTGACAAAAGCAGATTACAAAGCCCATTTGCATAATATGATCCCCCTTTTTGGTAAAAATGAAAATATATTTAGCTATGCATTGTTTCATAGAAAAATTTGAAAGGATATAAAGCAAAATGTTAAGAACGATTATCTTGGGGCAGAAGGGTTCCTGCCGGTATCGTCCTTCCTTACATATAATCTTTTTGCAATTATCATGTACCAGTTTCATAATCAGGTAAAACCAAACCCAAAGAAGGAAGCTGTTTCTGTTGCAGAGAAAGGCGCCCACACAAAGCCCGGTGGTGGCGGATGCTGCACCGGGCCCGCTTTGCAGACCAGCCCCACGGGGGAAGGCACCACGGCCGCCTCATCTGGTTCATGGAGCTGCTCCCTGCTCCAGCACCCATTTCCCCAGCCTGGACACCCTAGTGGGCAGGTCGAGCCCTTCCCTTGGGTCTGCACAGCTGGGGTCTCAGAAGTCTGCTGCAGGACCTGAAGTGAGCCTGGAACTGAGGAAGACCACCGTGAAAGCAATAGCGGAGGTAGGGTGATGTGTCACGGTGCTAGGAAGGACTGGCTGCCGGTGCCCTCGCTGGTTACTCGCTGAGGAAGTGTGTGTTTCAGGAATCATTATGGAAGGAGACAGGCATCCTGTGAGGGGAGCTGGGGGCAACTCAGGGACAGTGGGAGGGACGGGCACCAGGGACACACCTTCGCCCAGAGCTAAAGGGCACTGGCTCCTGCGTCACGCGCCTGGCTTCTCTTCGGTTTGCTGAATGAACAAAAAACTTACAAAATACAGACACAAAACAAAATGAAATGACAAAAGTAAAGAAGATCAGAGGACAAAATAACAGATACAAAAAAGAGGTTATAATATTGAAAACGAGCTAAAAATTGAAGTAGGGAAAATTGAGACAGTAAGATGAAATAGGATAAGATGAAAAGTTACAGGATTTAAAATAACCAGCTATCGATAGTAAGACAAACACAATTAACCTCTTTTAAAAGTGAAATGCCCAGCTAGAATCGAGAGGGCCAGAAGCTAGAGATTTTAAAAAGATAACACTTGACTGAGATAAAGTTTGAAAGTGGAAGGAACAGGGACAACGGGCTTAAGAAACCATACTTAAAAGGTGTACCACAAAGAGAAACGCGAGATGACAAGAGGAAGGTTAAAAGATTAACAGAAGGTAATCAACGGAGAAACAACCAAAGAACCAGAAGTCAGAGGAAGCCGACCAAACAGGATCATTTTAGGCTAAAGTACAAGGACTATTTTTACCTACTAGGTGAGAATAACATCGGCAAACAGGCAGGTGGCCCAAATTTTTAGTGGGGTCATCTGCGCTATGATTCCAGAATTGCCCATGTTCTTTCTTTTTTCTCCTTTGTAGCTGTCATCATGACATTCATCATTTGTATAAGTATTTGATTAATGTCTTTCTTCCTGCATGAGACTTCAAGCCCCAAGAGGGCAGGAGCCTGGCCTGTTTCAGCTTTCCCGTGCATTCATTCCCAGTCCCTTTCGAGTGATCAGTGGTACAGACTTATTGATTAAATGAGGGAGTGAAGCATCTCTCACAGCTATTGGATGCCATGGTGCCCAACGGTCTGGACAAGGAAGCGACCGGCCACCAGCTCCCCTTTGCAAACCAAACCCTCCCAGGCCTGCCCACCTAGCCAAGCCCCAGGGGTGGCTGATGAACGCAGAGTTCTTGCTCACCATTTGCTGACTCCCCAAGGAGGTGAAGGGTGTCCGACGTGGCCCCCAGTTTTCAGAAGTTTGTGGTGAGAAGAGCAGTGGAGGTAAAGGGACAGTTTAGGCATGATGTAGCACCCTGTGACCACCACCGCAGACCCATGGCAGGAAGGAGGAGAATTTTCCAGAAGGGAGGCCCATCCGCGAGGAAGGAGACTGGGGTGGTGGTTTTGAGGATGGCCTTTCTTCCATCTCTCTTTTTACCTTCTATGCCTGAGAATCCCACTGCCTGGCACGTGACTAGGAACTGGGAGAAGCACCAGGACCCCATTTTGCTGAAGAGAAAATGGCGTTCTCTACCTAAAGTTTGCCCAGGGAAGCTTAATTGGATGCCACAACATGGTGGAGAAGCACAGGGACTCGGCCAATTTGATTTCGTTACACAGGACGTGAGGCCAGGTGGACAGGGCAACACGGGCCCAGTTTATACATGTGTGACAAAGAGGTAGTTGCCCCAACTTTGAAAGGATAAGACCCTGTCACCAAGAAAGAGGGGAGACTCGATCTAAGAATCAGTTCTGTTGTTGTAGACTTTATGGTAACCACCAGCAAACAAGACAGTGATGCGCCGTTCCTCAGGGACAAAAATTGTGGGTGTGGGCATGTGTGCCATGATCTTTAATGCCTGGATTAAAGTTCCCTCCCAAGGAACTGAACCCAGAAACCTGTAAGTTGCGTTGCTGGTCTGGAGTATGACCACCATGAGCCACAAGGTTGGGGTCCGGAGCAGAAATTGGTAGAAAACCATTGGAAGAGCTAATTTCCTTCTTCCTTTTATCACTGGTGAAATTGTATTTTCCTGTGGCGGGTCGTGTGTGGCAGGACCTCAGAGTTTGTTTTATCAAGGTGAGTGGGCTTCACCGACAAATGATTTCATTCTGTTGAAAGGTATTATCACCCTATCTGACATGGCGATATTGTGGGAAGAAATTAGAAGTGGAAGTTTATAAAATAGAAGAGTCTGCTGGCAGTCTGCATCCATATCACTGAAACTTCAGCATACCTTTTTTTTAAATAGAAATTTTGCCCACACATACACTAATAAAAATAAATCTGTTTCCGATTACTAACTATGCAGCCAGGTGCTTGTTTGTTATGAGAAAGGCATGTTCATTAATTTTCAGCTATGAAAAGTGCACTGTGCCATAAATATACAATTCAAAATGTACTGCTGATAAATGAATACACAGATTGTTAATGTGCCAGAGA